>NW_017728992.1:167484093-167491098 GCF_001723915.1 Gavialis gangeticus | reverse complement strand
AGTCGTCTGACCTACTTTTTATTAAATAAGATGTTTCAATAACTACCTATGTAGACTATTAAGTAGATGCCTATTACCATATTGGAGTCTTCTCAAGAGACAATAGCCAGTATTAAAATAGGACACTTCTATTTTCCATGCTGCTTTCCCTCAGGGCAGAGAAATGTCTTTATTTCCTCCTCTTCTCTCTGGCCTCCTTCCCTACTGTTTTCTTCCTGATTTCACCTCTGTTTCTTTCTGTCATCTTTGCTGGTTTTGGTTGAAGCTGTGGAAAGTTAAGCTGAAAAACTAAGTTATATTTTGTGAGCTTGTGAAGTGAATTGTTCTGAAAGCTTGAGGACTGTGGTCTTATACCTCTGGTAATGAGACCTAAAACCTTTGCTCTGATATGTCAGACCCATACTCCTGTGATTAGCCTCTCCTTAAGGCTGGTCACTGCAGCTGCTGAGATAGGTCATTAAAGCAGAAGGAAGAACTCTCTGAAGCATCTCAGACTGTTTCCATGTATCTACTCTTAAGATTAGTTCTGTTGCCCTGAGAGCCGTGAAATATAAAGGTGGTTTAAAATCATTTTTGAACCCAGCCACTTGCACCGAACATAGCTGAACCCTTCTGGAGAATCTTGAAACTTATTCAGATTGCTTCTCCCTAAGGTACATAGACCTTATATTCATTTTAATATATCTGAACAGAGGGTTAAATCTACAAATGGATCTCAATGTTGCAATGTTTATTTGTAGAACCCTCAGCCCCAAGTATGGTAACCAGGCTCTCCGTATAAAGCATGGAAATAGAAGATTGCCCACAGTGTTCATAGAAGCCAGCACTCTGATAAGAGAAACGCTTACATGTATCACTAGAAATGCCCCTTTATGGAAGCTCAGTGCTCAAAAACCACCACCATTCACAACCATGAACCTTGAAGGTAGGTGCCTAAGTCACATCAGCTCTTTTGCATAAAGAACCCCATACCATATGCCTATGCAAGGGTTTAGAGGCTAAGGCACTTCTCTGGGAGGTAGAAAATCACTTTTCATACCCCATTCTCCATTTTGCACAGGGTTACAGGTTTCCTATCTCATTGGGAGGCTTGGTTGATATGCGCCTCTATTTCTCCTGTAGACATTGTTTCACTTCATATAAATAAATGTAATATTTATGGGGGGAGACAAAGAGAAATAGACTCCATAGCCTGCTACCACTCACAGGGGATGTGGGAAAGTCAGGGTCAAGTCTTTTCTCTGCTGAACATTTAATTATCTATTCAATGAGGTATAACTTCTGAACTATAATTTATCATTGAGAAAAACATCTAGTCCTGATTTGAAGACCAAATTCCCAAGAAGATAGCATTGCTAAATTGTTCCAATTTCTTAAATTAATTCACTGTTAAGTGGTGCCTGATTACTATTCTGAATTTGTTTAATTTCAGCTTCTAACCACCAGATCTTGTTATACATTTCCCTGCTATTGAAAACAGTACCTCAGCATAAGAGTATTAGACTGATTTAAATGTAGCTTAAATCTAAAGTGGGCAGATGTACAAGCTTGTTAAACCACTTTAAAACCATTCCAAGCCACTTTAAAGTATAACTGGAAATCAAGTATTCTTTTAAAAACTGGGTCACTGTGAACCAGATCAATGTTATGTGTGGACACCAGGCATTCTGTGACATGGGTCTGATCAGTCCTCCAGGCATCCCACATTGTATTACTCCTCACCCCCAACCCATTGTTGCAACTGGTACACAGCCGGTAACATTACTGCCCCTCACTCCCCCAAACCATTTTTACCCTTGGTGAGGCCGCAGCCGGAGTACTGCATCCAGTTTTGGGCTTCACAATTCAAAAAGGATGTGGAGAAGCTTGAGAGGGTGCAGAGGAGAGCCACGTGCATGATCAGAGGTCAGGAAAATAGACCTTATGATGAGAGGCTGAGAGCTATGGGACTCTGCATCCTGGAAAAGTGCAGGCTCAGGGGGGACCTGGTGGCCACCTATAAGTTTATCAGGGGTGCTCATCAGGATCTGGGAGAACATGTGTTCACCAGAGCGCCCCAAGGGATGACAAGATTGAACGGTCACAAACTCTGCCACGACTGATTGAGGCTGGACATAAGGAAGAACTTTACTGTCCAAGCCCTCAAGGTTTGAAATAGACTGCCACCAGAGGTGGTTCAAGCACCCACTTTGAACACCTTCAAGCCACATTTGGATGCTTATCTTGCTGGGATCCTATGATCCCTGCTGACTTCCTGCCCCTGGGGCAGGGGGCTGGATTCGATGATCCTCCGGGGTCCCTTCCAGCCTGAATGTCTATGAAATACTAATGGTTTTGAAACCATTTTCAGATTTTCAATGTATTTTTGAATTGTACAGTAGAAACTTCAGTACATTAGTAGTTAATGGGTTAAAATATTAATAGCTCCAATAGTACTGTAAGCCAAGGTAATACTCCCTCTCTACTTCAATTAAATATTCTCTTTCTGATACATCCAAGAATTGCATTAGCTGTTCTAATCACAGGGTTACACTTGTTGCTCAGATTATACAAGGATCCCTAAAGTCCTTTTCAGAGGCACTGCTTTCCAGGATGCTATGTCCTATTGTGTAAGTGTTGCCTACATTCTTTGCTCCAAAATGCATGGCTTCATATTTAGCTATACAAACACATACGTTCAACTTAGTTCTGTTTATCAAGTGATCTAGATAGTTTTGTTGAACATCACCAGTTCCACAGCTCTAGCACTTATCTTTTTCTTTGTGGGTATACAGCTCTATTTGGACTCTGTGGGCATGTACAGACATTACACTTAGACTAATCTAAGTGAACATAGATTGATCTAAGCTTGTAACCATGTAGAAGTTCAGTGCATGTAGACTCATCTAAAAATGGTGCAAGCAACTAAAGATAGATCTTGTGTGAGATACGCTCATCTGAGATCAATTCAGGTTAGAACAATGTATTGAGCTTCTGTACTGTTCCCCCATCAATTCAAGTTAGACTGCTGTCTTCTGGCATCCCAACCTGCTTTGCAGCCACCCCGCCCTTTCCTCACAGCACTCAGGCTGTGCTCAGCTGCTTCAACTGTGCACCTAGCAGATCCTACCCTTGGGGTAATTCAGGGGAGACATGCAGGGTGACAAGCAGGACACACCGCAGTTCCTGGGTCTCAATGCTTGGGTGCAGGCAGTGGGGTGCCATGCTGGGGAGCAGGCAGACCAGGACATGGAGCCATATGCAATTAACTAGGGAGGGCACTTGCTCTGGGACTCCTTTGGAAGCCTCTGGGTGGGGGCATGGGGGTGGTCCACAATGAAGAATTGAGGGGGTTATAGGTGTGGTTACCTATGCCCAGCAACCAATCAGGGATGGCTTGGGCACTAGGCTGTACTTGGCAGTCTCCAGCAGCCCAGGGATCCTGCAGGGCATGCTGGGAAGTGTGAAGAACCAGCCCCCACGTGTGGGCCTCGGCCAGCACAGGCTGCCTGCATGCACCCCTGCAGCTTATGGCCCCCATAGCCTTCCCTGTATTCACCCTCCAGGTCACTTAGAGAAAACTGTGTAACTTAGAGTGATTCCTCCCCTGGTTTTTTAAGCATCTGTGCATGGCCTATAACTAATTATGGTTTCCTACTTTCATTAGAGGCAAATGTCCACTTAATAAATAAGATGAATTTTGTGCATTCCAGTTACTACTACTGAAAAATGTTGGAGTTGGAGAACTGGGTTCAAGGAAGTTGTTCAGTCAGGCCCAACTAATAACTTTTCCCCAGCAGTCTGATCCCTAGTTGTGCTTTTTATCTTTGAAGCACAGACACAAAGTAAAATTGTCATCAAACTAATATTCTGTACTTATAGTAATCCACGTCAGGGTGTTTTGCTGCCTACCTTATTGCATTTGAGAGCAAGTTAATAAGCATATGTTACAATTATTGTTTTTTATGACTCTCTGCCATGTCAAAGGTTATCAGTTGTTTACAGAAGCTATTGTTTTGTAAGTTATGAACAAGCAAATGCCAAATGCAGCAGTACTCTGATGCAGCTGGAGTTGTCCCATTTAATCCATAAAAACATTTCCTTTCTGGACATTTTTATCCTCTAACAATAATTTGCAGTTTTGTAACTGTAAATTTTTGTCCTGTCAGAAGTGATGCATCTACTCAGTGTTCCTTCCTCTCCTTTTCCCTAGATAATTACAAATGAGTCACTGCTGCAGTACTGGAATGAAATATAAACATCTCTCAGTCCTTGATATTTATATGTGAAACCACCATAGCTAATGTTTATTCACATGTTAGCCTTCACTATTTATTAGCCTTCAGTCTATAGCTTGCTTGGTGCTTCAGTAAATTAAGTACTTTTCAGGTACCTACCTATAATAGATTTTCAGTGTTTGATGCAGTTTTGTCTCTGTGGGCAGACAACTAATTGTACTATGACTCGCTGTAAAGTACAAAACATCATTAATATTCTGGAGTACTGATATCCGCCAGAATTCTCACCGCTGTAATAAGTGGTTGAATAAATTTTGTTTGAGCTTATCAGTTTCATACATGCAAACACATATTGTTATGTACCATCCTAACACAGAACTAACATAATAGCTAGAATCATAGGCTTGGAAGGGATCTCAGAGGTGATCTATTTCAAACAAAATGAAACCATACTTCTATATCTTGGCTCTGCCCTTGCTGGACATTTCAGGATTAGTCTAGCTCATCTTCACAGTAAGTTCTTTTGTTTCAAAAAGTATTATTTCACTTTTAGCCCCCGAAAAAGGAAAGAAAAGAAATGAAAAGAAACCAAAATGAAATGAATTAGATGGAGACTGGATGTCTTAATATTCACTGGGGTTTTTTTTCCATTTCCAGCAATTAAATTCAAGCACATTTGGGCCAGGTACAGACATTACACCTTTACTGGTGTAAGTGATCAGAACCTGGTCTATATCTGTAACAGAACAGAAAGAAGTTCAGCACACAAAATTGTCTGTACTCGTAGCAAAACAGATGTTTGGTACACATAGACTGGTTTAAAAATGGTGGAACCTGGTCTAAGATTTGCCCCCGCTCCAAGGGGGCAAAGTGTGTTCTGTTTGCTAACAATCCAAACTGTATTGCTCACAGAAAAGTGTAACTTAGATTGATTCTGCCTTGGGCTTTCTGACTGTCTGTACTTAGCCATTGGGTTCAGTTTCATCCAAAGAAAAGTTCTTCTCAACTAGCTGCCTTACCTAAAATAGGATCCAGTACAACAAAAGATTGGGGTAATCTGAATAAACAATTCAATATTACCTCGTAATAATTTGTCTTAATGTTAATTTCATATTTTTTTGTCTGTCCTCAATTTAGAAACCTGTGTGCATATATACATTCTACCATTAAGTGTGACATAAATGGTTATATTCTTTGAGACTTTTATTGCTCATAGTATATGCTCCTGTGCACATTGAAACATCTTGTAATTTCTGAAAGAAAAAAAAGGCTTCTGTGAAATAAATACTAAAAGCCAAACACTAGGATTATCACTTGTTCCTTTTTTTGTAATTGTAGTGTAATCAGTATGCTACATTATATTTACATTTCAAAGAAACAAGGAGCTCTATTCAGCAGCTGTGCAATCACATTCCAATTACAACTCACATTCACTCTAAGGTTGTCCTGGTGGCCCTTGTTTTATATTTCACTTATGTGTTTGGATAAAGCAACTGATAATTATGTAAGTCAATAGCTTTTTTTATATAGGCAATAGAAAAAATATTTATACTGACTCCTGAAATCATGATGGCCAATTCAATGCAAAGGGATTTAACAAAGGATTCTAACAACAGTGCATCTTCCATTATTGTTCTCAGATCATGCTTTGAGTCTCTGTTAAAGTCAGTTCTATTTAAGAACTATCACTTAGTAGTAATTTTCTTTGTGTGGGTGTGGTCAATATGCCTGAAAAAAAAATCAATTCAATGCTATTTCTGTTTGTGCAAGGTTGTATGGTCATTCTTCTTATGCTTCTCCCAAAGAACTAACAGCTTTAGCTTTCATAAATGCAATGGTGATGTGATCTGCCTCAAGCAGATATCCATGCCCCCTACCAGGTACTCCAACCCTGTTCTGCCCCTGCTAATCTCTCAGCCCACCACACACATCTACTGTAGCAAAACCCCCAGTTTTCTTCTTTTTTTTTTATTTAAAAATACATTCCCTCCCCTTCCCCAACCATTTCTGGCTCTCTTTCTGCCCTCTCTGTTCCTTATAAGTAGTTATAGATAAGCCAAGTTCTTGTATGCCATTTTTATATTGTTTTGATGGTCTAGCTGGCAGTGACTTAGCCCAGGGGTTTTGAAGGGCTAAAAGATGATTGGAGGACTTGGGATTCCCTTTCCTCACTAATCAGGCCCCAGAGACTCACCCTCCCTGTCCCCAGATTGGCCCCTTGGGTCACCTGGAGGGGGATAAAAGGGGCAGCACGGCTGACTCAGGGAGACCAGTGAAGGACCACAAGGTAGGAGCTTCAAAGAGCTGAGCCAGCAGGGCAGGAGTAGTTGCCCTAGAAGCACCTGAAAGAGCAGGACCTGCAGGCAGCAGTTGGACGCTCAGCAGTGCGGTGTGCAGCCGGCAGGAGAGGCTCTCCAGCTCCAGCAAGGATCTGAGTAGTGACCTGAGAGGTTCCCAGCTCTGCTTCCAGCTCCTCCAGCAAGAGGCCGGGCAGCTCAATGTGAGGCCGGGGCTCCTGGAAGGGCAAGACCCCTAGCAGCATAGTACAGTACCAGCACTGGTGGCTGTGTGGTAGTGTTTCTGCCTTTCATGTGAGATATTTGAGTTCAAGTCTCAGTTGGGGTAAGTGAAGTAACATAGAGCACTTCTTGTTGCAGTGAAAAGGGGCTATTGTGTTTTCTCCCCCTCCAGGTACCTAGGCCCTATATTCCTTGTCGTTTGACATTTTGTATTTTGTGCCTTTTATATTTCACCAACCAGTATTGTTTGTTCTGCTGTTCATGTTTTA
>NW_017728992.1:167482035-167483869 GCF_001723915.1 Gavialis gangeticus | reverse complement strand
CATTGGTGGTCTGGCTCTGCTCTATAGGGGGAGGAGAGTCCCTACACCTCCCACAGTGCTTGTGCACCTGCTTTGATCCCTTCAATTGGAGAGGGGGTACCTCTTGGAGTACCGCTCAGGTTATATTGTAAATAGTGTTCTGGTATTTTTGTATTGATTTTTACTGTGTTATATTGCATTCCTATTATGTTTGTATTGACTGTTACTGTTTTATATTGATATTGTATGATTTAGGCCTGTTGCTGTAAGTTAACCAAAATAATGTCAAGCCTCCATCTTGTAAGGTTAACTCTCCATTTTGTGTCCCCTGCCTGGGTAACTGTAATGCAACTATGACTCATACCTACCCTATCTAAGTTGGTTCCTGGATGAATGAGAGTGAATGAGGGCTCTTGAGACATAATGGTAGCAGGCCTAAAAATAGCTCCTGCTCAATGACTGGACCACTGTCTTGTATTGACTCCCCCTGAAACCACAGACCTACCCCCAGGACCAGAGACAAAACCCTAAATTTGAAAGATAAAGACCCTCCAAAAAACCAGCAACATGGGAAAAAAAAGAACAGAATAGAAACTAGAAACTCTACCATTGTATCCCACCGGACAATGAAGACACCTGGAACTGCATGACCTCACCTGAAAAGGACTGGCCCTTGCCTGGGCATGTCCTTCCCATTGGAATCATAGGAGCCCACCCCTATCCAAGTAGTGTAGTAGTGTGACCTCCTTGGGATGCCCTCTCCCTCTGGACCAGCATTACGCTATGCCACCTATTCACTCAGGGGCCCTGCTGGTGACCCCCTCTGGGCAATACCTTGCTGGAGAAGACCCCGATTGGCCATCGAGGATCAACTCTCAGCCTGGGATAGGGAGCTATCATCCACCTTCTTCCCCCAAGCAAGGGAACTGAGCTCTGTCTCTGCACACCTTGACCTCAAATCCCTCCATTAAGCTCTTCCTCTCCTGCTACCATTGTGTGTGTGTAGGAGAGTGTGTGTGTGTGGGCAGAAACCAATAACTTTGTGGGGGTGTATAGTGTATTGCCTGTTCAATAAAACTGTTAGTTTGGAACCCCAAGTTGGGTTTTGTCTCACTGACCTCCTGGCCCTGCTCCAATCTCCGCTCTCCACCTCTCTGACCTTCATTCTCTCTCTCTCTCTCTCTCTCTGTCATCTCGGCTTCCTCTCTGCCACTTCTAAAACCCCCTGTCTCTCAGACCTCCATCCCTCTTAAACCCTGGATTTCACTGCCCCCCACCTCTGCTCCACTGCCTCTTCACCTCCTGGCTTCTGCCCTTTTATCTTCTGGCTATCTGTTTTCCCAATTCCCTGGCTTCTGCTTCAGCTGCCGCCCAGCTTTTCCCCTTGGCTTGCTCCGCTGCCCCTATCTGCCTCTCCCCAGTCTCCCAGCTTCTGCCATTTGATTCCCCGGCTTGGCTTCAAACCCTTCCAGTTTTCTCTCCTTCACTCTACTGCCATCTCCATTGCTCCTGTACCCCCGGCTTTCTTCTCCAGCCCCAGCTTTTGCCCACTTTCCCCTGGCTTTTCCAGCCCCCCACAGCCTCATGGCCCCGACTTGCCTCCACCGCTTTTCTGCCTTCCGCCCCTGACTTTGATCTCCATCCATCCCTCCAGTTCCCCAGAGCCTCCTGGCCCCAGCTTGCCTCCACTACTTTTCTGTCTTCCTCCCCTGGCTTTGGCTCCCTGCGTCTCCTGGCTTTCTCCCCATCTCTGCTGCCTCCTGGCCTCCCTGCTGGCTTTCCTGAACCCTGATTTTTGCCCCACCACCTCCCAGCTTTTTCCCTTCACCTTTGCTACTCCCAGTTCTCTTCCTCA
>NW_017728992.1:167456945-167471851 GCF_001723915.1 Gavialis gangeticus | reverse complement strand
GCTGCCTCTGAATTCTCTCAGCCCCGGCTTCCTTTCCTTTACTCACTACCACTTTTCCTTGCTCTCTCCAACTCCTGGCTTAGGGCCCCTGCTGACTCCTGGCTCCGCTCTACTGCTTCTTTGTCTCCCTTCCCCCAGCTTTCTCCATCACCCTTCTGCCTCCCAGCTTTCTCCCTCTGTTCCCAGCTTCCTCTCCCCTGCCTCCTCAGCTCCTCCAAGACCTCCCTGTTTTCCCAGCTTTGCCCCCAGCTTCCTCATTTCTGCTCTGCCTCTCTGCTTTTCTTTCACCAGCTTCTTTTCCAGCTTTATTCCCTGGCTTGTCACCTGCTCTGCTTCCTCTAGCTACGCAGCCTGGCTCCCCGGTTTCTCACCCGGCCTCTTCTCCACCCACTGCCTCTGCCTCCTGGCTCTCCTCTACTCCACCCAGGGTGCTGCTTCCACCCCCCAGCTACCTCTTCCCTCCATGGCTTTCTGGAGCCAGCTCTCACCAGCCCGCCACCACTCCTCCCATCCTTCTCTCCCCCACTCTACTGCCTCCTGGCCCCCTCTCTACCTCCTCTGTTGCCTCCAGTCCCAGCTCCACCACTCCTCCCAACCTGTTTCAGCTCCTGGCTCCTCTGTCACACCTTCCAGCTTTCTCTCCCTAGCTCAGCACCACTCGTCCTGATTGTTGGCTTCTCTGCTGGCTCGACTTGCTTCCTCCTCTGTCTCTGGCCTCTGATCAAGTGACCCCAAGTAACCCTAGGGCACCATGACCCTGAGTAACCCCAAGCACCAAGTTATCCCAAGCATCCCCTAGTGTCAACACACAGCCACAGAAGTGTACATTTGCATATGTGTATGTGTGCGTGTGAACCCATAGTGTTGTATGTGTAGTTTGTGTGTGTATATAATTTGTGTCATACCCTCCTGCCTAACAGTGCAATATTGAGATCCTGAGCATTGATCTGGTGCATGTGAAATCAACATTACCATGCTCAGCCCACTCATGCTTATCTACCATGCTTTGTTATCTAGTTATATCTAAATATGGGAGGCTTCACTCAGAGACTAGACGAGCCTTGGGTGCTTTACTCTACCCTGCTTATCACTGGGCAATCATGGTCTGGCCCAATTTCTGCCTGAGCAAGGTGTTGCTCTGACTCTTGGCTTTAGGCTCAGGGGCCCTGCCTCAGTATCTTGGGCCCCAGGTTTCCAAACCAAATACTCTCTGTCCTGTGGGCACCAATCATGACCCTAACTGTGGCCTCATGGACCTAATCACCTTAAGGCCCTCATCCTCCCCTACAGCCACTCATGTCACTCAAGTCTTACTCTACTTCCATTCATCTGCACAGATGTTGGCCCTCCAGCCTCAGCCTGTTTCTGAATCCCTGGTCCTATTTTTTTTGGCTTCAGGCCCTCCTGGGATTTTGCTTTGCTTCCTTGAACTTAGCCCGCCCATCCTTGGCCCATTCAGGCTTCCACCCATCCCAGGTTTCAGCCCCACTTGGATCTGCCCAGGGCAGGGCTTGAAATACAGAGTGTATCCCAGTACTCTGTTGTGTGCCCTCCTGCCTGCCTCTATAGCCACCACCAACCTCTGGTTTAACATAAAACCAAAGCAGAAATAAGTTATCATCCCTGCATACTGCTTCCTTCAGAGCTCCTTCTCTGGTGGGTATCTGGGCCAAAATGAACTCTTAGCTTTATACATTGTATGGTCCCTCACTCCTACCCTTCCAGCCACTTGGCCTGGCTCTCAACCACAAGGACTCCCAGTCTCTCATTAGCTATTCAAAGGCCTGTATCTCGGCTTTCTGCGAGCTGCTTTCCCTGCATGCCTCCTGCAACACTGCTCTTGCTTTCTTCCAGTAGCAGGGGTAGGGGTCCCCTGCTACAGGCACGCAGCAAGTAAATTAGGCAAAGTGTCCCCTGAATAACCTTACTGTCATTTGGGCAAAGAACTTAAAGAAGAAGAGGGCATGAAATTCTTTGCCTAAATTCCACTAGCAGGAAACAGTGCATTGCAAAACATATGTTCCATAGAGAGTGATTTTCATCAGAAATAGCATAGAAAATCAAGTCATATAGTGCCTATGACTCATATGTACCTTAATACAGTTTAAAATCATAGTCATTAAAATGCTCTGAGATAGAATGGGAACATTACACATAACTCAATGCCGTCAGTACTCAAGTACAAAATATGCCCACTGATAATGAAATGTTGATTACATGGCAGTCAAATAATGATTACATGGAACGTATGACTAAAGACTGGAGAAGAGTACAAAATATAGGGTGTTGTCATAGCAACAATTGGGATTTCAGGACACTTTGGGGTGTCACAATATTCTGTGAAGGGTGCTTCGAGCCGAGGTGTGAGGAGATTAGTGCAGGCTCAGGTTTGTTCCTGACTTGCTGTTTCCCCTACTCATCCCTGCCACTATCCAGCCTCTCGGCAAGGAGGTAAGCACTGTAATAAATAAATTAGTTTTTTGAAATTCACAAAAGTTATGGAGGGGTGACTTAAGACTAAAAAGATTGAGAATCACTGCCTTATACCAAACATCTACAAGTATAATGTAAGTGAACAGGCTTCTTCTTCTTCTGCAGTCCCTTGCAGTTGAGGATGATTGTCTTCCACGATTGTCTTATCTGTGTGTCTGAAGATGGTTGATGCGGCCTATCTGTGGTTGACAGACTCTGCTACAGCTTGGACATGTGTTCCGGTGTGGGGTGGGTGGTGCTGGATTTTTGATTTGGCTTTTTGATTTCTGTGACATGCTGTTTCTGCCACTCCTGCTTTTCCATCTCCTGTTGGTGATGTGATGTTTCAAAATACTGAGATCCCTGCAGCAGACTCTTCCTCCATTTGGGATGGTCCTGGTCCTCCCATGACTTGACATCAATGTTGAATTTTTTAAAGTTGGCTTTGAGGATGTCCCTGAAGCACTTTTTCTGCC
The DNA here is from genome assembly GCF_001723915.1 of Gavialis gangeticus. NCBI lineage: Eukaryota > Metazoa > Chordata > Crocodylia > Gavialidae > Gavialis > Gavialis gangeticus. The sequence goes on along the minus strand of NW_017728992.1, from coordinate 167,468,903 downwards.
CTCCTCTTGAGTGTATGCCTTGGCTGAGCTGGGAGAATAAAACTTGCCTCAGGAGTCTGGAGTTAGACATCTGGATGACATGGCCAGCCCAATGAAGTTGATGCCAGATGATCATTGCCTCAATAACCATGGTGTTTGCTTGCAGGAAGATGCTAACATTGGATTTGGAAGATCTTTGGGGTTTCTCTTTCCATTGAATTTGGAGGATCTTCTGCAGGCAGCATTGATGTTACTTCTCCAAAACTTTAGATGTCTCCTGTATGTTGTCCACGACTTAGCTCCATTCAGCAAGGTGGGGACCATGACTGCCTGATAAATCATGAGCTTGGTTTTGGATCTGATATCGCAATCTTCAAACACCCATTTCTTCAGGAGTACACAGGCTGTGCTTGCACATTTGATGTGATGTTGGATTTCTTTGTCATTGACAACGTTCTGCAAAAGATGGCTACCACTATATGGGAAATACTCAACATTCTCCAGAGTCTCACCACGGATCTAGATTACTGGAGCTGGGGACTGTCTATTAGGAGCTTGTTGGTGGAGGACTTTAGTTTTCCAAATGTTAAGCATCAGTCCCATTTTCTTGTATGCCTCTGTAAAGATGTTGACAATTTCCTGAAGGTCTGCTTCAGAGACAGCATACACTACAGCATCATCAACATACTGGAGCTCAATAATTGTGGTCAGGGCAGTTTTGGTTTTGGCTCAGAGGTCTTGGTTTTGGCTTGGATATGTGAACAGTACATAGGTATAAAACACCTCCCTGACATGTCCTATCCAATGGAGCAGGTGCCCTATAAACATAGGATTGATTCAGGTAGTGTTTGCTTGGGCCAGAACACTAGCATTCATTCACCTGTCCTTCCAGTGCACATGGAGGATTTCTGAAGAGAGTGCTGATGATAACATTACAAAGCTTTCAGGTCATTCTGATGTCATCCACATTTCAGAACCATACAACAGCTTGGTAGTTAAGAAGTTTGGTTTGGGTTATGATGTCATTGATCATTACAGCTGGAATGTTAAAGCTAAACACTGTTACCAGATTTGCCCATCACTTTGGGGTGTGCTCATTTATTAGGGGTACGTTTATGGGGTCTCTGTAAATCTATCAATGTGCTGCTTGTGTTACTTGCATTTCTATATGGTGCTGTATCTCTCCCTTCTGCAAGTCCTCACCCCCAATGGAGCTGTCTTGCAGGACTCAGTTTCAGGGGGCTGGGTTCCTCCAGCCAGCAAGTCAGTCAAATACACACACACGGATTAACGTGGCACACCTGACCAGGCTTTGATCATCGAGTACAGGCTGACATCCTCCTATGCCAGGAATCAGTTCATCAGGGCAACAATAAAAAAGCTGTCAGACACAAGCACACTGGTGAACAGAATATCTCTGAATCAGGCTGGGTGTCCAGCTAACACCCTCATGGGTCAGCATTCAGTTCATTAGGGCATGTCTGAGCCAAACTGGGTCACTCAGCCTATACAAGCTGATCCCCTTATGTGTCTCAAACTCAGCACGTCCCAATCTTTTGTCCTAACTGTCCTAGTAGTGGTAGCCTCTTGATAAGCAGACTCTGCAGTATTTTTGGGCTGTATAGGGATCTTTGGCTTAGGTAAAGGAAGCCTTGCTGCAGAGCAAATGGGGAAGAGAAAGTAGAGAAGGAAAAATACACCCAGTTACCACCAGTTTGACTATAAAAGTTACGTATTGCTAAGTATAAGGAAAAACAGACAAAAATAATTACAATATTACCCTGGTTCAACTGAGTATTTGAGGAAACCTAGCTCAAACTTAACTTATAACATTCAGGTTCAGAAAGCTATGCCTAGAGGGAAAAAGAGAAAGAGAAAGAGAGAGAGCTGGGATATCACCATTCCAAGGCACTTGGGTGGTTTGTTGACAGGCAAAGTTCCTAGCATGATCACTGAAGGTTAAACAGGCAACCAAAAGAGATGATCTGTTTATCCCAGTTTCTCGAGAACAACAGCAAATGGTGTCAGAGAGACTTCTGCCTCTTGAAGCACGGTTTGCTGCTTTATAGCTTTCTTATACCCTTAGTCCAGCCTCTTCAAAGCATTCTTTTAATTGCGTAAATCAAGAGGGTCCCAAGCCATAATTGACAGGGAAAATCCTCTTATATAAACAGTTTCAATTTAAATGAATTACCTGTTTCAGTGACAAGGGGTTATCTGGTTTGGAACATCTCAAGAAACTGATTAACAACCAGGAAAAACATAAAGTGTTAAGGAGTAACCAGACACCTAGCTTGAAATTATTATGAATATAGAAGATAAACTGGAAGGGATACCACATGATTTCTTCTCAGATAGCCTAGCTATGCTTGCACTGTGAAGTCAGCATCAGTGTTTTGTATTTTACCTGTTGTGAATAAGCCTCAGCTTAGCATGACTTTCAGATCTTACTATAGTCTTTTAACAAACTCAAGGGGATTACTTGAAGTGTTCATAAACTTTGTGGGGAGGACTTCCACCAGTCATCCTGGGAAAAGTATGACAGCATTTGTGGTCAGGGCTCCAATGGGCTGGACATTGTGATGAACCCTTAACCATTGTTCAAATGTTGTCCATACACCCTCTGACTTGGTCTCTTGCCTCAGCATTCCCTAACCCAGCAACCGAGTTTTAGACAATCAAGTTTAAATAGGCCTTCCATACTGGGACTGGGGAATGTATGGCCCGAGATGCCTATTAAACTTTTCTTCTGCTCACTTCTGGTTAGGCAAGCTGTGGGGAGGGGGAAAAAAGTCCTTTGTAAGTCCAGCAAGCTAGATGCCAGGGTTCCCTCAGGAACGCAGAGCTGACAGGTAACACAGAGATGATGCCAAAGAGGAGGATTTTTTTAAATTACTGGGTGGTGATAGGCACATAACTTCACTTCTGCTTCATGTATCCAATACAGACACAGTTTGGGAAGCAAGCTGGTTGACACTGGTGCCTTCTATACAAAGGCACATAGTACATTTCATGTTAGCTAAACATAACAGCTAATAAAATGGAGCAGTTTTATTGACTTCAGTGAAGCTACCACACTTCATACCAACTGAGGGTATCACCTTAGCAACTTGTTAGTTGCAATAGAAAACAATTACCATCTGGTCTGGCCATATAAAAATAAAAGCTTCACTTAATAATTATAAATATTATTTTACTCCCAATCACTAGATCTCAAACATTTCACAGACAAGGAGCAAGTCTCTCAGCTTTCATCAAGTGTGTTAATGTTGTTCTTATATTGCAGATTGGAAAAATGGCAGCACAAGAAGGATAAGTGACTTGCCCAAAGTTGTATAGGAAATCTGTGGCCCTGATTTTGGAGAATCAAATTTCTCATGAGTCCCAAACCTGTGTCCTAGTCATGAACTGTCCTTCATAGTTAAGTTATGAATTAAAGTCCTTCATACTTCAGTTATGCTGGGGTCATAGGATTTGCTTTGTTCAGTCACACCAAGGGATGCACATAGAAGTCCAGTGTCCTGTTTTAGACAGTGGCATTTACCAGACATTTAGGAAGGGTGCAAGAAATCCTACAATGAGCAATTCTCTGAGTGGACATTTCTCCCTCATTCAGTGAATGCTAATGCTCAGAAGAAAAGGACTGATATTCATTAAACATATTAGAAAATAATTAAAAAGATAAATTTTGTTCCACACAAATATCAACACTGTTTTTTCAATTCTGTTGAGCTCTCCGGTGATCTCTTTTGGTTGCAAGTTCCACAAGCTAATTATAAAGAAAATAAATAATGATGCATTTATGTGTAACCCTTCTGCCAGGTCTAGTTGGTAGCAGTATGAGATGGGGTGGAGGGGTTAAATAACTGTGTCCTCCTCATAAAACTAACCCACATCATCCACTTAAGCTTCCATATGGGATTTCTGGGATCAGTAAATACTAATAGCTAAAGAGAAACTAAGGAGAGGGGGAAGAGCGGGGAAAAGGGGGGAAGGACTGCTCTGATATTGACTGTGTAGTTGGCCAGTGACTGTGATCCTTCCCTGAGGTCCCTTCCAGTCCCAGTGCTCTGGGGGAAGGATGGAAAAAAAAAGTCACACATCACGAGTATTGCTTGTCAGCACCTTGAGGTGCATTTTCCCAGAAACCCCTGCACCTATCTCCTTGAAACTTGACAGACTTTGTGGCCTCCACAGGGGCTACCATCCCTGCTGTTTTCATTCAAATTAGGAAAGAAATGACAAACTTATAGGCATTTTCATTATTCCCCATTATAGCCTATGGGTGTAATGTTGAAATGCATTGAAACAGTTTTGACAAAATGAAACCGAACAGTGCTTCAAAACTATGAAACGAAACACTGTCCCTTCAAAATGGTGAAACAGAAGTTGAAACAAAATGGTGCTGTTTCACTCAGCCCTACAAATACCTTCCCCAGAGTAGCTCCAGCAGCAATCCATTAATACTGCTTCTACCTGCCAAAGTGAATGACCAACTGTGACCCTTCACAATTTTGTCTTAGTTGGAAACATCTTGCAGTACACTCAGGCAGGCATGCCCAGTTTCTTGGCAAGTACCACTCAAGAGTCCAGTATTTGCTCTGCTCTAGATTCTAGTTCTTAGTGGTTGGGTAAAAGGATCCTTCACATGCATTCGTACAGCTCCTGTATTCTACAACTTTAAGAAACAGCCTTTTTTCACTGATGCTCTTTTAGCAGCTGAGTTTTTTTTTCCCTTAAAAAAAACCTCTTCCAGCTTCTCTAGTTCTCAGTACCAGAACATACGTAAGAAGTGTCATGTATCAACCAGGATGTAATCCTTGATGAAAGGTTTGGCTCTTTCCTGGCTTTAGTACAACAACCCGGTGAATTCTGGTTTTTAGTCAAGTTGTGGTGACTCCCAAACAGTCACAAGAATGCTGGGTACAGAGTTTACGTAAATGTAGTCTCTTTTCCCCATACTTCCCCTTTTATGAGTAGATGGGGAGGGATATCCTTTCTCCTCTGCAGCTTCTCTACATCTGGAGATCTAGATCAATGGTGTATGCAAATGAAGCAACATTTTTCCAACTGTTCACAAACAGGTGGTGGCAGGGCAGGGTTTGACTTCTAAAGCTGCAGGGTACAGGGCTTACAGGTGCATGTCATCTTGTATTTGCATATTGTATACTTAGCATTGTGAAGTTAGTGCCCCGTTTCTTTTGAATTATGGCGAATGGAGGTCTAGATTTTAGTAAACCGTTTACTTAGTTGTTGCTTTTCAAAACTGCCTGTGACATTTGGATGCCCATTTTCTATATAAAAATTTCAGCCTCATATTCTGGCTAAACACAAGCCAAAAAAAGATATGGCCAGTTAAAATGGTTAAAAATCAACACGCAGGACATATACTGAAAATACAAATACCTGTATGTTGCATGGTTGGGGAGAAGGAAGGGAGAGAAGGGGAGACATACCCTTCCATGTTATTATTATGCTATGTAGCAGGTATTAGAATGATTTTTGCTGATGTTAAGTTATAATGGCTACCACACTGATAGATTGGATTGTTAAACACTGCCTATTAATGATTAGCATTCATATGATTTTTGTTAATGTCTTTGTCTTTATTGTAGTGAAGTGGCTGAGAACTTTGAGTTATGTCTGTCCCCTCCCTCACAGTGGACATAGTGTGTCATATATTAAAAGGTACTGTTAGTGTTTCTTGTAGTTTATTGTATTTATTTGTCCTCGCTTTTTCTCTTCCCCTTCATGAACTTTTCAAGAGTGTGCTACAAAAAATTAGGACTTTTTGTAAAATTGGCAAAATCTTTGACCAGTCAAAACTTATGAAGTCAATTGACCAGTTGATTGACAATATTTGACCGATCAATTGACTGGCTTGTCATCCTAAGAAAATATTATTCTTTCTTAGAAAATATAGGGTTGATGTTGCTGTGCTCCAAGAAAATAATCTGTCAGTACAGGACTCTCAAAAGTTACAGCATATTCAGGTAGCATTAGCAGTTAGCTACATAAACACAATATCATGTGATGTTTCTATTTTAGTACATAAATATTGTCTCAGAGCTGTTCTAACTAAAGCACACCTCCTCCAACCATTGGAATGTGTAAAAATGCCCGTTATGCCCATTTGATTGGCGTAGCTTATGATCTAGAACAGGGTGTTACGGGATGGGGTCCCTAAGGATGGCCGTGATCTCCTAAGGTCCCCTCGACCATGCCAATTTGGCCCGATGGGCATCCTCTATTCTTGCCCACCACGTCTTGATGTATTTTGCAATATAGGGAGGCTGCCTTCATGTCCTGTTGGCCATAGTCCTAATGGATTTCCTTGAACCCTGTGGGTTCTGGACACCTTTCAAACTAGATGTCCCAGGGACGCCCCAGCCTTATGGGCTGTATGTATGGCTCCAAACTGCCCCTTTACCACACCCCAAGCCCCACAGATGGTACTGGCATTATCTTGCCTAGGCCTTGTTATAATTCAGCCCCTCGGCCTCACCGGGCTCTCCGCAGCCCTGTCTCTGCGCTGGGGTCTGTGCACCCCAAATGCTGCTCCCTCACTGGCACCAGGGTCCCCACGCAGCTGTGGGCCCCCACTGAGGCCTCCTCCTTCCCCAAATAGCCTCACCCAAACCAGCGGTGTTATAACACAACAACCAAATGTAAGCCTCTGGGCTATAACGTAACACAAGCTACATAAGGTGTGCTCAGCCCCTTTACATTACCTGGAGCAGAATTTAGTTAGGACACTTCCCTTCACTTGCCCTAGGAGGGCTCCTTCTCCCTTGGCCACCAGCAGAGAACTGAACTCCCTAGTCCTTGTCCTGTGGTTTATATGGGCCCAGGGCCCTGCTCCTTCTAGCCAGTTGACCAGGCACAGGTGCAGGCTAATTTCCTCATTAGCTAGCTGCCATGGCAACCTGCACTTGGGCTCCTGTCTGGCTCTTTCGGCTCTCCCCAGGCAGTTTCTGCTGTTCTTGGCGCAGGCACCTAAGTGCCCTGTGACACAGGGGTACCCAAAGTTTTTATGCAGTGGCCTGGCAAACCACAACCGGAAAGTGCCTGCAGCCTGGCAAACAGCAGCCCATGCTGAGGACTAGCAGCTGACCCACCACCGGGCCACAGCCCAGGGATTGAGGACCCTTGATCTAGACGAGGGTAGATTTCTTTTTGCAAATGTTAAAATTATGGATCCCATTTTTACTTTGGAATGCATCCATGGTCTGAAAGCAGATAATCTTATTTTTTTATTTTATGTAAAGCTCTCTGAATTTGTGATATACCCTTATATTTTGGTTGTAGACTGGAATCAATGTTTGGATCCTGTCATTGACAGGTCTCAGTCTTCTCTATCCATGAAATCTACCTCAAGTGAAGTTGTTAAAAGTTAAAGGCCAGATCTGGGTTTAGTAGATATTTGGTGAACATTGAACACAGGAATGAGGGATTATATATATCTTAATATCTCATTTAGTATATTCTAGAACCTTCTATTTCTTAATACCTCAAAGTATAATTGACTCTATGATAAATTCCTCTCTGGATCTATAGCTGTTCCGGATACAGTTTCAGCTTTTTCTCACAGATAGACCAGCTGTAAGTAACTACTGATGTCATAACACCTCCTTGTTCAATGATTCCTCTCTGAGGATTGTCACCTCGCCATAGTGGAGAGGCTTGTGTGTTCCAATGACCCTGAGAGCTATGCCGTCTGGAGCTCACACTCCTGGTAGGGCCACCCATGGTGGCAAGGTTGAGGGGGAGGTTCCAGATGAAGACTGATCCAAGAAATCTTCAACGGTGGAGCAGGCAGAGGACGGCTGTGGTCCCAATGGCTGTGAAGGTGGAAGAAGGCTGCAACAGAGAAGTGGCCTCAGTCGTCGTGGTTGGCCATGCCACTGAACCCTGGGCACCAACCACCAAGATCGTGTGGATCCAACTGTGCACTGGAGTCCCCATATTAAACATGCCATGTGCAGACTTCTGTCAGGCCCACTAGCCCTGTGGTGATGGAGGATTGGCAATGGGGGCAGGGCTGTGATACCTGGAGTCCTCCAGCCAAGAATCTGCACACAGGCACTGGATGCACAATGGTCATCAGGCACCTGTCAGGATAGGGGTGTCCTTCTGCAGCTGCATCTGCAACTGAGCAGTCCTTTTTAGGATACCCTCTGCTAATGTGTGTATCTAGAAATTGGACTCCTCAGTCACCTGAGAACCCATCAAGCCTGACATCATCCTTGACTCTGAGGGACTTCTAATGACCTACATTGAATGATTACAGATTTGAAGTATCCATTCTAGGTAAGTTCAACAAAGTTATGGTTCTTAATCAATCAATCTACTGCCTCCTTCATTACAGTATTATGTGAAGCTACCAATGTCTTCTTTCAAGTGTATATATATATCATATGCTTCTTCAAAAAAAGAAAATAGAAACAGGACACAGAAATAGATATTTTAATAAGACAAATTAAGTTTCTAGATGAGTATTATGTCACAAATCCTTTGCCTAATAAACTACACATTCTTACCCAGCTGAGATATGAATTGAATGAACTACTGTCCCAGGGGGAAAAAAGGAAAAATATGTAGTTGACATGCTTCAAGAAGGTAGTTTACTCATAACATCAGGTACTTACTAAGATGCTTCTAAACACCAAAAATACACCAGTATATAAAAAAAAATAACTTGTTTTAGAAAAATAAACCCACTCCCTTAGCCAAGACCATGCCAAAGCCAAAGCCAACCTCCCTGTCATTTGGGAAAGTCCTTCAGTTGTACAAAATCAAACCTGAATTATGCAGCTTAGTTCACCTTTAAGACAAACTGGCCATGTCTACATGAGATGCTGACTGCGCAGTAGCTCATTACTACTGCACAGTAGCGTCGCTTGGCATGAAGTGTGATGTGATGCTGTTGTGTAGTAGTAATGAGTTACTGCACAGTCAGCATCACCTAAAAGCCATGTATAGACACTACTGCCTAGCAACTCTAGTTACTCTGCACTCATTTAGTACTTGTGTATACAGCTACTAGATGGCTGCTCAGTAATGACTGTGCAGTCAGCATCTCCTGTAGACATGGCCACTGTGACCCTAAACCTAGAAAGGGATAACCAACTCTAATTCCCAAAGATAAATTGGGATTGGGGCTAAGTGGTCTCTTCTGCTATTATTGTTATGCATTCTGTGAATGTATGCTGGTGTATATGTAACAGGGGGCCTACCAGGGCCAATCTCCGCGTGGCCCACCCACCTATTTTTGGGCAAACTGCCCGCCTTCTTGCCCGCCACACCTTGGTCTTAATTGATTAATTCATAGATGTAATTAGGCGGGAGGCTGCCCATTTTCTTCTCTGCTGCTAGGGGGCGCCATCTGCAGCTCCATTCCTCCCCTACACCGCAGCCCAAGCCTCACTGATGACATCATTGTTCTCATATGTGCCAGTCCCCCATAATGGGGCCCAGAATCCTGCTGTAGGACCCCCAACTGAGTTTCTCCCTTCAGGCAGACTCTGCCACCATCATACTGGGCCATATATCTCCCTGCCACCAGTTCCCCTTTGGGTGTGGTCCCCTCGCTGGGACCTTTGGCTCACACTAGCCCCGGCCCACCTTCAGGCCAGTTGGGACCCCAGGCCCCTGGCTCTTGGGTGTTCCTCTCGGTGGGTCTCCTTGCCCTTCTGACCCTCCTGGTCCTGGCCCCGGCCTGGGCCAGTCAGGGGAAGCTCTGGCAGGCCTCGCTGTATGACCCATACTCTTATCCCAGGGCCCCCCTCTCTGGGTCATCCTCCACAGACATGGGGAGCTGGGGTTACCTCACACCACAACTGGTGCCTCAGGGTCTCACAGGGGACTCTTATTCCCCCCCTGGGCAGCAGGTCATGGTGCTACTACCGGTGTTATATTCGACCCAAACTCTGCCTCCCGGCGTTGGAGGACTTACTGGGGTCAGGACTCAGCTCTCTCTCTAGCTGAGCCCCTTCTCCCTTCACAGGGCTCCACACACTGCCCCTCCCTGGGGGCTCCACATGCTGCCCCCCTCACACTGGGGGCTCCACACGCTGCCCCCCTCACACTGGGGGCTCCACACTGCTTATAATGCCCCCTTTACTCGGGATCTTGGGGCTTCCCTCCACAGGTGAGCTCAGGTGGCCATAGCCATGTCTGGCCCCAACTCTCCTCCTCGGGGTCTCGAACCCCCACAGGGCTCAGGCAGCCTTGGCCACACCTGGCCTCCAACTCTCCTCCTTGGGGTTTGTACCCCCACAACTACCTCCAGTGTACACAACCCACCCGAAGGTGAGGGCTAGGGGTTAAGGCACCCCAACCCACCTTTCACTGGGGTGATCACTGTCCTGGCATTTCCTGGGGGCTCCCGCACCACTGGGAGCCCCACCATGCCACCCACACCCGGCAGGTGTAGTTTCCAGTTGTACCCAGGACCAGGAGCCTCCTACCATCCCCTACAGCTCCTCCCTTACCTCTGGATAAAACTCAGCAGCCCTCAGGCCAGGCAATGTTGTTGCCTGCCCTCCAGCAGCCAAACTGACTTGTTTATATAGGCAGCCCTGAGCCTAAAATGGCTGCCATCATTAGGAACCTGGAGGCTGCCAGCTCCAGGGCCTTAAAGTGGCAGGCACACATAGTGCCCTGCCACAGTATACAATTGAAAAATTAAAAATACATAGGCAGATGAGAATTACTTATTATGTGTATAATGAGTGGACAGTATAGAGATACTAGATTTATCATCACTGGAATTAGAACATAATAATTGTGTTAACATCTTAAGCCTCTAACCCCGCCCCACAAAAATACCAAAAAAACAAAAACAAAAAACAAACAAACTGAAAATTTGCATCACAGTGGCCAAGGGAAGTTACTCTTTTGCTTCAGGACAAATTACTTACCTGTGATAATAGGAAAACAAATGAATCAGGAAACTTAATAAGAAGAATTGCAAAAAGATGAAGAACAGTATCAACATAGAAGAACAACATCCTCAGACTTGGTTAAGAGCAAGTCTAATATGAGGCCCTTGCAAAGACAGCTGAGACTGGAAATGAGGAAAATGTTCACCAACTACTAAGCTAGCACAAGTGTGAATATTATAGTCTAGAGCAACCCACACATTTTATAGATGAATCTGTTCATTCAATGAATAAATATAGACACCCTTTAAGAGCATATTTTCAAATTGTTCATATCCAGTGACTCCTACTGTGACATTTACAGCCACATTAAAAATAAACAAACAAAAAAAGAAAACCTTGGAAGTTGATATAATGAACTTTTTTATTTTTGAAAAATTAGCTACTAATTTTGTGCCTAAATGAGAGTTGGCCTCTGTTGCAAGTATTGCTCAGCTCTTTTCTTTTGCATATTCATACCAAGTCCAAAACCCATTAAAAAGTTAATAGAAATTTTCCCTGAACTTCAGAAAGCATGGGTTCTGTAATTTGGGCCTGGACTGGGCCAGTTCCCAAACTGGTGGTTAGTGAACCTTGCAGAAGGGTTACCAACTTACTGCTTTATGTGATAAGCTTAATCAAGTGGTGGATAGAGGGAGGGAAATCTAAGATGGGGGTAGATTTCTAAGGTGCAGGAAGGTCAGGAATAATCAGGGGTGATTTAAGGCTTCATCATGTGTATGCAGAGGGGAAACAGCACTTAAGGAAACCCCAAAAGAGTAAGGGGACAGCAGGACACATATAGACCGTCCGTTTTATCTCAATCCTAGGGAAACTCTTTGAGAAGATCATCATGGAGCGCATCTGCGATGGGCCAGCCTCAGAGATGATGCTCAAGGGCAACCAGCATGGTTTCATTAGGAGCAGTTCATGTCAGAACAACCTGATTGCCTTTTATGATCAGGTCACAAAAGTATTGGATGCAGGTGTTGCTGTGGATGTAGTCTTTCTGGACTTCAGCAAGACCTTTGACACTGTCTCCCACCCCATCCTCATT
>NW_017728992.1:167451180-167456421 GCF_001723915.1 Gavialis gangeticus | reverse complement strand
GTCTATAAACTCACTAGGGGGGACCAGAAGGGTTTGGGAGAGACCTTGTTTCCCCTAGCGCCCCCTGGCATAACAAGGAATAACAGCCACAAGTTGCTGGAGAGTAGGTTTAGATTAGACATCCGTAAGAACTACTTCACAGTTAGGGTGGTTAGTATCTGGAACCAACTTCCAAGGGAAGTGGTGCTGGCTCCTACCCTGGGGGTCTTTAAAAGGAGGCTTGATGCCCACCTGGCTGGAGTCATCTGAGCCCAGTTTTTCTCCTGCCCAGGCAGGGGGTCAGACTTGAAGATCTACAAGGTCCCTTCCGACCCTACTTCTATGATTCTATGATTCTATGATATCATGAGTATGCTTAGTGAAATCTTGATAATTTATTGCTTTTATTTTCTTTCGAACTCAGACTCTGGAGAATTAATGGCAAGCAGTACACAGTGTTCCTTGATTAGCATTAGTTCTATAATAATGACTTAGATGGCAAAGTTCCATTCACTGAATTAGATCTGATGAGATCACAGATTTAAGTAGCATGACAGCACCAAACATGCATTAAGTATAAATAAAGAAAGCATCAAGCACACACACCTTCCCACTCATTTGTTCCCTGGAAGCTATGACCATGTTCATAGCTTTTTAAGGGCAGAAGGAAATCAGCTAATCTGACACTCCATCTAACACAGACATATGTAAATCCACATAAAGAAATGCAGTATGAATAGAGGGAGTCCATCTGCCATTATAGGTTCTTTAGCTTTTGTTTACATCACAAATGCCATGTATTGTCTTTGTTCTGGTTCTGATCACAATACCACCACTGCTGTGAGGGCATGGGATTTAGTTAATCCCTAGGGAGATCTATGAAGGTGGTGTGCTGAAAGTCTCTATTTATTACATTTAAATAGAAACAACTCTGAAAAACTGGTTTGGGCACTCCCTCATTTGAAGGCCCATAGTAGGTTATAGTTGAAAGCCTGGCCTCAATTGTAGCATTGCAGCTGTTAAAAGTATTGGGGAATGGGCCCCTCACTTGGCTAGCTTCTGCTGTATGGCCCTTGCTAGGCGTTCTGTGTTCACACAATAAACCTGCTGTGCTCAACAATGGGCACACAATGCACACTTTAGTGGTCTAGCTGAGCTACTTCCTAAACCTAAAGCTGGTGAGCTATAGTGGGCTAATTGCCACAGGATGGACTGACTGGCCCTGTTGTTCAACAGGGTTAACTGGTCAACCCAAATCATTATGTGGATTTGTACTGCTTTTAGGAGGAATCCTGTGCAGAGCAGCATAACGTGGCAGGGCGTAGTGCTAGGTATGGTGAGTGGTCCCAGTGACTTAGGGCCAAGTTTAAATGAAGGAGACTTAAAGGCCTAAATCATTTAGGCATTTTTGAAAATTTCATCTTTTGTACCCACTGTAATTATGTGCAGGGCTGGAAGGCAAATACACCCCATGGATGATGGGGATACATATTACATAGTATTGATCTATTATTTGGGTGGCTTTGCATTGTTTTGTGAAAATATAATATATTACACCAAACTGTTGCATCTTGCTGTGCACATTTTGCAAAGCTGAAATGCATTGTGTGGGCACATCCCCAGCATCATACCCCTAAGAGCACATACAAATCCTTAAAAGTAACAAATCCTAATTAAAATTAAGAAATCCTTAAAATGCTTTGTCTTCATCTCTGTTCATCCTCTCAACCCATAAGGAAGGATAAAAATGCAGACACTGTTCCTGAAATTCACTGAGAGACCACAACAAAGTTAAATTGCTACAACAATTTTCATTCTGAGAATTTGAGCAGTACACAGGTCTTTAAACTAAGCAATTATTTTGCTGGCATTTACAATTCTGCAGATCAGAGGAAGGAAGCTATTTTCTGGCAAATCATTTATTCCACAAAAACGAAGTTCTGAGGCATGCAAAACCACTTGATAATTCGGCAAACGACTCCTAAAGCTTAAAAAAATAAAAAAAAGAGCTGAAAATTATTCATTTTACTATTTCCTAAATGGAACTTTCCAATGTTGTGGGCTAAATTCACAAGGGGACCTCAGTAACATTCACAAAATGAAGGAAGAAACTACACACCACTAACTTCCCAATGGCTAGGTTATTTTCATACAATATAGTATACCAGGGTTTAGATCTATCATCTGCCTCATTTAGACCTGGAACAGGATATGATGTTTCCCGTCACAAACAGCAGTCTCAAACCACCAGGCTTTGGAGTCATTCTCAGACTGCCGTGCACTGTAGCCTGATGACTATTCAATAATATATACAAAGTAGAACAACTTCAAAGGAGAAATTAAGAGACCCATCCAGGATTAGACCATTTGTTTATGTTCTCAGAGACTGCCTGAAAAGCAGGATATCCAAGTTCAATGCTTTCTTCTAAATCAGGCAAAGGAGTTTGAACTTAACTCTCCCACCACTTACAGTTTCATAGTTTCTAGGGTCGGAAGGGACCTGAGCAGATCATCAAGTGTGACCCCCTGCCATGGCAGGAAAGAGTACTGGGGTCAAACGACCCCAGCAAGGTGTACATCTAGCCTTGCATGAGCATCTTAACCACTTGATACATTAGACACTCTGATAAATGTTACATTATTTCTGCAAGTAACTGGCTAATTGCACAGGATATTTAGATGTGCTACATGTGCAAAGTAATTATAACACAATAAAAATGGACAACAGCCACAAAGATGTTGCTTAAAAAATGTAGAACCTTTTTATAGCTGGTTTCTATCAAGCTTGAATATGAATGTATGGCAGGTGACACACAAGGTGATACTGTGGCCAGATTACCCAGCATCCTAGGGTAGACTGCTGCTTCCCCACATGCCCTTCCCCTTCCTGCAAAGGGGCTCATATGACTCATGTGGAACTCTGCTGCCCCAGGGTGCCTCAGCAAGAGATGTCACTCACTGTCTTTCCTTCCTTTCACCAACCAGCCTTCAAAGCTGATTTTTTAAATAGCCATTAGCACCTCTTCCTTCAAGAAGCAAAATATAAACAAATGCTGAACATGACATGCTTTCCTTACACACAATAGTATTCTGAGAGGGAGGAAGGAATTTGGAAAGCTGCTTGTTGGGACAACATGGGGCAGGGAGAAAGAAAAAGCACACACACAAAGCACCTGATAAGATTTTCCAGGAGAGTTTGAGCCACACTACTTCTGTCTTCCTCCCTTTTTCTATGTAAAGGTTAGGAGATCACCTCCTTCACCCAGGGGAGATCAGAGCTCATTTCTCATTAGCAGAACAACTGAAGATGTGGGAAGGGCTAGGGTTACCATACATCCAGGTTTTCCTGGACATGTCCTCTTTTTGGGTCCTCCCATCTCTGTCCAGGTGATTTTTTAAAATACCAACAAATGTCTGAGATCTTGCACTGCTCAGCATCAAGGTTTCCCAGCACTTCCCAGCTTGCCTGAGAATGGAGCTACTTGGGGAGAGGGTGACTGCAGGCAAGGAGTATTCCATGCTCTGTGCATGCACATGCACTTGGCCAACTTGCAGCCAGGCAGTGTGGTGGGAGCAGCCCCAGTAGCTGGTAAATCTACTGGGGGAAGAGGTTGGAGGAACAGAGCTTGGGAACTGTCCGGATGCCTGTTGGCACTGGAGGAAGCTGTGTAGGCACTGGGGCTGTAGCAGTGCAGGGTAGGTAGGGGAGACGCCTGCCCCTCAGGTGGGGGAAGGGGGCCCTTCGGGGGCTGCAGGAAGCTGAGTGATGATCTGATGGCCCTGGGACTGGTACCTGTGTTTGCAGGGGTGGATCAGCCAGTAGATGCTGCAGGGGCTGGAGGGAGCAGGGAGCTATGGGTCAGGAGTGAGGGGCACCGGCAGCAGGGCTGGGGGCACTATGGCTTGGGAGTGAGGGGATCGAAGGCGGGTGGGGGGACTGCAGATTGAGAGCACAGGGTACAGGCAGTGCCAGGAGGCTGTGGGTTGGGAGTGAGGGGTATCAGTGGGGACAGGGTGGCTGTAGGTTGGGACTGAGGAGCACGAGCATGGTTCAGGGAGTAGGTTACTATGGGTCAGGAGTAAAGGGCAGCAGCAGAGCTGGGGGGGGCTGTGGCTTGAGAGTGAGGGGCAGGGGTAAGGCATGGGTATATCACTGCCCCTCCTCCCTTGACAAATTACCTCTTTTTTGAAACTGCAAATGTTGTAACTCTAGGAAGAGGGCTGACAGCCCCTACCTGCATTTTTCCAGCTCTCTCTTGCTAGCAAGTATTGACAGAGCAATTTCTAGGGCAGTTTTTTCTTCTCTGGATAGCTTGCCCTGTGAATACAAAGCAGGTCACATGGCACGACTGTTTCCATTAAACATTACCTGTTGTTTCATGAAAATAATGTCTACCTGGGGCCTTAGAGGAGACGATAGAGTATCTACCACCTTCTTCATGCTGTCAGCAGTGTCCAAGGGCCTTTGGG
Organism: Gavialis gangeticus; assembly: GCF_001723915.1. NCBI lineage: Eukaryota > Metazoa > Chordata > Crocodylia > Gavialidae > Gavialis > Gavialis gangeticus. The sequence continues at coordinate 167,451,972 of NW_017728992.1, read as the reverse complement.
TTTCTAGCTCTTTCTTTCTAAGTTTCCTTTACTTTTATTAAAAGATTACTGAAATTACATGTTGTGTTCCAGCTGAAAAAAATAGTTTTATTTAGCCAGATTTCTTTCTAATTTGCAAAACTGGATGTGAAGGAGGAAGTTTAGATGTGAAGGAGGAAGTCGATGTTATCTTCTTGGACTTCCAGAAGGCCTTCGACACAGTGTCCCACCCCATTCTGGTGGGCAAGCTGAGGGACTGTGGCATTGAAGAATGCACAGTCACATGAGTGGCAAACTGGCTCCAGGGGCGCACCCAGAGGGTGGTGGTGGACGGGTCGATGTTGACCTGGGAGGGTGTGGGCAGTGGAGTCCCCCAGGGCTTGGTCCTTGGGCCGGTGTTGTTCAACATCTTCATTAGTGACCTGGATGAGGGTGTGGAGAGCACCCTGTTTAAATTCACTGATAACACCAAGCTGTGGGGTAAAGTGAATACACCAGCAGGCAGGAACTGCATCCAGGCAGACCTGGACAGGTTAGAGAAGTGGGCGGATCTGAACAGGATGTGGTTCGACAAGGACAAGTGCAGAGTGCTGCACCTGGGGAGAGGGAACCAGCATTATGGTTATAGGTTAGGGGCTGACCTTCTCAGCAGCACAGAGGCAGAGAGGGATCCTGGAGTCAGGATTGACTCCAGGATAAATATGAGTTGCCAATGCGGTGGAGCAATAGGCAGAGCCACCCGCACCCTGTCATGCATCAACAGGGGCATCACTAACAGGTCCAGAGAGGTCTTGCTCCCCCTCTATGCGACAC
>NW_017728992.1:167433354-167446180 GCF_001723915.1 Gavialis gangeticus | reverse complement strand
CAGTGCTCCTTCCTGCCCATGGCAGGGGGTCAGACTAGATGATCTGTCTAGGTCCCTTCCCACTCAATGATTCTATGATTCTATGAAAAACCAGAAGGCACATTTCAGGTTAATCTGAAACATTTCCTGCCTCCTCCTCCTTCTTCTCCTTGCTTATATAGTTTGTCAGCCAAACCAATATACCAATTATTGACATAGCCCTACTGAAAACAGAGCTGAAGATACATTTCAGATCAAACTGGCTACTCCTTTAAATAAAATATTTCCATTAGAATTAGCTAATTTTCCTCCAAAAAGGGCAGAAGTTTTACAATTTAACCATTTGATAATTTCAGAGTTATAGAACACTAGTAACTGCCACTAATGTGCTGCATACCAGAAAACATGGAAGTATTACAAACAGCAAATTTAATCAGAAGTCCATTAGCAATCTACTCCCGTATCTATTACTCCAAGTATCTCTGTAGGCAGGAATGTGATTTCTCATAGAGACACTGGAGAGTGCTGCTTAATTATTCATCCTGAAATTTAATTTCAAAGCTTGTAATCATTTAACTGCTTAAAATAGAACTCGCCACTGAAACAAGCCAAGAAGAACTTGTTATTGTTTAACACCCATTCATCTTACCTTCTGTTTAGCTTAAAACTGGATCAGTTTCATGTTCATAGCCATTAAGGCCCTGGAGCTAGGCACCTATGTATCCATTTATTTCAGCAATGCTGGAGTAGATGCTTACATTATGAATGAAAAACTGTACCCTAAATGTGCTTTTTAAAAATATTGCTTGATATCTCAACTGATCTCTGTGGATGCAGAGATGGTCTCTCTGTTAGCTCAAACTTACCAGAATTTTCTACCTGTATACTACACTTTGCATAACAATACTAGCAATATGACTAGAATACAAAACAAATAGCTTGACTATGACTACAATTATGTATAAATTCAAGGGTTTTACTAATAACTCCTCCTTGTGCCCTGCATAGGATTCAGACCTTATTACTGAATACCATAAAGTAAGTGGACTGAGTGCCTGGTGTCTCTCCTTCAGCACTGGTGAAGAGATAGTACATGAATACTTTGGCCTGTCAACAGTTTTTTTGCCATGGAAGTTATACTAATATGGCTACAATGGATTTATAATTGTCTGATTGTATAGGCTAGCAGCATATATTTATCCTCCGAAATCCCATTCTTCGGTGCAATTATATGCCGTGTCACAGGTATACACCCCAGAGTGAATATAAGATAGCCAAAGATTTATGAGGATCTAGTGATGCAAAAGAAAGCATTCAGCCTCCTGCAAAAAGAGACCCAAAACTCCCAAGTGTCAAATTTGCTTGGAGACAAGGGGGAAACTCATCCATAGAAAAAAATCTATGTGCATTGTTTAAACCTTATTTTGAGGGACTGCCCTGGCTCTTTGCACAGGGGTGAATATAATCCTAAATGAATTACAAGTAGCATGCTGTTTAATTAACCACTATCAAGGATTACGGCTTTATTGAAATTCCTGGAACAGGTTTTATATAGTGTCATGTTCCACACAGCCTACTATAAAGTTTCCTACATTAGCCAGCCTCAGATGTTTTAGAAAAAGCTGGCCCCTCTAGAAAACTTAATTCATCACCTCTTTAACTGCCATCTTTGTAGCCAACCACAACCAAAATGATTCGCACCTAAGTGTTTGTGAGGATAAATTTTCTCTCTCTCTCCATAGTTCATGACTAATAATACTTATAATTTATTCAAAACCATTTAAACCTTTGTCTTTAAAATCAGACTGAACTGGCTTCAGGTTGACAGGTGTAGTTAAGACCATTACCACGCCGGAGCACAATAGTTAACAGGGAACAGATGGCAGGCAGCCCTTTGGTATGAAGTGACAATTTAAAGTTGCAGCAGTGGTCTAAGACACTATGGTAGATATCTGTCTTGTAAAGAACTTTTACAGCTGTGCAGAAAAATGAGAAGTAACCACTTTTCCAGCAAGCATTGTTTTAGTTTTCTACACCTGGCTTTATATACCAGAAAGCCATGTCCCCAAATGGCTTTAGCGCTTCCCAATGTCTCACAGTATAGAACAGATGGGCAAAATGTAGCGTGTGGGTTGGATCCATGTCACCAAAGGATTTTATCCAGCCCGTGGTGGGTCCCTTGGCCCTGTCCTGCCCAGCCCAGGTGTGGGGGGCAGCCTGAGCCACGGTGTGTGGCTGGTTCTGCTGACCCCAGGTGTGTGGTGGGGCAGGGGTGGCATGGCAGCCAGACTTCACTTCCCAGCAGCCCTGGTGGCAGCTCCTTCCAGCTGCTGATGCCAGTGTCTCCACCACCACTGGCCCCAGCCCCACTGCCTAGGAACTCTGGCCCATCCATCTCACATCCACTGCCAAGGGTGCTAGATGGAGTGGGCAGGCGGAATCTCCATGGAGACCAGCTGGGACCCCTGTGGACATGGCATGCTCCGCTGAGCTGATGGACTGGGGCTGTGCGAGGGCGGGGAGCAGCATCTAGGAGTGGGATGGGTGAGTGAGGGCCAGATCTGGGACTGAAGGGCAGTGGCGGTATGGGGCTGGGGTTCAAATTGGGCCACAATTTGCTCCCTGCATATTCCTGGTTTAGTTACAAAGCAAGGTTAATAGAATTTGCTGTACAACCTACCCTCCTAGTGAGAAAATTCTTCCTAATATCTAATCTAAACCGCCCTTGCTGCAACTTGAGACCGTTGCTCCTTGTTCTGTCATCTGCCACCACTGAGAACAGTCTAGCTCCATCCCGTTTTGAACCCTCATTCAGGTAGTTGAAGGCTGCTATTAAATACTTCCTTAGTCTCCTCTTCTCTAGAATAAATAAGCCCAGTTCCCTCAGTCTTTCCTCATTAGTCACATCCCCCAGTCCCCTCACCATTTTTGTTGCCTTTTGCTGAACTCTATCCAATTTGTCTACATCCTTTCTGTAGTGGGGGGCCCAAAACTGAACACAATATTCCACATGTGGCCTCACCAGGGCTGAATAGAGGGGAATAATCACTTCCCTTGACTTACTTGCAACACACATACCAATGCAGCCCAGTATGCTGTTAGCCTTCTTGGCAACAAAGGCCCAATGATGGCTTATATTAAGCTTCTTGTCTACAGTAACCTCAAGGTCCTTTTCTGCAGAGCTGCTACCCGGCCAGTCAGCCCAGAGTCTGTAGTCGTGCATGGGATTGTTCTGTCCTATGTGCAGGACTTTGCACTTGTCCTTGTTAAACCTCATGAGATTCCTTTGGGCCCAGTCCTTCAGTTTGTCTAGGTCACTCTGAATCCTTGACCTATCCTCCAGCATACCTACTACTCCCCCCAGGTACAAAACTGGTTCCAGAACTGACTCCTGGGGCAGTCCACTTGATACCAGCTGCCAACTAGACATTAAGCCATTGATTACTACTCTGAGCCCAATGCTCCAGCCAGTTTTCTATCCAATTTACAGTCCATTCATCCAGCCCATACTTCCTTAGCTTGCCTGTGAGAATGTTGTGGGAGACCATATCAAAAGCCTTGCTAAAATCAGGGTACACCATATCCACAAGTCTCCCTGTATTTACAGAGGCATTCATCTCATTGTAAAAGGCAATCAAAGATTTCATAGACACTAGGGCTGAAAGGGACCTTGTAAGATCATCAGGTACGGTCCTCTGCCCAAGGGCCAGGAATTTAGCTGGGGTCATATGATCCCAGCAAGATAGGCATCTAAGTCTTTTTAAAAGTGCCCAGAGTAGGTGTTTGCACCACTTTTGTGGGGAGTCTATTTAAGACTCTGGAGACTCAGGTGGTAAAGAAGCTTTTCCTGATATCCAGCCTAAAATGGTCTTCCAGGAGTTTGTGACAGCCAGTGGCTCTGCAGTCACGTCAGCCAACTCCCTCCACACCCTCAGGTCCATCTCATTCGCAACCCATAGATTTGTATATGGGCCAAGAAAAGATAGCACCAAAAAAACACTTGCTTCTTGCATGTTTCCTGGACCACATGGCTACCACAACACTTCAGCCCTGTTTAGATTGTAGTATGTTACAACCCCCCTTAGTTTCAAGGTCACTTGGTTCAAATGCGTGTTAAATAATTGTCTTCTTGGGTTGCTCCTTGTTCCATCATCTGCCACAACTGAGAATAGTCTAGAACCATCCCCTTTCAAACCCCTATTCAGGTACCCCATTCAGGCTCATCATCCTTCCTATACCACACCTCAAGTAGTTGGTTGCATTCATGTAACATCTTTTTGGGCTTTGTACCAAATAAATCAGGATCTTGCTCCATGACAAGGGTCATGGGTATCATGGAAAAAACAATGGTTGTAAATTGATCATTACCATGTCCATCAGAGCTATGCCATTTGCTTACACTGAAAACTCACTTATAGAATAATTGAAAAGCCCAACCCCATGCTCAAAGCAAGATCATCTCGACTATTCCAACTAGACAATCCTGGCAAAGTCTTTGTCTAGCCAGGTCTCAAAAACCTCCAAGGGTGGAGACTCCACAACCTCTCTGGGTAACCTGTTCCAGTGTTTTACTACCCTCCTAGGTATAAAGTTTTTCCTAATATCTGATCTAAACTTTCTTTGCCACAACTTGAGACCATTGCTCCTTGTTCTGTCATCTGCCACCACTGAGAACAGTCTAGCTTTATCCTCTTTTGAACCAACCTTTAGGTAGTTGAAGGCTGCTATTAAATCCACTCTTAGTCTTCTCTGCTCCAGACTCAATGAGCCCAGTTCTTTCACCCTGTCTGCAGAAGTCATGTGCCCCATCCCCGTAACCATTTGCGTTGCCCTCTGCTACAGTCTGTCCAATTGGCCTTTCTGTAGTGGGGGGTCCAAAACTGGACACGGCACTGCAGATGTGGCCTCACCAGTGCCAAACAAAGGGGAATAATCACTTCCCTTGATCTGCTGGCAACATTCCTACTGTTTTGGCCTAGTATGCCATTAGCCTTCTTCGCAACAAGGGCAAGCTCTTGGCTCATATTCAGCTTATTGTCTACTGTAACCCCCAGGTCCTTTTCTGCAGAGCTGCTGCTTAGCCATTTGGTCCCCAGCCTGTACCAGTGCATGGGATTGTTCCATCCTAAGTCCAGGACTTTACACTTGTCCTTGTTCAACTTCATTAGATTTCTTTTCATGAAATCATCCATTTTGTCAAGGTCCAGGTCATTGATGAAGCTACTGAGCAGACCAGGCTGCAGATCTGACTCCTGGGGCACTCTTGATCCTGGCTGCCAACTACATATCGAGCCATTTATTACTACCTTCTGAGCTTGATAATCCAGCCAATTTTCAATGTACTTTACAGTCCATTCATTCAAGTTATACTTCCTTAGCTTGCTTGTGGGAATTAAATACAACTACTACAGTCTTTGAGCACACTCAGTGTAGTTAACGTTGAGAGGAAATCACTTATATACAATCCTTATTTGTAGGTGTTTGCTGAATCTTCAGTTCTCTCACATTTATAAGATACCTATTACAAAACACACACAGTAGTTTAAGAAAACAAAATAATCATAATGTAGAGCTGTTAAGAAGTAATCTAGTTTCTTGAAAACTTTGATGCGCTAGCTGATATTTACTATTTTTTTCACATGATATGGTACAATAAAATCACCGCTCACTATTGTTAGTTTAAAAAACCCACAGAACAATCAGTTCAATTACAGCAAGGCATAAATAAGTGACTTAAAAGATAAACTTATATGACTTGTATTTAATGAATTATGCATTTTATTAACAATGAAATAGGTACAATTTGTTCTTGAATTCTGTGTTTTATTATGTAAAGTTTCAATACCTTCAAAATCAATTATGTTTAATCATCAGTAGATATAAATACTACTTATTGCTACAGTCAGATTCTGATCTCTCAGAAGACAGTGTAAATTTAGAATAAACTCATTGTTAAGTCAACATACTCTTCATAAACTGGTAGGAAAAAGAATCTAGCACTTAAGTTTTAAACACAAGTTATGCTGGTGAAATTGATTAATATGGGGCCTATTGTGGCCATGATAGGGGAAGCCATGGTTTCTGAAAATGAAACAAATGTAAACAGCATGCTCACTTTGTAACTGCAAGTTAGAGATTAAATAATGGTCTTGTTTTTATTACAGCTGGCATATTTTAGTGAAGAATACAAATTAGTAGGCCAAATTTTATATCATTACAAATCCACCAAGGTACTGGGGTCACATAAGAAAAGAAGTTTTCATTTTCAGTGGATTTAAGATTCAAGGGACAGCATCACAGCTGGTATAAATTATCATCACCTTTTTGAGACTATGGCAGTTGATCACACCTGAAGATCTGCCACATATGCTGGATATGCTGGAGGGTAGGGCTAGGATTCAGAATGACCTAGACAAATTGAAGGATTGGGCCAAAAGGAATCTCATGAGGTTCAATGAGGACAAATGCAAAGTCCTGCACTTAGGAAAGAACAATCCCATGCACCAGTGCAGATTTGGGGCTGACTGGCTGGGCAGCAGCTCTGCAGAAAAGGACCTGGGGGTTACAGTGGACAAGAAGCTGAATATGAGCCAGCAGTGTGCTCCTGTTGCCAAGAAGGTTAACAGCATACTGGGCTGCATTGGTATGTGTATTGCCAGTAGGTCAAGGGAAATGATTATTTCCCTCTGTTCAGCACTGGTGAGGCCACATCTGGAGTATTTTGTTCAGTTTTGGGTCCCCCACTGCAGAAAGTATGTGAACAAATTGGAGAGAGTCCAGTGAAGGGTGACAAGAATGATGAGGGGACTGGGGGACATGGCTTATGAGAAAAGACTGAGGAAACTGGTCTAATTTAGTCTAGAAAGGAGGAGACTGAGAGGTGACTTAATAACAGCCTTCAACTATCTGAAGTGGGGTTTGAAAGAGGATGGAACTAGACTGTTCTCAGTGGATGACAGAACAAGAAATAAGGGTCTTAAGTTGCAGCAAGGAAAGTTTAAGTCAGATATTAGGACAAATTTTCTCACCAGAAGGGTAGTAAAACACTGGAACAGGTTACCCAGATATGTGGTGGAAGCTCCATCCTTGGAGGTTGGAAGGCCTGGCTAGACAAAGCTTTGGGTGGCATGACCTAGTTGTGGATGGTCCTCCTTTGTGCACAGGGTGGATGAGATAATCTCCTGAGGTCCCTTCCAACCCTAGCTTTCTATGATTCATGTAAGTATTTTTTATCTGTCTCATGTTGATTAAGAATTTTCAAGAATTCAATTTGATTCTTACATTTAGCCATCATGTTTGCAAATAAAACATACTGCCTTATAATACTCTAAAAAGTATTCTATCTGCAAGTTTCTTTAAAAGTATTGAGTAATTTACTTAACTGAGAAGGTGACCAAAACCGAAGAAAGGAAACCACATCCATGCCAATTGGTAAGTGTTTTATCACAAGAGGTTCAAATTGTTAAAACATCAAAGACCAGTAGCTTTTCAACATCCTTCCATTTTTCGAAGCATGTCCAGCTGCTGGACCTCATATGACCTGATCTGCAAAGGTACAAGCTATTCAGTTTTTTCTCCCCATCAACCTGTTAATGTACAAAAGAAAGATAATCTAAGGACTAGAAAAAAATTACTGGGCAAACAGCTTCATTCCCTCATTTCAGGCAAGTTCTTGAATGAAAGTCAGTAAGGGATTTCCAGCTCTTTAGTCTGGATCTGCTATTGTCCACTTTGATAAGTACATCTATACAAAACAAAAAGGCAAATTGTCTAGTGAAACAGTAGAATGGTGTAATATCAGAAATATCAGTAATTAGTGATTAACATTTCAAGGAATTTGAATTGAATGAATGGTAGCAAAATGTGGACAGAAATGTGAATGTGGACATCACTTTAATAGTTTGAAATGTACATCAATACAATCCCAGGTTTTCTGGATTCTTTTTGTCTCAAATTGCATCTTACATAAGCCTTATGCAATTGGTTTCTAGGAATGTTTTATGCAGAATTGATTTAATAACTACCAGAATTTGTGGTAGTCAGCTGTATTGCATCAACATTTGCTAGCTGGTAGCATACCAAAGGAACCGGTGCAGAGGAAGGGGCTGGACAGGGTAAAGCACAATTAATGTTGTCAAGAAAATGGCTTAACTTATTTTTATTTGCAAGGTTAGTGGAACAATGATATTTATCTTCTCTGAATAAGGGAACATGCAGGCATGCTATTCACATATGCATATTACATTTTTATATGCACATGCATAAGTAGCCTGGGAAACTCATTCCCCCAAGACTGAAGGAGGAAACTTTTAAAGAAAACATTTATATGAGTCAAATATGCAATGGCTACTGTCAACAGTAGGACACCAAATTAAATGTACCATTTGCTACACCTTGTAGGAATTACCATATCCCTCTAAAATGTTTTTATCAAGAATTTTATTTTCTCTTCTGGTATTATATTAAAAATGACAGCATAGAAAAATGAAATATAGAGGCAAATTAGGAGACAGGATTTACATTTTCAGTTACTCTAAATAATCTTAATATGAACTGCAAACCACAAAGGTTTTAATGTCAGTAAATCTCACTAATAAATAAAATACGCTATTTTATAAAATGGGCTTATATCACAAAACTGATTTAACCTAGTGGGCATCTCTACCCATTAAATTAATGGGACTGAACAAACTCCAGTGCAGTTTGCGCTGGAGTTCATTGCTTCCAGGTGCCATGTTTACACATATGCCAGGGACTGCAGCACATTGAGCTGGGGTGGTGCAGCTCTGGCTGGCAGGGGGCCTAGGGGGTTAGCCTGCCAGCCCAGGCCTGCTCTGACCTGGCTCAATGTGCTGTGGAGGGGCTGGCTAGAACACGAGGGTGCTACACTGTGGAGCTAGCCACCTGGCAGCCCCTGGGCTGACACACCCTCATGGCCCAGCTAGCTCCATCAGCATCTACAGTGTTACAGTGGAGTAAATAACTTCGCCATAGGATAGTACTTGTGGCTGGCAGTGCTAGCCTATGGTGGAGTTAATTAGTTTACTCTGTCCTAACAGCACCACGCATGTAAATGATGATGTTTTACTATGAAGCTAACAGGGGGTGTGTCTACATGAGACACTACTGCACAGTGGTTACTGCGTATTTATTTAGGACTTGATTACACAAGTACTAAATAAATGCATAGTAACCATTGTTACTGTGCAGTAGCACCTGAGAATCACTTTTTAGTGATGCTACTGAGCAGTAGCCTAATACCACTGAGCAGTAGCATTTAGCACTGTTGGTGTTGTGATGCACTACTGTGCGGTATTATTTGGCTAGTGTGCAGTGAACATCTCATGTAGATGCACCCAGGAACAGTAAATAGAGCATATGTTGCTTCTTTAGTTAAATAACTTTTCAGATGTGATGCATTTTGCACTTCAGTGTCTTGTGCTTCTGAAGCAGAAGACCCCTCAAAAAGAACATAAAATGAAGTCTTATGTTATCAAACAGCAATCACAGAGTTACCATGCCATAAGCATAGCTCTAATGTGAAACATTTAGGCAAGAACAATTTTTGTCAGACAAAAAAATATCTGTAAAAAGCTGGTTTCCCTTAGAATTAAGTCCAACACTGGAGGATTTCCTTGTACTGCAAGTTCTCAGGCCCTAGACCTCTATAGCACCCCTTGACTTGGTAACCTTTCTATCCATCAGCCAATCATTAGATCTGTCAATGCACTTGCTCCTTCTACCATGTTAAAGGTCTGAAAGATCTATTCCACTGGAAAAAGTCATGCTGATGAATGTACTTATATAACCTGCAAAACATTCCAATTTGCAAAATCTAGATGTCATTTTTGTAAAGAATAAGTTTCTAACACATGTTTCTGAAGAAAACCTCTTGAATAGGAAGTGTATATAACTGATGCATTGTCCCTTTCCTGAGTCTTCAGGTAGCCTGAAGCAATGATAAAATTCTTGAACTCTCCCATTCCATTAATTTTCAAAACCTGATGACATATCTGAGTAATAATTACTCATTTAAATGCTGTTTAATTTTGGGTGGGAAGGAGAAAAGATGGTGGCATAGTCTTTTCACAAAATGTTAAATGGACTTGGTGTGACCCCATGGGATCAGGCAGCATACACATACTTCTTTTTTCTGATACAAAGTATGACCCACAACATACAGCTTGCAATTGGAATGGAAGGGAAAGACAGATTTTCAAAAGATTTTACTTCATGGTTCAGTACACTGCTAAACTGGCTGCTTCCCATTCAATTTAATTTTTACTATATTTGAAATGCTCCCATTGCTTCCAGTGGTTTAGTTTCCACTGGGTAAGTAGATGTAGTAGTTAGGCTGTGTGATATTGGATAATGTTACAGATTTTCTTTAAGCTATTGATAATACACAGGCAAAATAAAGCCAGAAGATTTTAATCAAACATGCCAAAATCCCACGAGACAATTCAAATTATAATCCAAGTTAGAGGTAGGCCAGGGGCAAATTATAGCTGGAATTTAAGTTCTTCTTGTGGTTAAGGGTGCCTGACATAAACATCAGCTATATTATAAAGTAAATATCCTAAGGTTCTGGGAGTCTAGCTGGATGACAAAGACTGTCTTTTTATACACTGCATTAATGTTCATACGAGTTAATCAAAATCTTCCTGACATATTACCTTACCTAGAAGAACTCCAAAGATTTCCGTCTTCCTGTAACGGATAGGCACATTTAAGATGGCAATATTATGATAAATATTACAGTACAAAAACAGTGGAACAGGAGCATGACATTAATGAGAAACTACTAAAGAATCAATTTAGTAGTACAGAACCTGTATCAGGATATTATAACTGGCTACTGACAATTTAAACTAACTCAGTATTGGGGCTTCTTAGAAGAACATTGCTCATTTGATGCAACAATTTTTCACTAGACTCTGGATAAAGAAAAAAAAATATAGATAGTCCCGTCCCTGGTGTTTAAAACCTTCAGTTCTGCTAGCTATTGAATGATTGCTTCAATTTTACTCCCAAAACATCTATAGAAGCTGGGGAAAATCCTTCACCTTTCAGCTAAGGGCTTCTATGTCTACAGATGAGAATTTTGTTTATTGGCTTATGGATGAACTGTGTCCTTAGTGTCTGAGTACATTAATTGTATGAGCATTATACATCTATAGGCAAGAATCAAACTGAGCTTTTAGCAACTGTGTGATACCCCTTTCCCCTTCCTCCTCTGAATGGCCTCTGACTCCCAGATTTCTAATATTTTAATTGTCAGCAGTCCCTCAAAGTCAAGATGAAGCCTATCAGGCTTGATACACACATTCTTCGGCAATGGGGGTATGTTATTGTGTGGGGGAGTGGGATTTGCAGCCCCGGGTTGATCTCCTTCTCTTTCCTCTGCCACCACTGTTCTGCCTCAGTATGAAGTCATTGGGCCTCAAAATGGTATGCGCATTGGTGGACCAGGTTGCGCCACACCAAATGGTCAGGAGCTTGCATTTCCGAGCTGTTGGTGTCAATGCCTGTATGCATGAGGGCGACCTTGAGTGTGTCTTTGTATCATTTCCTTTGGCTGCCATTTGAGCATTGGCCAATTGAGAGCTGGGAAAAGAGAATCTGGTGAGGGAGGCAGTTCTTGGACATCTGGATTCAGTGGCCTGTCCATTGGAGTTGATTTCTCAAGAGCAAGGCTTCAATGCTGGTGGACGCAGCTTCATAGAGGATGCTTGCTCTGATCCAGCAGTCCTCCCATTTGGTACTCAGGATTCAATGAAGCACTGCTGATGAAAGCTCTCAAGGGTCTTAATGTGGCATCGGTAGACAGTCCAGGTTTCACTGCAGTAGAGGAGGGTGGTCAGCATGGCAGCCTTATAACCAGGACATTTGTTGACTTCTGAAGGTCTTTATTTTTAAAAACGCATGGTTGCAGCTTGAAGAAGGTGGCACAGGCACAGTTCACTTGGTGCTAGACTTATTCATCATTGAGAGAGGTGTCTGCTGAGATACAGAAAGTGCTCCATGTACTCCAGAGCTTCCCCATCTATGTAGATAGCGTGAGGGACATTCATCTGGTCTGGGGAGGGTTGGTGGAGAACCTTTGTTTTGGCAACATTCAAGGACAGGCCAAGTCTCTTATAGGAAGTGTTGATGAGATCTAAGGTGGCTTGCACATCCTGTGCAGAGTGAGCCATCATGCAGCAATCATCTGCAAACTGAAGGTTGTGGCTGTCCTTGGTGGTGAGTTTCATTTTTGCCCAGAAGCACCCAAGACTGAAAAGCTTCCCACCCAGTCGATACTTGATACTGTTGGTAGATGATCTTGGTTGAAGTGGCTGATGGTGGTCAGGTAGATGGTGAACGGGGTGGGGGCAATAACTCAACATTTGTTTGACCTCATTCCGGGTGCAGAAGGCATCAGTTTCAGATCTACCACTCGGGACAGTGGTAGTCATAGCATCATGCAGGAGCCTCAGCATGGTGACAAACTTCAGCGGGCAGCCAAGGCATTGGAGCGTGGTCCACAGAGCTTCATTATTTAAGGAATCGAATGCCTTGGTCAGGTCAATGAAGGCAAGGAACAGTTCCTGATTTTGCTCCTGACATTTTTTGTGGATCTGCCTGGCAATGAAAATCATGTCTGCAGTGCCCTGGGATGGTCAGAAGTTGCACTGGATTTCCAGAAGGATCTCTTTGGCGATGAGACACAGGTGGTTCAAGAGAATGTGGATCAGGATCGTACCCACAATAAACAGTATGGAAATCCCCCTGTAGTTCCCACAGTCAGATTTGTCCTTCTTGTAGATGGTAACAACCAATATTTTACTACACACATGCATACACA
>NW_017728992.1:167425830-167428354 GCF_001723915.1 Gavialis gangeticus | reverse complement strand
TTGTGGATCTGCCTGGCAATGAAAATCATGTCTGCAGTGCCCTGGGATGGTCAGAAGTTGCACTGGATTTCCAGAAGGATCTCTTTGGCGATGAGACACAGGTGGTTCAAGAGAATGTGGATCAGGATCGTACCCACAATAAACAGTATGGAAATCCCCCTGTAGTTCCCACAGTCAGATTTGTCCTTCTTGTAGATGGTAACAACCAATATTTTACTACACACATGCACACACACTTTTAAAAATGTATTTTACCCTTCACAGCCTCACATTCTCTCAAAAATGTGGATTCTGTAGGCTATAGTTTAATGTTTTCCAGCAATCAAATGTACCTGTTGAAAGTCCTGATATGACTTGTCTCTTTTGCTTTGGATAATTTAAGTCAGCATGACTTAGAAGTATTTGTGTTAACAACACATTACTGCACATGGTTGGTGTGCAAGTCAGTGGGTTTCCGTCTTTAGCCTTAACTAAATATAGCTAGGGTTCAAAATATGGTGGGGGGAGGCCTGGGAGGATCTAAGCCCCCCCATAAGAGATGAGAGCCATCCAGCCCATCCCATGCCTTTCTAAGCAGCTCAGGCACCTGTGGCACTGGTGGAAGCTCCTTCCAGCTTCCAGCTGCCATTGTAGCAGACACCCCCGCTGCCCAAGAGAGGGAGTGCAATTCAAACCCTGAATTTAGTGTTTGTGAAGGATTCTGGTTGGACAGCCCTGTACACTGAAGCCCCCTCTTCACAGGACAGGAGCAACATAAAGTTTTCCAAAACAACTCAAATAGAGCATCTCAAATATTACTTGGGTGAAAGAATAATTTCTTGGTAGATCTAATTAACTCAGCTGTACCACCACCACCACCACAGTTAAATTGTATGTATGCCTTCAACCTTGATTCGTATTCACTTCTTTGCCTTTCCGCTAAGGCTGCTACTCAGTGAGATCGAGTCGGGATAAACAGTGAAAAGTGTTATTTGAGAAATTTGGATGGATTTTCACTAATACGTTTTCACCCGCGTTCATGTCTCTGTGTGTAGAAAGTGAAATAATGTTTCCGGTGAACAACTTTTCTGACTGGAATAGTTTATTTTGAGCAAACACTGAAGACTTAAGAAAGAGACTAGACTTTTTATTTTTAGCCTCAGTTCTGCCAGAAACCTGATTCTGATTTACAATTTCTAGCTAATCAATTCCCCTGTCACTTCAGCTTCTATTCAAAGCTGTTTGAATTGTAACTGCAAAGTATCCAAAACAAAACTCATGGGAAATTATTTGCTGGCATTCCAACCTGAAATTTCATCACACAAAACAATATTGAATAATGAATACATTTTGTGGAAATCATGAACTATTTGCAGACAATTCACACAAGGAAATACACATTCTATTCAATGAATACATTTGTTATTGCTAATAGTTTACTCAGCTCTACTGCCAATTACCCCATAATGGAGGTAGGATAAAACTACTTTGCTTTTGCTACATGTACAAGGTCAGTTACTATGGACTGATTGACACATTAAGTTCATACCTATATTCCCTTGTGGTAATTTGTTTGTGTCCCATTCCCCAAGTCATTAAAGGGCTGTATAAGGCTTGATCAGATGCTTTACATTTGAATGGCTCCATCATGCATGCATCCTATGGCTTGTATGACCACATCTTATTACCAGGTGCAAACCATGTAGTCCCCTGGAAAGCTCCATACTTTATTTCTTTTGATACATTTTCCTTAAGTGTTTGAGATGTGATGCTCATTTTTCTCCTGTCACATGATCCACATCAAGCTATTATGCAGAATGCCTGGGGGACTTCTCCAACCTTGGCATCTTCTCTGACTGTCCAGAGTTCAAGATCACTCTTTACTTTGTTGTCCCTTCCACTCTAGAATATTGTTCCATGTCCTCTCTTCTAGCATCCTCAAAAAGCTCTTCAGATGTTCCACTGTTTAGAACTGGTACAATTTCTGTGTATTGCATCACACCAAAGCTAACTTCAACCACTACCAAACACAGATATAAAAACTCTAATAAGTATTTTTTGAATCTCAGCAGCTACCAATACATAGTTTCAGGATCACAAAAGGATAAGTTGTAATCGGATATCTTTGAATTGCATGTTGTTTCTGAATGGAGTAGGCAATAGATTTCTTTGATGCAGAAGGGAGGTATGAAAAACATGTCTGCTAGGGTCTTATCACACATTACACATAGGATTTGGATTTTTTGGAGATTATAGTAAGCATTACAAGTTGGAAAGTTTTCTGTGCAGTCACCTGGTAATGCTTACTATTACCCAAGTCAGGGCCATTGAATACTGGTGTGCTGCAGGGCCTGGGACTGACAAAAAGCTGTTTGTTGGTGCCAAACTACCCCCCCGCCTCCTCCAACCCCTAATACACTGGAGCCTTGAACTGTAACATAACCCCCCAGTTTATTTTTTTTTCTTTCTTTCTCTTTTAGATAGATAGATAGATAGATAGACATGCATTCCCTCCCCTCCCCCAACTATTTATGACTTTTTTTCT
>NW_017728992.1:167420520-167420830 GCF_001723915.1 Gavialis gangeticus | reverse complement strand
CACAAGGTCTGCCCCTATAAAAAGGGGCAGTGAAGACAGACCCAGTGGGAACGCCATTTCTATCTGAACCAGACCAGCTCTACGTCACGCTGCCTATCCACCCCAGAGGCCCTGCTGGCTACTCCCTCTGGACAACACCAAGCTGGAGGAGACCCCGACTGGCCATTGAGGACCAGCTTCCAGCCTGGGATATTTAGGTATCATCTACACATTTCCTCCTCCAATTTGGACTCTCTCTCTTTCTCCTCCCGGATTTCAGCCCCTGCACCAAGCCTCTTTAACCCCTGCTGCCATTTTGTGTGTGTGTGTG
>NW_017728992.1:167410985-167415520 GCF_001723915.1 Gavialis gangeticus | reverse complement strand
TGTGTGTGTGTGTGTGTGTGTGTGTGTGTGTGTGTGTGTGTGTGAAGGAACCAATAAGATATTATGTCACCATCTCCCCTGTTGAATAAAATCACTGTCATTTGTAACCCTGAGTTGGGCTGTATGTTACTGAGCCTGGTGGGGGTGCATGCACCTAGTGTGTGTGCATGCACCTAGCATGTGTGTGTATGCACCTAATTGATTTTTGAGTGTGTGCATGTGCAATTGTACACCATGCCCTCCTGTCTAACAGTGCAATATTGAGATCCTGAGGGTTGGTCTGGCCCCACAGGGCAACAGAACCAACAATATCCCACTCTCAACACTGCACTGGTCTCTTGATCATATTGCCTCTGTGGAACATTTGGACATAAGCTCAAGATGTGTTAGGTAATACTATCTGAAAATACTCTTGGCTGAAAAAGTCCTAACTACTATGCCACAATGATACTTCTCACTTTTTACTGCTCAAATACTCCAACACTAGCATTTTAAGTGCAGTTAACACATGCTAAGCATAACATGTCACAAGACCTTTGGGTTGGCAATTGATTCTCACTAATAACACTGACTGCTCTTGTGAAGATAGTAAAATGTTTTTTATTTGTAAGTGTTAGACATAGTGGGCAGGAGGGGCAATTTACTGAATTTACTGAATACCCCCTTCTCCCCTCATTTGACACTGCTGTAACAGCCACCCCCATCCGTAGCAGGTAGGCCCTTTCAGTGAGACAATGACATTTCTGTACAGGGGTCCTTATATGCAGGAGGGCTGCCTTGAGATTGTACCCTGTGCAAAAACCTCTCTATCACTCTGGTTACACTGTCTCAGCAGTTATGCAGGCGTTACCCTTGACAACCACATTTTAAGAACACTTGTCCTCCAGGCTTGGCAGTTATAGTATGTGAGATGGAGCTCCCTGTGCAGACATAAACCATGTGAGTAGAGATCGGTAGGAGAGGATTTTGCCAGTGAGAACCATCTCTACAGCATATAGTAAAGACTTAAGGGGTGAGCAAGCCACCAGCCTGGAAATCAATTTCAGTGATCAAAAAGAAAAATTGACCATTTAGGCAGACACTAGAGCTAGGTCATAAAGCATGAGGAGGAACTGATCCAAGTCAGTGGTTCTCAACCTTTGGTACCTTACGTACCCCCTACCAAACGACGAAGCAAAAGCGCAACTGGAAGTCCCACCATGGAACTTCTGGTTTTGCTGCCATGAGCCAAGTCCCACTTTTTCCACCACAGCCTGGGGCAAAGCAGCCTGTGAGGGGCCTCCCTCCCTATCCCCCAGTACACTGATGCTGGGGAGTGAAAACCCCGGCGCACTGGACACAGCAGGAGGGGCGACGGCCGGAACTTCCAGGCCAAGCAGGCAAAGAGCAAAACACAGCACCCATGTACCCCTGCCCATGTCTCATGAACCCCCAGGGATACGTGTACCACGGGTTGAGAAACACTGATCTAAGTTATTCAGTCTTCTGTAAGCGGGCATAGTTTAGATCGGTAGAAAACAGAACACACATTCTCCCTTTGTTGGGGGGAAGGGGGAAATCTTAGACAGGGTTCTACCATTATTAAACAAGCGTGAGCTGAACTTCTGTTCTCTTACAGGTATAGACAAGTTTTGCATATCAAACTTCTGTTCTGCTACAGGTAAGTGACTGCTTTCTGATTGCTTATACCAGTAAAAGTGTCATGTCTGTACCTGGCTTAAATTTATTCCTTATAGCATTTAGCAAAGGTAACTGCATAGACATGCCACAAGGAAACTTACTCTAGCTGTTTAAGGTGTCTTTTTCATTTTGTACCAGGCAAAGTGCTAGACAAGGCTTGCTCTCCAGTAGCCTGGCAGTAAAACCATGCAAAGACATTTACCTGTGTCAGGCAATTAACAATTTAGGTCAAAGTAGATATAAGATAACTTTGCACTCTTCATACCATCACAAGACAGTATCATAACAAAGCAGTATAACACTGCAGTAGAAAGTTTGGCATTGCATTCCTAATGTCAGGATCGATTTACAGCAGTCTCCAAAAGTCACAATGAACTCCAGGGGAAATCATGGAGCAATAAACACAAGTCCTATACTATTGCATTCCTTAGGTTATACAATAAATAGTAGATGGGTATATGTGGTTAAGTTTTTCTTGACATTTCCTTAGAAATAAAATTAAGTCATAAAAATATATCTCTGGGCTTGCACATGGAACATGGAAGAAGATAGGCTTAATAATTAAAATCCAACCCTTCAAGCAGTGCAACTCCAAACACCATTTACTTTCTCACACACATTCTTCAAAGATTTCATAGACATTAGGGCAGGAAGGGACCTCATGAGATCATTGGGCCCATCCTCTTGCCCAAAGGGCAGAAAGCAGCTGGAGTCAGATGAGCTCAGCAAGATAATCATCCAAACGCTTTTTGAACATGTCCAGAGTAGGTGCTTGCACCACTTTTGGGGGTAATCTATTCCAGACTCTGGAGACCTGGACAGTAAAAAAGTTTTTCCTTATGTCCTGTCTAAAACGGTCTTCCAGCAGTTTGTGACCATTGGACTTTGTCTTCTCTTGGACTTCTTGAGTCATATAGAGATTGTCAATGCAGGTGAGGAAGTTGTGCAACCGATCAGATTGAGTTGAATGCTCTTCCCATGAGATGTCAGGGTGGTTGAAATCACCCATGACAACCATGCACCAAGAGCATGCAGCCTCTGTTAGTTCCCTAGAGAATTCATGGCTAAGCTAGTCTTCCTGGTTAGGAGGTCTGTAGTAGAGTCCTACGGTAGTATCCCTTCCACCACATTCTCCTCGTATTCTAACCCAGAGGGTTTCCAGTAGCCATCCTTGCATGCCAATGTCAGCTAGTAGGGAAGTGTACTGCTCCTTGACATTGAGAGCTACACACCCACCCTTCCTCCCAACACAGTCCCTCCTGTACAAGTTATAGCCATCTATACCTGTGGTCCAGGTGTAGGCAGAGTCCCACTAGGTCTCCATTATCCCTATGGGATTATATTTGTTATTGCTTAGCAGAAGGGTCAGTTCCTCCTGTTTGTTCCCCATGCTCCTGGCATTTGTGTTCAGGCAGCTAAGCCTGCCATCAGAAGTCCTAGGCTTCTTTGTGTGCTTGGGAGAGTCCCATCCTTGGGCTGTGGTTGGAGTAAGTTCAATTGTATTTTCTGATCTGCTGATTATGTGTTTGTTCCTGGGCTTGCACCGATCGTTGTCTGCCTGTCTGCCAGCAATCTTAGTTTAAAGCTCTGTCAATCAGATCAGCCAATCCGGTCAAAAAAGGCTTCTTTCCCACTGGAGTGAAATGAAGGCCATCTCTTCCCAACAGACTGATGCCTCTGTCTCTGAGGTGTGGACGGTGATTGAAACCAAATATTTTTCGGTGGCACCAATGTCTCATGTACCTTCTGTTTACTTCATTGATACATCTCTCCCTCCTGCGCTTATGACCTGTGACCCATAACTGGGAGGATCAAGGAGAAAACCATCTGTACCCCCAACTCTTTGAGCCCAGCCCTCAGAGGCCTGTAGTCACTCATGACCCATCTGGGATTGCTTCAAGCCATGTTATTTGCGTCTACATGGATGAGAAGCATGGGATAGTGGTCGGGGGGTTGGGCAAGTGTGGGGATCCTTTTGGCTACATCCCAGATACAGGCCCCTGGGAGGCAGCAGACCTCACAGGCCAAGGGGTGGGGGCGGCAGATTGGTCTGCCTGTCCCCCTTAAGAAGGTGCTGGAGCCAGCAACTCTGCTGGCTCTGCTGTTGTTGGAAGGAGTTTGTATCTGTTGTGAAGTTCCAGGGGTGTGGAGACCCTGATGCAGGGTTCATTGGGGCCAGAGACTACCTTTGTCCAAGTGACCACCGGCTGGACTTCATGGGGGCTCCTCTTGTCCACCCTTGTCCTGCTAGCCTTCCTTGCTCTTCCCTCATTCTTCAGGCAAAGAGCCTGGTGGTAGGCATAGATCTCTTCTTCTATTTGAGAATAAAAGGTAGAAGAGGTATTTAAGCTAGCCGTCTTAGATATTTATTAAAAAAACCTGCACTACACAAAAAAAAATTCTTGCCACCTATGTTAGAAAAAGACAATTTAGCAGCTACTTTCCTATCAGTTTCTCATTTTGATTCTTGCAAACATCATACTGAATCATCACATTCACTACATTCCACTGCAGCTATTATAAATACTTCACCAACATCAAGACTTCAAATGGTCACATTGTTTATCCTTTGAAGCAAAGTTAATGTTTTCACTTGTAACTGCTTTCTGAAACCTTTTCCCATTATTCCTCTCTGGACTTTTCTGACTTCATGGAATTAGCTAATCACACTTTCAAAGTTCAGATTAAGAAAGTAGGTTTGTACTTGCATTTTCAAGAACATATGCTTGACTTAAAGGGAAACAGAAACCTTTCCTCATCTACCTTTCTGATGTTTTCATAATTCCTGACCCAAGCCAGACAATGTTTTTCCTTTCTACTTTATTTCTTGTCTTTTCATTGGTTGATGTAAGAAA
>NW_017728992.1:167407810-167410974 GCF_001723915.1 Gavialis gangeticus | reverse complement strand
ATATATATATATATATATTAACACAAGAGCCCAGTAGTATGTGTAAAATACTACATATTTTATCCCAAGTGTTCCAGGACTAAATATGTTTCCTGCTGTGTGCTGCTTACTTAACCCCTCTGTATTAATCTATAAAATAGTGCTAGCAATAGTTTCAGATCTCATGCAATCCAAACTGATAGCTTTTTGTCTCCTCTCCAGTGGCTGGATCACTCAGCATGTTTACAAGACTTCGATTACATTTAGTTCCAACAAGAGAGGTTAATGCTGCCAGATCTAGAAGTCCCAATCTCCCCAACTACAGATGAAGTAGTCAGGTGTGTCATACATAGGAGTGTTAGGAGGCTAAATTAAAATGCTTTGAGATCCTCAAATGAAAGTACAAGAAAAGTTTAAAGAAGTGAATATACCGAATTGCATCTATCACTTAAAATACTCCTGCCTTTGAGTTGAGTTTTCCTTAAATACTGTGTCACTTAAAGCATTTTTTTCAAAGTTAAAAACACTAATATCCAAGAACCTTCTGATCAGGTCATACACAAGGAACAGAATCTGAAAATGCAAGAACTGTTATTGCAACTAAAAGTCATTGCATTTAATATGTTATGAATTTACAGGAGATTGTGTACCTTTAGTCAGGCCATATTTCTTCCAAAGTTCTTCCATCTTAACACTGTTTTTAAGACTTCGTTTGCTAAGGTGTAACTGTGGTTCTTTCTGATATTTAACATCCCTAGAGCTGGTTTCAAATAATGAAAATTTGTTACCTAAATTCTTTATGGAATCTCTACTACACTGTGATAGCTTGTCAGAGTATTCTTCGATATCCATCTATGTTTCTATTCAAAAGTGTTTTTTTCTTGCAGTAAGTTTTGACTTTACAGGTATTCTGGATTAACTTTTAGTTTAGAAGTAATTCTGGCTCCTCACGCAACATGATAGTTTTAGTATCAGTCACATTTCTGAAGCAACACTGAAGAAAAGGGGAAAAAAACAGTTTTTGGACGTTGTCTTCCCACTTCACTGTTCTATTTAATCTGCACACAATGTTCACAAGGACCAATATATACATCTCAGCATAGACTGGCAATGGTATAGCAAAAAAACAGTCTTGATATCTTGTGGACTCCACTAAGAGAGTATTACTATTTACATGATATGTTGCTGTTCTCTCTGATAGAGCTAGTGTGGGTATTGGAAGCAATAACATTTCATTAGGAGGGCAAGTCAATGCAAGTCAGGTGCTGTTCAGATGCATTGTATACTGCACTATAATAATTCTACCTAATAAATAATAATTAAAACACAATGTAGAGAAATAAGAGATAGGGACAAAATTGTAATAATTGCCTCTCAAAGCCAGATCAGGGGGATGTGACTTATCATTTCAATACGATGACCTGAGGGAAACAAAGATTAATCACACTTAATAACTATGGCCTATTTTATTAATAAGGCAAGACACAGTGAAGGGGGAATCTAAAAAAACACCAAAGACTCGAACAATTAGCAAAAGTTATTTCAGTCACAATGTCTTTTATGTGCCGCTGAAGAACCACTTCAAAAAATAGATGATGGGTTTAAAAATGGGTCTGGTCAACAGCGAGACCAGAGCACATGATTTCAAAATTAGTAGAGCTCTGTCTTAATTCTTGGATGGACAGTGAATAACATTTAAGGATCAGCAAATCTTGACTGCTGTGATAATTAAAAATAGTGTATAAATAGTCAAATGTAACAAAGTCCTATGAAGAAAAAGTTAAATGTGCTGAGGCCTCTGCCATTCATTATATTTATATTATTACACTTCTTAATTGCACACATGCAAAATAATTTTCTTGCCAAAAAATGTCCATCTGGCTATTAAAAAGTCAACCGACCAGAAAGTTAGTGCTTAAAAATGTGCAACAGTCTGTAGTTGGTTTCTACCCAGCTTTAATTTGAATGAATGGCAGGTCCTTGAGAAAGCTACTTAGAAATAGTCATTCAAGAATTTTTTCCTACACTGACATATGAATAAATAAATCAAAGAGCAAGTCCAAGTTAAATCCTTGTTTTTCTACTAACAAATGGTAGTTTGTTTGCTTTCCAGAAGTACATGGTCCAAACAAACTGATGTTACATGGGAAACTGTTGATATCTTCAAATGCAGTAGTATTTCAGTTAAAACAGCATTTTAATAGCTCATTTAATTTAATTCTATTTCTTCTAGTAATTTTAATCTATTGGTAGTGCTTTACATGTTTTTCTCTAGAAAGCCTAGTCATGTCTTGTGAACTGGAAGCTTGCTTTCTCTTGATGCTGTATTGACATTTCATATATTCTTTCTTCTTTTTCCTTAGCTGTCTTGTCAAAATATGTAGAATGAACTACTGAATATAGAAGCGGAGGGAGAAACAAAGTTACAGTTATTTTTTCATTTCAGAAGGTATTTATAACTTTTCCTTTTCCATAACTTCATGGAAGTTCTATCCTGCCTGGATTGATTCAGAATAGTCTGTTGTGACCCTTCCATTGGTTCAGCTCCTTAATAGGTTGGTTTTAGTAAAATCTTTGGTTCATGACCATGTGGTCTATTTAATGCAAATAAGGATACTTTAAATTGCCTTTTGTTTTGTGACAGGAAAATCTCAGAGCATTTTTAGAGATTTTCTTTCATTAAATTCACTTTCTCAGATATCCCTTAGTGTCAGCCGAGTTGATAGGGTTGTTGGTTGTAGTCCTGTTGTTCTGAGGACATAGGCAGAAAAGGTTCTTTGGTTAAGCATGATATCTTGTATTAGACCAACTAAATAGTTGGAAAAATTGTTCTTTGCAAGCTTTCGGGCACAAACACCCTTCTTCAGGAGTCCTTCTTCAAGATATATCAAGAGTCTGCTGGTGCACTCTCCTGGGTAGAAAAGAAACCAAAATGCAGGTTTGTGAAAATGAAAATGCCTAGCAGTGAGGATCAGAGGGATTAGGAGACAATAGGTGTGAGACAGGAATGGGGGGAGGGGAGGGAGGGGGAGTGTTGAACTGGTGACAGAAGAATGTAGCTTGTGAAATGCAAACAAGTTACCTGGGGTTATTATAGTTTCATAGTAGCTAGGGTCAGGAGGGTCCTGAACATATCATTTAGCCTGACCCCCTGCCACAGGCAGGAATGACTGCTGGGTTCACAA
>NW_017728992.1:167395543-167407398 GCF_001723915.1 Gavialis gangeticus | reverse complement strand
TTGAGATGCATCTGTGGATGCATGACAAGGTGTGGCTGGCCTTCCTGACTGCATCCCCACACTGCCGGTCCATGTTCATCTTGGAGTCAATGTACATGAGCCTGTATGTATGAAGTTTTGTATAAGGCCTGTATAAACACACACATCAGTATTTGTAATTACACATCAGATGAGGCTTGTCATCGCAGACATTTAGAAAACAGCCACGAGCTACACAAAAGTAGCCAACTGCTCCTATAGAAGATTTGTCAACACCCATGACTTGCTTTAAGTTTAGAGTTTTTAATATTATAGAAGAAAATAAACCTTCAAAAAGAATTCCTTTAGTACCTTTCAAATATGTTTAGACTGTTTAAGAAGAAGTTAAATATTTATCATATTAAGTGACTTCAGTAATAGATCCCTACATTCCTTTCTGTCCATAGAAAAAAAAGTACATTCTGTACATGGGATTTATTCTCTAAGAACTTAAGTGGCTCTGCCAGCCCAGAAGCAAGCATGGGGAGAAGGAAGATGCCCACTGCTGCAGCTGTCTCCAGCTTAGCCTGGCTCCACCCCCAGCAGCCCTGGCTGTAGTGGAGCAGGAGTGACTAGGACAATAGTTATGAATGGTGAGTTCCTCTAACTCAGGGGCAGGCAAAATGCGGCCCGTGGGCCCGATGCAGCCCACCAGGCCATTCTATCTGGCCCGCTGAGCCCCTAAAAAATTTAGAAAATTAATATTTATCTACCCCTGGCTGCCTGTCATGTGGCCCTTGGTGGCTTGCCAAAACTCACTAAGTGGCCCTCTGCCCAAAATAATTGCCCATCCCTGCTCTAACTGCACCTAGAGAGATGCAAATAGAGAGACAAAAGAGGGGAGATAAGGGGAAGGGCCATTGAGCATGGCAGGGAGGGTAGGAAAGGGTGTCTGGGAGCAGGGATGCAGATACCCTGCAGTATTAGTCACTAATTTTTGCATACCTCCCACTCCCCTTTTTTAAATCCTTTTTTAAAACTATGCCACTGTGGTAGAGTTACTGCTTGCAGTTTTCTGGTTGCAATTAAGGGCTTGCATTAAAAAATAAATAAGTAGCCAAAGTTCCAATAATGAATGCTTACATACATTTACATACATTTTTTGCCCCCAAATATAGCAGAAAATAATATACCCAAACAGCAATACCCAAACCTTTAATAGGTTTTTTTCTTAAGTTACAGGAACAAAAGAAAAAATAACTTGCTTCCTGGGGACAGGACTAAGAGGAACAGACTCAAGCTGCAGCAGAGGAAACTTAGGTTGAAGATTATGTGGAACTTTCCATTGGTGGGCAAACACTGGAGCAGGCTACCTAGAGAAGTGGGGCATTTCCAGGGATGGAGATTCTACAAGAGCACGTTGAACAGACACTTGGCTGAGACCGTATATTCAGGGCTGATCTTGACTAGAGCAGAAACTGGACTAGATGACCTTGCGAGGTCCCTTCCAGCCCTACTTTCCTATGAACCTGTGATATTAGGTGACAAACAAAGGAATCTTTCTTTCCCTTGGTGAGAAGGCTCTGCTACTCATATAGACCCCTGAGGCTCAATATTCACTACCATTTATGGGTCAGATACACTGAAGGAGAGCAAAATCCAGTATTAATAATTACTTAAGAGCATTATCACATCTGATGGTGAAATGTTTCTTTTTTCAAAAGTTATTAAGTGTTTGAAGCTCTTAGAAGAAAAGTAATCTACATAAAAATTAGGATACTATTTGGCAAGCCTCTGTTTATGTTTAACCTTGAAGAAGAATAGTCTCAAAACTAAGAACCCAGAGTATTGATAGAAAACTTTGATCAAAGGGGAAAGGTTTCTCCAGGCTGAAAGCAAAAAAAGACTTAATACTTTTAACATGTTAAAACACTTGGTCATCCATGGACTTACTTCAACATACCTTCAATCTGCTGTGGAGAGCATTTATCCAGTTCTGGCCCACATAACAGTGTCAGCACCAAAACCTAGTTCACCAGTTAGGGCTTAATTTTTTACTTTTGAGTGAGTTTAAAAGATCCTCTCAAGGTACAATACATGTTAGAAGACTATGTTTTGGTAATTAGCTCTTATGGGAAGTTTTCCTTAAAGTGGATAAGAATGCTGCTCATAACAAGAGGTTCTTCAAGGTTCTTTGCCCAAGAACTTCAAGTACACTCATTTATAAGCACTTACATAGATCAGTGAGAAGCAGGATTTGTTTGATAATATCTTTTCACTGTAATAACACTTGAATGAAATAAAAACTCTTTGCCATAATTACTGTAATTATCACAGTATATTCATTCAGATTAGTAGTCTGGCCTATAATTTCTGATTGCTTCTGCCTTTAATTACATAGGAAATCTGAATCTGAAATAATAGCAGGGACAAGAATGGAGGAACAGATTGTCATGCAAAACAAAATAAAACACCCCAAAATATAACAATATGCTAGATCAATGGCCCCTTAAAAACCGACCACATAATATAAAACTGTATTATGACAACATTACTTTTTCCAAAGTGAAGCACAAAACCCAAGGACTTTTCAGAGTTAAGGATAAACCCAGATAAACTATTTTTTCCTATTTTTTGTATTCACTGCAATACAAGTCATGACCATTGCCATATAAGATTTAGTCCGTGGCAGACTTAGAACTAGCTCCAACATTTCTGGGTCCCAGACTAACAAGTTAAAGATATATCCTTGCCTTAAAACAGAAAAATATATGATCCTATCACTAGGGATAACACACATGCAAAAAACAGACCAAAATTAAGACACATGAACAACCTTATTCTGTCATTTCCCAATTTTAGTAGTTGAATTTGTAATGCTTGTGCCTTTTTTCCCAATTTCTAATAAATAAACTGAAAAATGCACAAATCGTATTACTTGGGACCATATCAGTCCATCCTTAATCAGTCAACAGAATTAGAGTCTCAAGCCTTTAAGTCCACAGCATTCAGTAGGTACAAATCTGTCACTTCAGCTAAAGTAGCAGCTGATGCTAGTGACAGCACATTATGGTTTATATGGACTAGTCTCTAAATGGGCGAGGGGGAAGTGAAAAGGAACTAAGCATCTTTGCCAGTAGCTTGCAAAATTATTTGCTAGAGAGGAGTGGAAATCAGGATAGCTTTGTTCTATTCCTGACTTTAGAAGGATGTGGGTGTTGGTGGTTGCAGTCTTTAGGGACAAGCAAACAGATCATGACAGAGAGTGAACACAGGAAATTTTAACTTGAACACTTCATGCCTTAGGAAGTTATATGCTAAAAATGTTTCAATAGTTGAACTGTTATAACAATGTTTTCCTTGCAGCATTAGAATTACTAACAGCGTTGAATGTATAGTATTTGGCTAATATTTGAAATGGTTCCCACTTTTTTGTTTTCTCTTTTTTTGGATATTTTTCCTGGTTATGCAGCTGAAAACTCCTTGAATTCTTCTTCTGGTTACAGAACTGAAGGCTATGACCGTGGCTTGATAATACTTAGCTAACCCTCCCACCTTTGTGTCCTCTTCTGCCAGGAAAAAAATTCTACGCCATAGGAGCATTGGCCTCTGTAGCATATCAACTGAATGGCACACATATTATTCCAGCAAACTGCCTAGTGAAAAATTGAATCCTGCTGCAAGTAGCTGGAACTCCAACACTGAACTAGTTGACAGGTCACCAATAAGGATTCTTGAACTACTGTTTTTTTCAGCCTGATGGTTTTTAAACCAAAAGGTTGCTTCCCCTAAAAGAAAATTCAAAGATGGCCGTGAATAGTTTAAAATCAGTGAGACATACTATACCTGTCGTGCATTAAAAAGAAAATAGATATTAAGAAAGGCAGCAAGACTAAGTCAAACCTCTCTAACAACCTGCTGGCCTTCCCCTTTAAGGTTTGTGAGGCCTAGAACTAGGCAACCTTGGTATTAGACCTTTCTGGAAGGGCTGTAATTTCCTAGGAACAAGAGAAGGAAAGCTTAATGTGTAGGAGAGTAACTGGAAGCAGATGGCTTCCATAGCTAGTCCTGCACCAAGGAAGAGAAATACAAGAGAAAGGCATCTGGGTTCATAAAAGGTTAGGGAAACAGCTTTGTTTTATTTTGCGAGTTCTATATTTAAAGAATACAACTGTGCGGTAAAGGGAGGCTCTGAACAGACATCTGAGCTTGGCATTAGTCCTTCTTGTTCAGAGGAAACAAGCTAGAAGTTTACAGAAGCATTGGTTTTCATAGCACTGAATGCAGAGCTTTGCTACATGTAATAGAGGACTTACGGTCATTGTCTCAATAGATACATCAGAGATTAAATTAAAATATTTTAAAAGCCAAAGTGAAATTCATGTCTTTTGTGCATATTAATATACATTTAGGCATTTTAAAACATCCTGCTTATCCAACTAATAGGAAATGATTCATTTTACATCTTCAACACAAATTAAATTTGAACGACAATATTTATATATATATATGAATTCTATTCCATTTTCAGAAATAAGATCAGTGATGTTACAGAAGTATATTGTTAATTGTGTTTAGAGGCTATTACTGAATGTCAAAGTGTTACAGAATGTCTGACTCATACTGGAAAGGAAAAAATATTAATTTACTCTTGACAATAGTGTACTTTTTTGAAGATTCTTCTAATCTTGTACAAATATCCTGCAATAAAAAAGCTGCTGCTAACTTTATTGCTAAAGGACAAAGTAATTAAGGAGAAAGTCAATGGAAAATGTCTTTAAACCTACAATGGCGAAAATATCATCTTTCATTTGGATAACTGATTATATTATATGCAATTTAATTATAAAGATCTAATTTCAAAAGATTCTTTGCATAAATTTTGTCTAGACTAGCTCAACAGTCTTCCAAAAGATATGTTCCTTAGATAAACAAATCAGTTCATTAGGAAAGGTTGGGGCTTTTGTCTTCCATACTGCTATAGCTGCTGTTCAGATACTCCCTATAGCTAATGATACAAACATGCTAAGTGTTGCTACATTTGGTGAAGTGCATATACATTGGAATGACCACTTCTTTAGTGCAAGCAAATTTCAGCATAAGTGTGCTGAGTAGTGATGACTAGATATTTTATATTCCAGGATACTGAAAAAACTGGGACATGAAATTTGAAGTCTGGTACCAAGGATTTCTAACAAATCCATTTGGGTAGGAGCAGTACCATGAGACTAGAGAACAGAGTGCTGGTATTTAAGGGTATAAAAGAGTGATTCAGGGAGCAAGCCTGTTACTCTGATCCCATTTCTATGAAAAATGTAAAACAAAAAGTTTGAAGGCAAGAATAATTAGAGACTTGCAGGTAAATAAAAGCAGGATAATATATAATGAGAGATAGGTCATGCCAGACTAACCGAATATACTCTTCTTTGATAAGATACTTTACTTTTATGAAAGAGAACTGCAGTGTGATTTATATGAATTTTGGATTTCATACCATACCCTATGAAAATTATTACCCAAGATGGAGAAAGTGAGAATTACTAGAGGAACTGTAAGAAAGTTAAGTCACTTGACTTAAGGGGATCCAACAGGTTGTACCAAAAGGAGAGTTACTGGGATGAAGGGAGTTTTTTGTTGTGTTGGGTTTTTTTTGGTGGTTCTTCAAGGTCTTATAACCACCTTCAATTAGCAGTTCTGGCACAAAAAGTAGATGTACGCTAGCAGCACAAACCTGGAGATACTGCCAACTAGAGAAAGATCAGAATATCATACAAAGAGGACTGGATGTACTTGATGGTTTACGTGACAGAAGTGGGAGAAAATTCAGTACTACACAGTGCAAAATATATGCAATATAGACAATTTCTGCTATAAGCAAAAGTACTGTCTATTAGATGTAAAGGAGGGGAAAGACCCAACTGTATTATTAATCATGTGACAACCTGTAAGCCAACAATGTGATATGCCAGTTCAGATAAATATGACCTTAGGATGAATCAAAGCATTTCCTGTCAATGTAGGCAAATTAATACCATGTAAAAATACCAAATGATGTTAATACCATTATACAAGAACCGGTGAGTGCTCGTCTGTGTACACTTCTGGCCAGCCGTGTGAAATAAAGACAAATTTAAGTGGAATAGATGCAAACAGGAGATCTAGAATAATCGCTGAAAGGCAGAACCAATCTTCCAGTCTTCCAGTGCAAAAATAGAAGAGTTTGGTTTTAGTTTAGCAAAAAGAATGATAAGAGAAGATATACCATCTTAAGAACAATTGTGAATAAAGATGAACATGAATACCTTAAGCTGAATTTGACAAGTAGGTTTCTAGCCAGAGAACAGAGATTCTGGAACAGTATCCCAACAGTGGTAAGGACAAACAACTTAGTTTTAAGGTGGAATTAACTAAATTTATGAACAAAATTATGATTCCTGCAGTAGCAGGAGACTGGACTTGATGATCCAGGAGCTCTTCCTTGCCCTGTTGCCTAGTTATAGGAGCAAATTGGTCTCCTAAATGTTTTTTGAGCTCTCCTTATCACATGCAACTATGCAGTCATACCATAAATGATGGAATAAAAAAAAAACAGTACACTTCTTCAGAGAGTAGCCCACAGATGCAGAAAACCAAGAAAAAGTGTAAAAAAAGCCAAACGTACTGAATTTCTAACCCTTCTATTTTCAGAGTTGTATTTAGCTGTCAGGCTACTGTTGTGGGTGACATTGGTATCTGAACTTCCAGAAGGTCCAAAAGTTACTGCACTTGTACAATTTCCAAAAGATTTCTTCTTTCTAATTTTTCATTCTTCAGTTTAACTTATCTCAGCTGGTTTCTTTGATCCAAAAATGCTGAACTTTGTAGATACTGGTATTTGGTCTTCCTTTATGATTCAAGAATGAGAGAAATTAGAGTGACCCTGTTATCTCTGAGGAACATGATGAGCATGTGCATCTGTAAACATGACCGTATTTCCTCTTTGGTTCCATTCCATTCTACTCTTCTCAATGCAATCATAGTATCATATCAAACCTTTCCTTCCATTTCAGCTGGAGTAACAGTTGTTAAACTGGAACAATGAATGAGTAAGCTAAGAGAGATATATGAATTCACAAGCCCAAGGGGGAGCATAATTAAAGTTACTTGCTGTAGATTTAAAGTAGAAGGAGAAATAATTTCAAGTGACAGGTCTAAATGAAAATAGTATCCTCCCCCCCTGTGATGGCCAGAACCAAAGAAATTAATAAGCAATAAATATGTGCTTCTTGGAGGCATCTGAAACTTTTGTCTAATATGAAGCTTGTATTTTTGTAACCTGCAAATGTAACTTGTAACTGTTTGTGGAACTGACTAGGCCTCAAAGACAAAGCTCTAGCTGTGAAATTAGCTGACCTAATAGTTCTTTCTCACTCAGAATTTAGCCTTGATGATGATAAAAACTGGATTCAACTGCCCAGCTTATCCAGTTCATTTCATGAAAGGACATCTCAAAAAAGCATAGTCAGAGAGTTTTGAAGGGGCTGGATTTAGGCGGGGTAATGTTAATTTTCAACCTGAAGATGTTGTGTTGCAATTTGCTTATTGGATAAACCCAAGCTTGGGCAGTAACTTATTATAATAATTTCTAACACCTTTTAACCCTATAGGATAACAGCTATAAAGCAATATTATGAATGGCTATATAACTAAAAATTAGCATAATTAGAATATAAAAGAACACACATGTCATAATAACCCTTGGGAAGGATGGAACAGAAGGGTCATTGCTGTCCCATACCCCCACGGATCTCTCTTACTCCCTGTGAGAGCGAGGACCAGATCCTGACTGAGGGGCTTCCATTGGTATCTTTCGGGCAGCCCAGTTCAGAGAAGTCTGACTTCACTGATTCAACTTGACGTGCATCTTCTAACCAAGGGACTATCAATAAGTTACTAACCAAGTGGGAACTCTTGGTTAATTTCTTTATCTGTTTTATTATCACTGTCAATTTTAATCTGTATTGTTATGTTGTCTGCTTATTAGCTTAACCTTTTTATTAACTATTATATATGCAAACTATATCTTTCGTTGTCATAGGTAAAATTCATTCCTTTTCGTGAGTGAAACTTGTCATTTCTTTCCTTTCCAACATCACCTTCTCGATCCCGAACCAAAAAGCCCAGTGGCTAATAAAGTTGCAGTGCTCAGTCAGTCTGCAACTAAATTGATATACTCACAGTGCCCAGCTGGCCTGTGACACCCGTCATAGCAGCTAAGTTCCACCCTATTAAATTTGATTTGTTTTTAGCAGAAGTAGCAATTTTCCTTCCTGGTAACTTGCCAAGAAAATTCACCTGTGGAATTTACCATCAGTGAGCTATTCATCATCCGTGTCTGATATGTTAGCTTGAGTCTAGCAATAAGATAACTTTTATGCTACTGAAAGAAAAAAAATCAAGAACTGTGGGATTGAAACAAGCAAGTCTTTGCAATAACAATGGATAAGATTGCTCCCCATGCCTCCCCCCCCACACACACTCTACTACACTTGTAGTAAAGAAACTTATCTAGTTTCTCTGTATAGGTAACCAAGGAAAAGATTTTGTGCACTTATGGCAGCTCATGCTGCTGAAGAGATGCACTGCAACAGTACAGTTACAAGGACTGCTGAAATACTAACTGAAGTGACCAAGGTTGAGTGTGTACCATTATCCAAGGGGGACTTCATTATGGTCATGACCTCTTTAAAATGCCTCTCTGCCTATCTGCATCACCTTTATCCAGTCTGTGTTCAGCTTCAGTTAATTGTACTTCATCTGTAGGCTTAGCTAATCAAGGTCCTGTATGGTTGTCACAATATTGGTATGGTCACATGTTAAAAAACAAAGACAATGTTGTCTGACCACTTCTGGAGATGCATGTAAGTATTGAAAAAAACCCATGAAGAAATATCTTTATTGGACTCCTTAATGTGAGGGTTAGGGGTGGTCCTGGTGCAGATTTTCCATCTCCATTTCTTAGATGCATCACTCCAAAAACTTAAATCTGGACATCACTCTGGACCCCAACACCTCTATTAGGTGACACAGCATTACCTTATGGTCAGCACAGAAAGTTGTAGAAAAACTAAGGAGGACTAGGCAGATATATTTGTCCTCTCTCCACTAAGAAGAGATAATCCTTCAGTGCCCTTAAAGCAATTTTCACAGTCTGCTCTAAATCTAGATGGTGCCAAACCTTTAATTTTAGCTTTGGTGGATAAAGTTGTAGGTGGCTTTTCACTAGCTTCTCTATGAGCTCAGTCAGAAATTGGAAGTTTGACACCAAATTATAGGTTGGATCCATTAAGGGTTTCTTCAGTGGTAGACTACGGCATATTTCTCTGACAGATTCAGATTTTACTCAAGTGGCACAAGTGGTTCTTGACTCTTTCAAGAGACAGGAAGAATCTGTGGGATATTCATGCATCTTGGCTAGCAATCCATTAGGCATTTTCCCAATAGGAAGTTACCTTATCTATAATAAATTTCAGCATAAGCTTTTTTGACAGGGGGATCAAGATCACCTGGGGCCCTAGTCTGGATCTGGCCCAGTGCAAGGAGGCAGAAACAGCCACCACAGCACTGGTGGCATCAGTCACCATGGTGGTGGTAGCACCAGCACCAGCATAGCAGTTGCTACAGCAGCAGCAATAGCCACCATAATGATGGGGCAAATGGCCACAGGCCACGGAGCTTCTTGCTACAGCAGAGGTTAAGCAATGATGGGCCGGGGTGCTGCACAGTGATTGCTTGCCCACCTGCTGCCAAGGGCCATGTGCACTGGGGCAACAGGACCCCAGATTTCATGGCAGGGCAGATGCAGCACCCAGCACACTTCATCCCTCCCCCAGAACTTCTGGTAACCCATCACTGGCTCAGCAGGCGAGATGGACTGGATCTGTAGGCAGTGGCTAGCTCCCATGATTTAAGAAATTAAAATTTGGTCTCTATGGGCACCTATGCACATGCAGTGAGGCTGCTCTGACATACTGTAATTACCACGCTCCATCTGACTCCAGCATCTTGTGTATTAGTGTTCCCACACTGAAAATGACTGCAGGAGTGCTTTAATTAAAG
Source organism: Gavialis gangeticus (assembly GCF_001723915.1). NCBI lineage: Eukaryota > Metazoa > Chordata > Crocodylia > Gavialidae > Gavialis > Gavialis gangeticus. Next base: position 167,397,342 of record NW_017728992.1, on the reverse strand, counting down.
TTCATTCAATGAGCTTTGGTTAAAGTGCCCCACTGCCCTTTTTCAGTGTGGGGATGATAATACACAAGATGCTCCAGGTGCTTCAGAGTGGCTCTGGTAGGTGTTCTAATTAAAGCGTGTCCCTCCCCCCACAGAGCACATATATAAATGCCCTATTAGCCTTGGTTTTCTAGTATCTTAACTTGAGTTTCCATCTCTCCATCCAGTACCGAGCAAAGAACCTGTGGGCAATGGAATGAGCTATTTAGTGTCTAGGCCCTCAATTCTATATCTTTAGTGTAGACTGCTGTTCTTTAGCCTTGGAATAATTTGAAGCCAATAAGTCTTCAAGGTAGAATCAGGTTCCCTGGTCTTTCTTGATGTCCAACAGATGGAGGTCTTTAACCTTCTAATATCTTAACAAGTGATAAACTATTTGAGCTAGTGACTGGCTTGCAATGTCCTCAGTTTAGGCTGAAGATTATGCCTGGGGTGTGACTCATTGCACAAATTGGAGCAGGTATGACCTGTGAAAGTGGCAGGGAGGCTAATGAGGAGATGAGATTTTGGAAATTAGGATATTAGCAAGTAGTTTTATGAAAATTTAATCTGTAGTGGTCCAAGTAAAAAAACAACAACACATAAATGCTATATTCATTTTAGCTATGGTGTCTATTCTATAGATGGATAGTCAAATACAATTATCCAACCCAAGGCAGCTCCCATAGATTTGATAACTGGTGGGAAGATAAATGATGTCATCTGACTTGTCCTGCCTCGATCTGTGTTGACTTAAGTATCCTGGGGAGACATACTGAGCTAGCACAGGGTTTGTTCAGGCAAGTCTATTGTTACAACACTACGACAGAGAACCATCCTATTAAATACAGTTCAGAAGATGATATTTGTTTGGTTGCGCATTATCTTAATTAGCAACTCCAAGAAGACAGCTACAGAAAACTCAATACAGATTTGACCAACCCCAATATTGGCAGAGAACTAGACTGGGACAGAGTCAGCTTTCCAGTAGCAGGATAACACTTATAGCATGTTTACTGCAGTAAGTCCTGCCCTGTTGCTCATGCTATCAGTCTGAAATGAAGAGATTGGATTATGTATTCGCTATGCTTGCCAAAAAAAGACTTGGTAACATCTAAATAGGGCAGTGATTTGTTTCATGTAGGGCAGAGCAAAATATTGAATACTTAAGGCATTTCTTATCTTATCTAAAAAGTTTCTGCCATTCCCACAAATTTATTTGTTAGATTTACACTTTTTCAAACCTATTGACCCACTGTCCTCTATGAACTGCCTTAATACATATAGTTTAAAAGATCACTGGATTACTGGTAGATGTGCAATGGCATCTACTTGGATATGTTCCCTGTTAAATAACTGGACTCAAGCCAACAACTAGTTTCATACCATACGAGTCATTCAGCAGTCTGTAAATTTTAGTCAATTCAAGGTTGTGGCCACATTAATCCCTGTAACCCAGAGCTGAAAGGTTTCATATGCTTTCCCTAAGTTCTGGAGTCATCTAGCCCTCTGATATCTTATTAGGAATTAATATTCTTGTAGGCTAGGGACAGGAGTTACACAAACTGGTTTAAATCATCAGACCCTGGTTTAAGCTTATAACAGAACAAAAGTTCACTGCCCATAAATCCATTTCAAAATGGCTGAAATTGATTTACAATAAGCCTCGTTGAATGTAGTATCAGAATTAACTGATTTGGGTCAAACTGGTTTATGAAACTTCTGTCCCAGACCCCTTCCTGGTTCAAATTAAATCAGAGTCCCACTCCCCTACACACTCC
>NW_017728992.1:167383729-167390543 GCF_001723915.1 Gavialis gangeticus | reverse complement strand
GGATAAACCTGGTTGAATGTAGTATCAGAATTAACTGATTTGGGTCAAACTGGTTTATGAAACTTCTGTCCCAGACCCCTTCCTGGTTCAAATTAAATCAGAGTCCCACTCCCCTACACACTCCAGCATGCTTTGCAGCCCTGGGCTGGGCTGGGCTGGGCTGTGCTGCCTGCTCCAGCAGAGAAGTGTAGAGGGGTAGGGAAAGGGAGGCAAGGACTGCCCCCTGGCAAAACCCAGCTGGGATCTGGGGCCAGGGAGGAGGGTTAAACCCCTCTTCCCTTGGAGAACAGAGCTGCCCTCCTTTGCTAAACTTACTGTTGGCTGCAGCTGTGGACTACAAATCCCAGAGGCACCTGGAAGCAGGAAGTTGAAGTGATGAGCAACTCTGCAAAGTCCTGCTACTGTGATTCTGGACTGCAAATCCCAGAGACCTCAGGGGCAACAGGAAAAGGAAGTGAACACACAGCCCATGCTGGCTACATGCCAGGGAGCCATGTTCTAGTGCCCCCCAGCTTCTGGGCTGAGTCATTGCAGGCACATGGCTGCATTTCCTGAATCAAAAGTGTCTATACACTTGTTAGTCAGTTTACTCTCTGCAGCTTAGACTAACATGCAAACACTGAAGTGGTTCAGCCTCGGGCTTTTTGCCTGTCTGTACTTACTGTAATGAACAAACTAAAGAGAGAAATGAAGATTTTGTTCAAAGCTATTTTTTGTCTCTGCAAGACTAGAATTTTATTTAGCATCAGGTTTAAACCTCATCAATGTTACGTACATCTGAACTTGGCATAACTGGTTCTATCATCTTCACTACAGACAGAAAAGGATTAGAAATGGAAAATACCAGTACACTTCGTTCCTACTTTATTTGGGCACAGTAATATACACTTTCTTACACATTATTTAAAGAGCTAAGCTAGAAACAAGTTTCCTTCCTTTTTTAATTAAATAGTACTTCAAATAACTTTGAAGAAGTTGGTTGTTCAAGTCATGACTCAGCAGTGGCTGTAGCAGCATAGTCACATATCTATAGCAGCTGACTCATTTCTGGCTTAACAATGGAAAATCTGCATCACATCTTAGATAATTTGTACTTATAGTAAAAAGATAGTAACTTCTCCAGAGTTTCTTAACCACAATCATAGTACTCATTTGGTAAGTTAAAAAAAAAAAGATAATCCCACATTACTAAACTATGTAAAATTAGCTGATTCTAATCTTACATTCATAATACGGAACAGGTAATGTTGTGCTGTATCATTTCTAATAATAATAATAATACCACCACAGAAAGCATTAGACATTGCATTTCCAAGTGAACTCTAAAAGTTTAATACAGTTTACATTGTCATAATTTTGCACCAATGTCATGCGTAATACTTTCCACAGTGACCCTATTTCCATTGGCCAAGGATTGCTTAAAGGGAGTTTGAGCAAGCCTGCTAACAAACTATTTTAACACAGAAGCTTCAAGCATTCTAGATAACAAAACTTATGTACTTGGCTACAAAACTTATGTACTCTGTGCCAAATGGATATTTTCAGTACTGTTCTTAGTTTGCTTCTCTCATTACTGTAAAATGCTTAGGATTATCTAGGTAGATTTCTGCCTGGAGTGTTGTATACTTTTTAGTTAAACATCTGTAATGTGATGAAAGCACTGCTTGTTATAACATGGCATCTTTCTTTGAAGAGAACAGGAGTGTCAGGAATAGACAGAGAAACCCTGACAAGCAGAAAGTCCATATGATGTCTTAAGTCATGCATGCTCAACCCCTGGCCTACTGGCCAGGTCCTGGCCATGGAGCCATGACATTTGGCCCATGGGGTACCCTAAAGGGAGGAGGGAATGTGCGGAGGAAAGAGGGGAGTGGTAATGAATGCCACCACCATTCCCCAACTGCCAAATTTCTAAGTCCCATAGGCCAGAGTATATGGCATGGCAATGTGCACAGGCCCCCACCCAGCATACATGCCAGATATGGCCCTGATCCCATGCATGCCAGATTGGGCACATGGGCTGGTTCTGGCTTGTTGACCCATCCCACATTACTCATCTGGCCCAGAGGGCCAGAAGGTAGGGCACCATTGTGCTAAGTCATTACAAAAAGTTGGGTCATGGCTGAATGCACAGGAAGATTCCTGACATTTGGAATACTTTCCCTGCTTTTCTAGTAGCATACATTTGGTAAAATATGGGGTAGTCATTTTTGACTATCTGCCTGCCCTCTCTTGGCCTTGGCAATTACAGATGCAAATCACCAATATTGGGATGACATACAGCGTTTCAAGACAAAATAGAATCAAGGGAATCCGTTCACGATTTTTTTTTAAAAGCCCTTCCAGTTAACCAAAAATTATGGCCAATTAGCTCAAACACGATTCATTTCTCAAAGCAAATGTGAAAGCTGGCAAAACTTACCTTATTTGTTCATAAAATTTGAGCCATGTGAAAACTCATATTATAGCTTTTGAATGGACCAGAGCAACCAAGAATTAACCTAGTTTAATGCCATTGTTCTCTCATAACTGATTTAATTTTAAAAGTTGTGTTAGTGATGGAGTAATAGTTTTTCTGGGCTATCACAGCAAATATGCCAGAGGAAAGGATTTTTGTGGGTGATATCTTTTATTGGGTCAACTGCATGGTGATTTTCCATTGAAATTTGTTGTTTGCAATATCCTCATTTATTTTATCATTTTAATGTGGGCATCAATTCCCAAATGCTTAAACATATAAATAAGATGCAGGCTCTCTAGAAAAGTATTTGGTAGTAATAAGCAGAGGGAAATGAACATTCCCAAGATTTAGCTTTTTAAGCATTGGTCATGTAATCAGAAAGCAGTTAAAGCATGAAAGAAAATACTACTAACAGTATTTTTCTTATAGATACATTTTGAAAAACATGTTGACGTGAACTAGAATAGATTACTTATGCCTGACTCATTAAATTCAAATATGTAATATCAGTTGGTAAACACTGATATTAATGAATAGCTATTTGTGGTAGCTAGTATTCACTGAATAAATTAAAAATGGAGTAAATGTTTTTGTTGACCAAAATAATTTAATTAATTTTATAGTGAGAATGATTTTGACAAAAATATTTTAGAAGTCAAAACATTGCATGTTGTAGCTTTTCAAACAACAGCGTTTCTATTCTTTATTTCAAAATGACTTAACAATTTTACTCATTTTAATTATAAGAAACCAAAACAAACCAAACACACACAGCTTCCCCCACTCCCCAAGAACTCCATGGGTTGGTTTCTTGTTCTTCAACCTGCTTCAACAGTCAGCCACCGTTTTGACCTATCCACAGTCCTACAATGCCACACATTCTCTTTTACCCCAGAAATGTCCCTTGTAACCGAGATAGCTCACTGTTCACTTCTAGACTGGCCTACTGCACCGCACTCCGCCTGCTGCTGATCTCTTCTAGCTGCCTTTCTGGCCCTCAGCATCCCTTGCCTTGAGCTCTTACTTCTTCATTAGGCAGACAGCGAATGACTGGCTCTCTTTTCATATATAGCCTATGGGGTGGTTCTGGTATTGGACTGGCACAAAACATTAAAGGACCATATGTCCAGAGCTATACCAACACTTTACTAAGGGGGAAAAGGCGATCCTATTACAATCTCCTTCCCCCCTGCCCAATCAAGAGAGATACCCAAAATATTTCATTCAGCACAAAGATGTTTGTTTTATCTATAAAAATTCCCTCATTGTTTGGGTCCTGGCCATTTGAGGAGCTGCCACTGCTCTCATTTGACATCAATACAGCTTAGAATGACCAAACTGTTTGATATGACAGTCCAAGACTGAAAGAAAATATTGCTATTGACTTAAAATGACACCAGGATTTTATTTCAATAGTTAAGCAGGGGAAGTATACTGTAGATGCATCCTGATATAAGAATTGTTTTCCCACCTTATTGAGAGAGAATGCAAGCGTGTAGATGTTCAAATAAGTCTGCTTCCTCATAATTTGGGGAAGAATAGATTATACAGGCTGCATCTGGGTTAAAGTCATGATATTTGTCCACTTTTTAAAGGGTGAATTTATTTTGTATATGAAAGTTCCTCTTACTGAGGATATATTTTAAAGAAATACATATAAGATACAGCTGCTAAAAATCTATTGCTGCTTAGCAGAATAAAACGGGGTCAGGAAGATTGATGGTTTTCTTGAAAATTTAATACTTTTTAAAACTGACTACTCAAAGATGCTTTACTGAAATGCTGCTTGCATCCTTTTGTAGATTCCCAAGACGAAGATACTGTCTACACAAACCTGCTGGCTCAAGTTCTCGAGTTTGTGCTCAAGTCAATCAGCTTTCAAGTGTAAGCTGTTAATGAGTTTCCCTGTGTGATTAGATTTTGAGTTTCAGAACTTAAATGACAGCTGTGGCTTCCTGTCATGGGAAGAAGAGGAAAAGGTCATTTACCCTCTCTTTTAGAAAGGTTGAATTGATATTAAATTCCACTTAAGCTCATGAGAATACTATTTATTCAATGGTAACAGGAGCTGTGCCTCTAATAAAAGGATAACATAGGTATAATATTCTTTTGAATTACCCATAATTCATTTTCCTCTCTTTTCAGAAAAGCAGACAATACAACAATCCAGTGCCTGTACTTTGGACTTTCTATTACCAGATCCAAGAGCCTCAGAGGTCTTGTAACCTCACTCCTCCCTCTGTAACTGGCTTCAACAGCTACAGACTATGACAAGGATGAAATCGCCTGTCAAGAGGTACAGAAACAGAAAAAATAAAGTATCTTCTCAGTAGATGATCTAACTCTGGTCAACTACTCTCTGCCTGACATCAGGATGATTATGGATCATTTCCCAGATTTCTTTTCAATAGTCTTTGAAAAAAAGTTGGGATAGTCAAAGGCATAACTGATAAAGAAAAGACAAGAGGCAAATAATCCCAGTTACACCAACCGCCCCAGATCAGGAGAGGATGGAGAATATAATTTTTATCTTGCATGAAACAGAGTAACTAGAAGGCCATCACCTCCCACCTACCTAGATTCATTAGACATCTGTGCTTGACTACTGGTGTACCATGAATTCACATTTAAGTCAAATACTGCAATAGATGGTAGATCCAATAAAGGACTTAGACACCTAAGAAATCAGGGACACAGTGCCCAGCTTTGAGTTTCTTGGCCCCCAGATTGGAGTTCTGAACTCTGATACTGGCATAAACTCCTTCTCACTCCAAGCTTTAGGAGGACATTTGAATTCACAAGTTGAAACCCTCAAAAGACCCTTTGACTAAAAGAAGAAAGAAGTTTCACTCTTTCTTTTCAAAGTGGCCAGTAGAGGAGGGGATGGCAGATAAAGTAATTTTTTACATGAAAGCGGTGTAATCTCGGGGTACTCATTCTGACACAGCAAACCTTGATTTTTCTTTTTCTGCAAAGTGGAACAAACAGAAGGAGTAGGGCAAACATACCCACAGCATGGCCTCTACACAGGTGGTTAAGATGCCTTCTTGGGAGAGAAGAGGAGGAGTTAAAATCTACATGTCCTATTACAGGAGCTCAACACATCACCCAATCAGTTCTTTAACAACTAGGTTATAACATGGTAACCCTAGTAGAAAGTAACTGCAATGGTATTCTCTGAGATATTTGATCCTGTCAGCATGCATTAGGCATGCTCTAAAAACTTCTGTCAGATCAAGCCCCTTAGCAAGTTAGTCATCTAGTTAGGTTCTGATCTCTGATCAGGTTAGGCATGAGTTAGATACTAGGAGCATCAAGCCTAGAGCAGTTCTCCGCAAGTAAAGAAGCCAAATTCTAGATACTATAAAACTCTAAAGATGAGAGAGAGAGAGAGAGACAGAGTCTGGGTACCTTCAGTTAGCTGGCAGATGAGTGGAATTTTTCAACACTGCCTTTTTCAATTTGGGTTTCATGAAATCTCACCATGCATGCTCAAATCTTTCATTGGATCTAGCACTAAGTATACTGACAAAAATAAATGTGTACCTTATTTGGAACCAAGGGAGAACAAAGCCATGTTTTAAAACTTTGACATGCTATAGTCGAATAAAGATGCTAAGGGATAAATTGGCATCTCATTCATTCTGAGAAAATATTGAAACTGGAGGAAGTCTGATCTATCCAAATTCATTTGTGTTTAATATTAGTGGGCAAGGGGAAGGGAGGGGAAAAAGATCAAAAAGGGTTTTGAAGAATTGGAATGCCTAATCCCTGTTTCAATCTGTAAATATAGTGTTATAGTAGATCAGTTGTTCTACATGCAAAGTATAGTGATCTAGTAGATCAATTAATCTATTGAAGTTACTTGGCCTGTTATAACTCAAAATTAAAAGGTGACCCACCAAGGATTTATTGAATACTTTTCACTCCTTTTTGTGGACCAAACCATGTCTCTAGTTGTTTCTTTGTCTCTTGGAATTATCAGGAATTTCAGTTCTGGTCTTCCTAAATTTTACAGGGGAATCTGAGATGCATGTTGTGAGCTCTCACAGCTGAAGTACCATATTTACTTGAATCCAAGACAAAGTTCCCCGCCCCCCCCATTTAACTTGGGGAGAGGGGAGGAGCCCATTCTCTTGAATTCAAGTATAAGGCAGGAGGGAGAGGCAGACAACTGCTGTGGCTCTAACTCTGTGGCTGCTGCCCACCCCCACAGTCTCGGTACTCTGCCTGCCCAGCCACTACCTCCCTCCCCTAATGTGTCTGCCTGTAATCTTCTCCCTGCAGTCTTGCCTCCCCACTTCCCTGCCACATTTGATCCATAGTTTCATAGTTTCTAGGGTCGGAAGGGAC
>NW_017728992.1:167382181-167383718 GCF_001723915.1 Gavialis gangeticus | reverse complement strand
TTTGCACCCCCTCATCCAAATCACTGATGAAGATGTTGATCATCCCTCCCCATGCTGCCTCTCCCCACCCCAGTTTACACCCTCAATGTCTAGACTCTAATTACTGGAGGGCAGTCATCTTGAAGTAGTCTTGGATTTGAGTGAATATGGTAACCACTCTTTGTTTGTTCATTTAATGAAGTAATCCTTTCTCCAATATTAATTAGCTTTGGGATGAAATAGATGTACATAATACCCTTTGTCATTAAATTGTTCAGCTTTCAATCTAGTTTCTTCTATCAGAATTATATAAGTTCTCATTTACATTGAGTCTCCAGTTAAGAGACCTCAATTCCTAATGGAACAGCAACCAAAAGTGAAAACCATTTCAGGCTTTTCCAGCACATCATAAAAAAAGAGACAGAAGCTGAACTTCATTATCCAGGTCACCTTTACAGAATGCTTCTTTCATTATCATCAGGAAATCCTAACAGGCAACTTCCAGCTGCAATGTCCTTAAAAGAACAGAATAAAAGCATTAAAGGCTTTGTTCCAATATTACCAAACTGTTCAAAGCACTTTCTTTTTGTAAGGATGCACATATTGTTAATGCCTAAGGTGTGGCTATTATTTAATGACTGATAATTTGAGAGAAAGTAAAGGAAAGTTAACTCTGTGATGGGAAATTGAGGCAGAAATGCATGACAGAAATAAATCAATGATTTAAGGAAGAAAATACTCAGATAGGGATTGCTGTGGAGTCTCAGAAGAAAGACACCAAAAGGAATTATTTCAAACAGTGTAGGAAAAATGGCAATTTTTTTTTAGATAACCTAGTCTACAGCCTACTGAAAGACAGAGCGCCAGCTCCTCAGCTTTGGTAGATTAATTGTCTATGATGATCTCAAGCTGAGATGCCAGCCTAAAAAACTTTCAAAAAGGGGACAAAAACAATGCACATACAGACAAATGAAGAGGACTGGCAAAACATAAGCAGAGATTGTATGTTGAATTTGTTGCATCATATATATATATATAAAACAACTTTTTCCCAACTAGAATTTTTCATATGGGGCAAGAAAATGACACCCTTACAAAAGCATTTGGGCAAATGCTTCACTTTGGCATAAGAGCTTGGAGTGCACTGCACATCATTTACAGAACAGATAGGAGCCAAATAAGTTCCAGTTCTGGTACCCAGATTCCACTAAAGGGAGATAAGAAAAGATGAAAGATAATAATTTCCTTTTTTTCAGATATTCAGAAAGAAATTTCTGACTTGTGCATACTGCCATCATATAGCATCAACAAAGAAAAACCTTGTAAGTACCAACCTCATTTGTGGATGGCACTTATAAATTGGACACAAGCAGCTATCCTGAGGTCCTTCAAAGCAAGAAAAGGGAAAATATGGCTGGGCATCAAAACATCTTTGTTCATCTGGCTTATGACAGCCTACACCACAGGTGCTCAACCCCCTGTCTACAGGCCAGAGCTGGTCCATGGAGCAATGTCATCCAGCCTTCAGGGCTCCCTACAGATCTGAATATGTAGTGGC
>NW_017728992.1:167374817-167377181 GCF_001723915.1 Gavialis gangeticus | reverse complement strand
GGCATCAAAACATCTTTGTTCATCTGGCTTATGACAGCCTACACCACAGGTGCTCAACCCCCTGTCTACAGGCCAGAGCTGGTCCATGGAGCAATGTCATCCAGCCTTCAGGGCTCCCTACAGATCTGAATATGTAGTGGCGGGGAAGCAGTGACAACAATTGCCACTCCTTTGCTGCCAAATTTCTTGACCCATAGGAAGCCCTGGAGGCCAGATGACATATCAGGTACACAGGGCCAGGCAGAGGTGGTGTGGGCCCCAATCCCAGTGCACTGAGTTGGGTGGAAGAGGCATAGGCCCTGATCCTGGCACCCAAGGACTGACCTGGTTCATAGACCATCTCCATGCCATTCATTAAGCCTGCCAGGCCTATATCTTGAGGCTGTACTTCTTAAGTCAATGCCAGGTCATACAGGATGTTTATAGTGGGCACATCTACACAAGATGCTTTACGGTACAGCAGGCTAAGTTGCTGTACCATAAAGCATCACTGTCTACATGTACTCAGCAATTAGGGTGCATTAAACTAATTTACTGTGCTGCCAGATACCATATGTATCTGATGGGACTATCTGGCAGCACACTAAGTTACTGCACTTAAATGCACATGTAGATGGTGACATCGGGATTAGTTTACTCTGGCTCAGATTGAGCAGGAGTATATTTGGTCACATTAACTGCACATGTAGATGTGTCCACTGGCTCCACAGTACTCTCAAGGCTGTCATAAGAAAAATAACCTCCATCCACCTACTTCAAACCCAGAAATGCAGTGATGGGGATTCTCTGGCACCCCTGAAGTGCACCACAAACAGATATGTCAACAGCAGGGGTAAGCATCATCCTCACTACTACAGTTACACATTTTGAGCTTGTTGCCCAGGAGCAAGTGGACAGAGCTGGTATTTCAGCACCATTTTGAGAACACCTCTAAGCCAGCATAGACATCCTCCCAGAACCCTTGCCTAGCATGAAAGTTTCTACCTTGGTGGGTATTGCTTGACAGAGATTAAAGTGACAGCCTATAGCATAGATGTTCAACCTAACTATTTCTTACAACTGTTGCACAAACAACAACTTATCCATGATTAGAAGTACAGGTGACAGTTCTGATCATCAAAATATTAATGAAAACAGATGGGAGATTAAAGTGGCAAAAGGCTTCATTTTATAGTTAGGTTGTCAGGGGAAGTTCAGTGCAGTGTATACTAGTGAATTTCTGGAGCACTTCAATACAATTCTGAAGAACGTGCTGAAGAACTTCTAAGTAAACATCAGAACAGATCATTGTCTGTATTTTCATCCAGAGCATTTCATTCAGCTACCTGGATTTCCATGTTAAGCTTTTGTACAGGCCCTCTTAATTTTAAACAAAACATGAGTAAAGGAGTCTATCAGGATTTCTTCTTGTTGGATTCCTCATAATAGTATATCTATCAAAAGTAATGCACTGTGCTATAATGGTGGATAATCATCTCTAGACATCAACGGCTCAGTATCAGGAAGTAGCAAAGTGGGGTTCTCCAAGAGTTTAAATTGAACCAGGCTCAGGACAGTATTTCCATTAACAATGTAAAGAATGGGCTTGAGTGTATATTTGTTAATTTTGTGGATGACACAAAACAAAATGGGGATGCAAGTACTGTGAAGGGTAAGGTCAGGATTCAAAAGGACCTTGATAAAATGGAGAAATTGCCTGAAATAGGTAAAATTCAAGACTAACAAGCACAAACTACTACCCTTTGAAGGAATAATCAAATACACAAAATGGTAGTGACTCGCTAGTCTGCAGCACAGCAGAAGAGATTGAGGGTTACAGTGAGTGCATAAGATGAGTGATTCAATAATACAACATTGTGGCAAAACAATGGCGAGCATCATGGGATGTATTTAAAAGGAATGTCATATGCAAATAATGGAAAACAGTTCTTTCATTCTATTTATCACCGTTTAGGCTTCACCTATAGCACTGCCATTGTAGCACATCTTAGTCAAACTATTAGGCTAAATAAGCCAAACTTTTTAGGTTCCTCTTGTATGATTGTTTTTATATTAAAACATGAAAACCAGGGAGAGCCAAAGGAATAAAAGTTACATTATACTGTACTTGGGTCTTGGATGGACTTTATTTATTTTACTATTAGATTGAAGGTGCAGAGGTCTAATTTTATTTTTATCCATATCAAAGGATGTTGAAAGTAGATGCCTCAATCATTTTATTTTCTTGAATATTCGACTTTGAGAAATCTTAGCTATTTTATAGTTTGTTTTAAATTGTAATGTTTCTAAGACATAATTTAACATGACAATTTTAATGAAAGAAAAATTACAGTTCATAAAGCTCTTTCCTAAATTCTCGTTGCA
>NW_017728992.1:167331648-167369817 GCF_001723915.1 Gavialis gangeticus | reverse complement strand
ATTTATTTTACTATTAGATTGAAGGTGCAGAGGTCTAATTTTATTTTTATCCATATCAAAGGATGTTGAAAGTAGATGCCTCAATCATTTTATTTTCTTGAATATTCGACTTTGAGAAATCTTAGCTATTTTATAGTTTGTTTTAAATTGTAATGTTTCTAAGACATAATTTAACATGACAATTTTAATGAAAGAAAAATTACAGTTCATAAAGCTCTTTCCTAAATTCTCGTTGCATAATTAACACTAAAGTTAATCAGGTTTGATATCTGCCTTATGGATCAGGTGCATCCTAATATGGTGTTGTAATTAATAGCTTAAGACCACAGTACTGAAATTTATAAGAGACTGTTTCTAATAAGCTAATCAAGATGTTGATGTGTAATTGAGTTGTCTTAAAAACCTGTAGAAAACACACATAATAGATTTTAATCACCACCAGTAATTCTTAGAAGCATTTCAGCATCAATTGGAAAAAGCATAGTAATTTTAGGGGGAAAAAATAAGGATTTAATATGAATAGGAAATTAAGGCATCAGATGCTAATTGGGTTGGAAATTAGAAGATGCTTCTTACTATGTAGAGAAGTTTCTCAACCAGTGTGCCACCGCAACCTGGGTTACCATGAGATCCTTCTAAGGGTGCCATGGGGTTCCACATAATGTTAGTACAGTTAGGTGTGCAAACATGTGTACGTGATTCACAAGATACGCTCAGAGACTGCCTATACATGTGCTCCTCAGCATTCCAATTAGAACTCAGCAGAGCAGATTCAATTAATTGACTCTGCTCTGCATTCTAATTAGAACGAGGTTTAAATAAAACACCCTGTGGCCATCTTTAAACACATGGGAGCTTAGTATATGTGATACTGCAGTGTTTTAATTACAGTGGCTGCCTGGAAGCTGCTCTAATTAAAAATGCCCATCCCCCCATCCTGGAGGATGTGTATAGACACCCAGAGATTTCAAACTGAAATCTACAGGGTCAAACACATTCCAACCTTTTGTGAGCTTTGAGTTCTTGATTATGTAAAAGAACAGAGCAGTTTTTCTGTTGCAAAGAAATGAGTGAAAGCTAAGAGCTAGAATCTTCTGAGGGGTGCCTTAAGTCTAAAAATTTGAGAACCACTTGTGTAGAGGAACGTAATTCTGCAACAGTTTTCCAGAATGAGTTGTGGGTACACAACAACCTAACTGATTTTAAAAATAGAGCTCATTCATCTTAACAAAAGGGATGCTATGTGGCTGCCAGCAAGAATAGGAATCCATACTCAATCATTAAAAAGGTCACTTCTAGTTCCAGACTCCTAAATTTAATTCTGCTTATTCCTATGAGTAGTCCCATCTGTTCCCATTAATATTTTAATGATCAGAATGGTCACCTGTACTTCATGGATGAGTTGTTGTTTGTGCAACAATTGTAAGAAGTAGTTAGGTTAAACTCAGGACTAGATCCAAAATAAAGTATTTGGGAGCCTCAATTCTACTGAAAACTGAAAGTGCAGTTAACTCCCTGCCTTTCTCACCATACAAACCACTCAACTTCAGCTGAACCCATCAGGCACCTCTTTGTTTCACCTTAAATGTCCCCCAGAACCATTCCCACTCCAAGTAGTTCTGCACATACTTTATGGCTAGGGATCTCTGTAAATCATGGAGAAAATACCACCCACCCCACCCCACCCCACAGTGGCTCATTCAATTTTTAAAATTTTGCTTCCTCCCCACCCCCACCCAACTGGTGGAGGGGTCCCACCAGCTGGACTGTCTGCCATGGAAATAAAAACTGCAGTTTTAAATATGCCATGGTTTTTGCATGCCCCCCTACTGATTGGTGGAGGGGCCCCAGTGGCCTTGCCACCTGCTGCTGACTGGCAGGGAGGCAAAAATCACAGCACACTTAAAACCGTGGTTTTCACTTCCCCAGTGACCAATGGTAAAAAGCTTGGCTGGCAGGGCCCCTCCACCAATTGGGGAGGGCGGGGAGTGAGGAAGGGCAGGGCAAATGGCAAAATGAAAAAAAAATTAAGAGGAGCCACTGCGAGGGGTGTGATTTACATAGATTCCTACTCATAGCTTCACCTGGCTGTGAACCAGAAATAGCCATTTAAATCCCTGTGGGTGCATCTATATGAAATATTTACTGTGGAGTTACCAAATTAGCTCTTCAGTAAAGCATCAACATTTACATGAGCGGTGCTTTTAGGCCAGTAAACTAATTCATTCTGCCGTAAGACAGTACTGCCCAACACAAGTACTACTCTACAGCAGTTATTTACTCCACCACAATACATGTGTAGACAGTAACTAGAGCTGGCTGGGGCAAGAGGATGTTACAGTGTGGGGCTGCCTACTGCACTGAAGCACCCTCAGGCCCCAGCCAACCCCTCCACAGCACATTGAGGCAGGTAGGACAAGCCCCAAGCTGGCAAGATGACTCCCTGGACTCCCTGACCGCGAAGGCTGCACCACCCCAGCTCAATATGCCACAGCCTTGAGTGCACATGTAAACATTGTGCCCGGGAGCAATAAACTCCAGTGTGAACTGTGCCAGAGTTTATTGTGTTGAATTAGTTTCAAGTGTAGGTTCACCCTGTGTGACCCAATTAAGTGTGCATGTTCTAAGCATGCTTAAGATGCATTGAAAATGAAGCCCCTCCAAAAATAGACTTATGGTCAATTTGCTTTAAAAAGTGGCCAGAGGAGAAGTAACAAGCTTCAGTTAGCTCCACCAGAAGGACTTAAGCATCTCAGTTATCCAGTGTTGTAGTGGACTTTGGAATAGACTCCCTAACCCGGTCAGTTGCCTAGGGTTACTGTGGGCATCAACACCATGGAGCTCGAGATGCAAGATCACAAATGTTTTAGAAGCAATCCCCCAAAAACATGCCGGGAAGAGGTTCAGTATTTTTCAGTTTCACTGATCAGGTGTTGATTTTGGGGTCATCCCACAAGGTCCAATAAGGGAAACATTTTAGGTTTCTTTGGACCCAAGCCTCTGTGGCAGGAGATAACTAACAAGTGGAGCTTTCCCAGAGTACAGTATCTTCCTCAGAGAGGGGATTAACTTATTTCAGTTCTTGTCTGTCTGCTACTTTGAAACCCATAGTGGAAAAAAAGGCAAGCTGTGAACAACTAAAGTTTTCACAAACAGATGTGGCCTGGGTCATCTTACTGCTGCAACCAACTGGGGAAATGTGGGGCTTCTATTCCTGCTACATTAAAAAGGTTCAATGTGATCACCTGCTTCCCCCACCAACCTTTAACACACGCACTCCATGTTAACATAGACTATCATGCTATCAGATGCGACAGGAAATCAAGGTGGCAATGGCATCAGTCTCTCACTGCCATGGACCGAAATAGAAGTCAGGAATCCAAGGGAGTCAACCCAAACACTCTTTACCATCCTCCACAACAGCTCATGCAGGGGGCACATCTGAACAGCTAATGTGCTACAGGAGGGAAACCTGCTGGCAGAACAACAGAGAAATAGGCACAGTGACTAAAGCCTCCATCACTGAAGTAGAGACCATGCTGTGCAAAAAGGTAACATCAGTCTTGTGATATTGGACACTTGTGCAACAGAGGAATTGTGATTTTTCCTTGTACTTTCCACATCTATGAAAGCTGGAACTTCATGCTCAATACACTCGGGTGGAATTTCATAAGATGATGATTTTACTTGCAGAGAAATTAAAACCCCACCACCCACACATGCTGTATGTACTGATAGATACTTACTGATACCAAAGCTTACCTCACCCCAGTCTGCCTACAATTTTTTCCATACACTGCAGCATAGTGTGTGGCATGCACTCCTCCACACTCATACAGGAGATGGTCAGTAGGTTGTACACTTGCATTCCTAGTGCCAGCTTGTGTATAGCTTCAGTGTTATACTCCACACTGCTACAGATTTTGGCTATCTGGCAAACTGGGTCTTTATAGGCCAATGTTTCCCATGGATGTTAGATCAGTCCTATAGCTAGAATGCTTCGTTTTCAGAAAAAGCACCTCCCCCTTCCCTTCCCCGCTCCCCCCAGCCAAACACATATGCAAAACAGACATTAAATGGAGATGGAAATACTAGAATAAAGTTTATGGACCCTTTTCCCACGTTATAATATTTAAAGGCCTTCTCCATGCTTTAGCTGCAAAGTCCGTTCAAAAGCCTGTAGTTCTCTCCCTTTGCCTCTGCTTTTGCTCTGGAGATGGCTAAGGGCATCCCCCCTCCCTTGGAAAATAAAGGAAAATAAAATATACATCACTTTCCTGGATGCATCTCCTTTGCTCACAACTTATTCTCTTTCTTTCTATATGTTGTCATTTTTATTAAAACTATTATTTAACTGTTTTGCAATGCAGATGGCATGGAAGTGCATTTTATAGAATATCTATGTTACCTTGTAAACTCTGTGGGAGACAAAGATACATTGTTGGAGCAATTGACATTTCATAAGATTCATAAGTTAAATGTAGAAGATAAGTGATCTTTAAATCTGGTTTTGTTCTATCTTTCAAACAGTGCATTATGTAAAAAGCCTCATTTTTGCATTCAGTTAAATATGCATGAGCCTGATTCTCCCTCCAGGGAATGGGAGTTAATAGCCTCTCTCAGCTGGGAATCTTTTCTGGAACTGGAAAGTTTTTAATTCTTTTCTTTGAACATATCATTCTTATTGGAGCCAAGCTTAAAACAAGCCCAGATGGACGTTCAGAGTGCCAGGGCTTTCAATTCAAAAGCACTTAAGGTAGAAATGGGGGCAACAGATATTATGGATCTGCACTTCTGAATTTTAGGGAAACTTAGATACGAATAAATCAGAACTGCTGTCATCTTCCACGAAAATGCCATCATAAGCCCTGTAGAACAGGGTTCATGTGTAAGGCAACTGCCTGGCCTATGCCTAAAATACTGATCATGTTGATGCCTCCCAGACTCTTTCCAGTTGTGTCCTGTCTTCAGCCATCTGTTTCTTCTAGGGGAGAAGATACATATCAAGGATCACAGGTTCTTTAGAACTGGGCAAGTTGTACACTTCCCACTTTGGTCTTCGAAAGAAAAGGGTTGACCAGAGGGGGTAACCAATACCATGTCTCTCCCCATTCTTAAACAAACAGTTCTGTAGGCTACCAGCTCCCCAGGCAGTGAAAGAAAATACAATTCTAGCACATATAAAGTTATTTCTCTACTCTTCTTACAGTTCCCTTCCTTCTGACTATTCACAGACTGAATCCTGTTCTATTAATTGTGACAGCTACAGCCCTCTGTAGCTGTGACTGCCCCATCTCAGTCATGGCTTTGGGACTGGATGTCAGTACCAACAGCAGTTAGAGGGAGAACTATAGTTGTTTAACTAACCTGAAGGATTTAGTTTTGGTAAGAAAACTAAGTGCTACAATTCTATGCATTTATTTCAGGATACTTGCCAGTCCTGGCATTCAAGAAATATCCATGAATTCCAGATTTGGCCAGACAGAGGTTATTGGCAACCATACATGGAATGGGAAAGTAAAACATTGAGTTTAATTCCTCTCCCTCTGGTGTCTAAAAGTTTTCCGACTAATTTCACTGGGGTCTTTCATCCATTGCTTCTAGTCTGTAGCAGCAATTTCAGGTCCTCCTTTGATGTCTGTGTGAAGGAATGGAAAACCATTTCTTACCAAGCTTCAGCAATATCCCCAACTAGAATCTGAGTTTTCTAAAGTTATTCTGTATTTCACAATAGCAATTCCTTCAACCCATTCCACCATCTGCAATTTCAAATGTGGTATGCTGATTAAACTCCACTGTAATCATCAGACTCTATCATTTTCATGTGTTTTTCCAGAGAAGCATGAAATCAGCTGTACAATATATGGGAGGTATTTAGTATGAAAGTGCCAGCATTTTATAATTTACACAAGAACCAGTAACGCTACGCATCTTGCATACAAACTGGAAATACTGCTTGGGGCCTAGCAAAATACTTGGGGAGTAACATAAAGGAACCCTCAAAGCTAGAGAGGGAGATAAGAAATGTTAGAGGTGAAAGATTACTACCAGGCATGGAATATGCACATGCTACTTCCTGCAGCCACTTTTGAGATCCATTTCTGGTATACTGCAGGACAATGGCAGAGGACTGCTGCAAGGGCAGCTTTACCATTACATTTCTGGTTTGGGCTTGCACAAGAGTCTAGGTGGGGCAGAACTATTTTAAGTCACAATTAAAGTGACCCAAAGGAGGGAAGGCCGACTAGCTTATTGGTAGCCAGGGGAGAAACAAGCACTCAGGCATTTGTAGCAACATCCAAATGAACTCTCTCGACAGGGAGATTTTTTTTTAAAGCACCCAGTATGAACTTGCATCTATCAAGATGATCACTACAGGTAATTTTATTAATGGTTAATGTATTTGCTGCCTACATAGATAAGATGGAAGTGCAGATTAGGCTCATTGAATTAATTAGCCGTATATTTTCCTGGGCAGTTGTAAAGCAAAACAGAAGTTATTCTGAACAACCACTTAATATTGTTACATTTGTTTCTTTTTCAATTCGTTCAAGTTCATCCAATATAATAAAAAGTAAATGGAACAGAAATCATCATTTGTTTCCTAAGTGCCCTTGTTCATGGGTTTTATTACACAGTTTTTAAAAGATATTTCTTGCAATGTCATTTTGACACTTGGTTTGTAATTGTGTTGGATACTTTGGAAAGCATCTTGAAAGTGCATACTGCTGGCCCACATCCTTATTTGAAGATGTCTGGTAGATGTCTGAGACAGACGAGTAGCTCCTCTGCTTTGGCAGAGAGCCCAGTAAAAAAAAAAACCAAAATAAAAACCAAAAACAAAACCAAAAACAAGCAAACACTAATTTGATAAAACAATCAATTCACTAAATCCAATACCTGACTGGATGTCATTTTGGAGTAGTGTCCTTCCAGTTGCATTGAGACGTCTTAATTTTACTGGAGAATAGCTCCAATTTATTTGCTATGGAAACTTTTATAGAACTGATCGGTTTTGGCAGCCAGAAGTAGTTCCATTAAAAATATTGCTATAAAACTCTTGTTATGTATTCCTTTAGATGACAGACTAGTAAATAGGATATTTATTATAGAACTTAATTCTTGTATGTAACATGAATTCATACTTAGTTAGGGCTGTATTGTAAAGCAGGAGCCTTCAATGTTTGCAGTGTGTTTTTCTCCATTGCAGTTTGAAGAATATTTAAGGTACAAATGGCAAATTCCTTAAGGTGTTTGGGTATGTGCCTGCTCAAAAAATGCAGGTTCACAGAACAGGTATTTTATGGATCGTGACCATGTCAGAAACAAGGCTACAGTAGCCTAACTAGGGCAGTGTGAGCAGGGCATCAGCCCTTGGAGCCAACAATGAGGGGACACCAGAATCACTCCTAGGAGTGGGAGCCATGGGAGAGGCATCCCTGCACTGCATCTGGAGGGCATGGACCAAGTGGAGTAAGCAAAATGGGACTTCCCCCTCCCCCCCAGGAGTCTTCAGGACAGCAAGAACAACTATAAAACCAATACATATATATTGAGGGGGAGGGGGCACAAAGCAAGTGGGGCAGGAGGGGCAGCTCCTGGGGAGCCTAGCTATGGGACTGTTACTGGAGAAGAGTTGACACTACTACAGCAGTAGCAGTGACCTGGGAAGGAAAGCCTTGTCTCCCCATCACCCACGTTCCATCCCTGGTCTACAGTTGTCAGCATACCCTTGCCTGCTCCCCTAACCTGTCCTGGGCACCCAATGAGCTTACTATGCCTATGGTGGTAAGTATTAAATTCTTATCTAGTGTTGAATTCCTACACACACACACACACACACACACACACACACAAGTGAGGAAGGATGGAGAGCAAGGAGAGCCACTGAATTTTAAGTTGCATTTGTATGGAGGACAGAAGTTTTATTTACACTGGGGCAGATTCTTAGTTAAAGTCAATGGATTTACAGGTTTACTTAGACTGAGAATCGGGCCTAGAGAGTTTTCAGTGTCACTCTCAGCTTTTTCTTAGGTTCAGATATAAATAAAACCAACTGAACTTTAGTTTAGCACTAATGACTCTTTTCACTATATGGAGTATCATTTTAGTATAGTGTGTTTGGTAACTACGTGCATTTCATGTTACCTTGCACCAGGATCCTCCTATCTGCAGCCATGAGGGTTGCCAAACATTGGAACAGCCTACCTAGAGAAATTGTGAAATCTCTATCCTTGGAAGTTTTCAAAAGTAGGTTAGACAGACACTTGGGTTGAATAGTTTAGTCCAGGATAATCCTACCTTGAGAAAGGGGCTGGATTAGATGACCTTGTGACGTTTTTCCAGCCATATTTTCCTATGATGTTATCCCCCACCTTACAACTTTTTTGCAAGTTTAGGGCACCATCATCATCAAGACTTTTTGGAGGGACAACGAGTGCTGTGCAGCCATGTTGTTCTTCATATTCTGGACATTTCCAATTCACTTGCTGGAGGAAAAAGCTTGCTTTGAGACAGAAAACTTACAATTGACAGATGAGGTCATTTCATTGTATTTGTACAGCATGTTTGTTAAAAATAAAGGTTTTTCCATATGAAAAATTTTAAAGAATGAGAAATGCATCTTTGCCACTCTTCCAGACCCACAATTCAAAGATACCAGCCAAGCTAAGAGAGAGATTCTCATAGATAAAAGCTATGACTACCTCAGCAATAATTTAAATGAACACACAAACACACTGCAGCTAATATTAGATGGTTGGTCCAAGAAAGAAAGAAAGCTGTACATGACAAAGAAAAAGACCTAACAGAATAGTAACTCAAGTCAGGAATGGCTGCTAGGTACTCATCCATCACCATGTTTTCTTTATTTTCAAATGGACATCTAATAACTGGAAGTGAAGTGAGAGCACATCATTTGCCCAGTCATTGAAAAAGCCAATAGATACCCCATCACAGAACAAATAGGCAGCAACTCCTCTTCATCTGCTTTGACAAGTGTGTATGTTCCAATATTCAGTCCTGGGAATCTTTATACTTGTACAGTAAAGCTGTTTTTGGAATCCTTTCAAGGATATATTGTACGATTATCAGTCTGGAACCTGTTTTGCAAAGACTGATCTCTCTGCCAAGCCTTGATTTAATCTTGGGTTTTCTGAGCCTTGTGGAAAACACCACCATCTGCTAAGTATAAATGCTGCTCTCTGAATAGGCCAGATATTTACTTTCAACCACAAGGAGCTTAAGGAGAGTTTGTAGGTATGATGACTCCAGTGTGCAACAAGGATCTTTCAAGTTGGGCATATTGGCATTTTGGCATGGAACAGTGGCTCAACTTGTTTCCAATATATGTTGTTTAAAACCTCTGCTTACTTCCACCTATGCTTACTGTAGCTTTCAAAGTAGACACAGAATTATATTCGGACATCAATACTGATATCATCGTAGCCTGAACTGGCTTAAAATGTTCACTACACCATTTTAAAGCTGCTAAATCAGGAACTAAATCCAGTTTTGTTTTGTATTTTTTAAAGAATAGAAAGTATAGTGTAAAGGGATAATGCAGCTACAAATAAGCACTACTAACAGTGCTGAGAATACCAACACCTGGAGTGTGAATGTCTAGAGCAAAGGGAGGGTCAGAAATAAGAACACTGTGCCAGAAGAAATTAATTAATTTTAATTAAAAAATAAAAATAAAAAAGGGAAGAAAACAGGCTGGAAATGGTCACAATCGTAACAGGGCCACTATTAGCAAGAATAACTCTAGAATCAGCCCTGCAGTTTACCCAGTACCTATCCATTGGAATTGCTTTAGGTAGAGGAATAAATGAGACCCTCTAAAGAATGACTTTAGACTGAAAAAAATTCAAACTTCACTCCTTTAAAATTTTACTGAAAGACAGTAGCATAACTAGGGGTGCGTAAGAGGGGCACCCACCCCAGGCACATTGTTAGGATGGCTGCCAGAATAACTCCTCCTCCCCCCAGTCCACACCCTGGGAGCATGCCCATGCCAGGGACTCCAGAAGAGTCCCTGACTGCTGCTGCTTTAGAAGCAGCCGTTGGTGGGGTGGGAGGGCAGAAAGGGTGGCAGGAGCTAAGCTGGGGACTCTTCTGGAGTCCCTGGCATGGGTAAGACTGCTGTGCTTCCCCCACCCAAACTCTTGGAGCCGTGTCCCCCACCCCCTGGCTCTCCTGCAGGGTTTGCCTTGGGCATCAACTTTGCTTATTACACCACTGTTGAAGGAAGATTCCTTAAGTAAAACCAGTAGTCAAACTTTGACTTTTCCCACATGCTGCCCAGCAGCACATTGCAATTTGTTTAATAGGGATGGGATGGTTTCCAACATCTTTACAATCGAGATAATTTAAAAGCATGTTAATTGTCCACAGCTGGTATGGTTCACCCCCTGAATCTGTTTAGCAGCAGGTATTACAGGTATTTAACAATGAAAAAGCACAGGACTACTGAAGCTTAGAATAGAAAGCAAAGCTTAACTTGCACTGAATATGGTGCTGGGATAGCAATCAGAGAAATGTAAAGTCAAAGAAGATTTCAGCCACATCTCTCCATTCTGCACTGATGCATGATCAAACATGCATAAGCCACTCCTGACAGAGGGTTGACATGTTCTTAGAAAGACTCCATTACTAAAATATTCAAAACACCCTCCATAGGTAGTCTGTCTGATGTTTACTTTGAGTTAGAAAGCTTTTCCTAATACCCAGCTTAAGCAACAGATGCCAATTCAGTGGGTTTCTCCTTATTGCTATGCACTGGAGAAAGGGTAGTCAATCAAGTATTATCGGAAGATTGCTGTCACCCATCTTCAGTCTTCTTTTCTAGACTAAGGGAATGCCAGATCCTTCATCCTTTCATGGCCATGGTTTCCAGTCGTTATTCATGATGCTTTCCTGCAGACAGTATTCTATTAGTTTGCCTCCACAAATGCAGCTTACTACAAGGTAAAAAGAAGGTGGAGAAGAAGAATAAAGATTTTGCATAACAGTCTCACATAGCAGGGTGAAAGCATGTACATGGACAGTTGCCACAGAATAGCCAACATGCTGCAAGCATCCATCCTTGCTAATCTGGCAATAACTTGCCTATGTACCCTGGCCCTCTGTTTTCAAGGGCAAAACCCTAAATACAACATTGTAAATTAATTCCAAGTAGAGAAATATAGTTACCTCATGTATCTTTTGACCACTTTTGTTATTTCATCCCTGACTGTTTGCCTTCTCCTCCACTGTGCCTTTAAAGCAGCATCACATTGGCAATTCTCATTCAGTTTGTGGTCCACTGTAACATGCTAATCATTTTGTACCAGGATGCTGCCTAGACCCATTTTGTAGACCTCCATCTTAAGTGTAGCAGTTTTGCTTCAGTAAAAAAAAAAAGATTTGTTCTGATTTCAGATCCTCTCCAATTTATCAAAATACTTTTTAAATTTGGATCCTGTCCTCCATACTTCTGGCAACTCCCTTCCACTTGGAGTTGCCCTAATATTTCATATGTTAGTGTTAGTGGGTTGAAGACAGATCCCATGTTGACTGATTGTTATCTTCTCTTTAGGTAGAGGGAAGTTGTAGAATGTGCCCTGGAGACCTTCCAAGACTTGAAAATAATCATGTTCATTAACAGTAATGATACTGACCATACATTTGAGAGAGAAAAAGAGAGAGAAAAAAACAGCCATATTCCTTCCCCATATGGGCCAGAAACTTCTCACAGTAGCCATTGGCTTGATTTGCCAGTAAGCTGATCTCTCAGCATTGGTTGACCTTTACTTTGAATTGATACTTCCCACTCTTGCATGCAAATCAATACATATTGATGTTGTTTGCTAATAGGATACAGAGGTAGAAGATTAAAAAGGAACATTGTCAGTAGTTTTAGAACTGAAATATATCACTAAAATTGAAGCTTTAAATTGGAATTACCCATTTCAACTGAAAACATGGGGGGGGGGGGGGGGGGAAGAAAGGGGAGAGTTTCTCGGCTCCCATATAGAATATCAGATCAAACCTAGAAAAAAGACAACTTCAAATAGTGGGAGATGGGCAGATTCAAGTTTCTGCTGTGCCTGAGTTAGACCAATGCACTTAAACCTTAGTATTCTGCATGGCAGTATGTTCTTTGACCACAAGCTATTTGCTATTTGAGTCTATGCCTGACACCTTCCAAGAAATGATTCTTGAATTCAAACATTTTGCTGCTATACATCAATGTTTGTGGACCTGGAAGACTTATTTTACTCAGCTCTAACAAAATTTTTAGGGTCACAGCTACAATAGCATCCAAACCTGTTAGTCAAAGAGTCTACACCACCTGGAAACCAAAGAAGACTGAGAAAGCAAGATGTGCTTGGTGCTTTCCGCTTCACAGGGTTCAGATTACACAAAGATGCCTCTTGTTTTATAGGTCATCAAGTTCAGAAGAAATCTGAACCTTTACATGTGTAATAGTTAGGAAGACCCAGATTTACTAGTCAGGTAATAACTGGATGAATGAAGCAAAAAGTCCTTCATGGGATTTTATGACAAGCTACTTTTCCAAGAATCTCTCAAGGTAGCAGTTCAGTTTTGGGGGGGTTTTTTCCTTCTTCCCCTCTGGCCTTGAATTTTGCTGGGAATCTGAACTTTAGTAGTTTAGTTTGGTTTAAGTGTGCAGAATACATTTCTGCAGCTCTCTGTAGTGCACATGAGTCTTACAGAGGGAGGAAGGAGGGGGAAAGCGGAGAGGAAGGGAAAGAGAAAGCTTAGAACAAAAACAAAAACAAAAACAAAAGATTGTCTTTTGGAGAAGGAGGCAAGTACAAAACATATTAGCAGGAGAGGTAGACAGATGTATCCTTCAGATTTTAGCCACTGAAACAATGTTTCAAGATCTATTTTTCCAATTCAACAAAACACTTCCTCTTCTGGACATTTCAGAGCAGCAAGGCAACAGTTTACTGGGCCAGCTTGGAAGACAAAAGGACTGTAAATGCTAGAACTCACTCTAAAAGCCTGTTTCCTGCCGCTCCAAGCAATGGTATTTTTTTCTTTCTCCTCATCTACTTTGACCTGCCTAGCTGCACCCTCCCCCTCAAAAGGCCTTTGAGGCCTCTTAGACCACATTGCATCCAGTAACTCTCCAAACTCCTTCCGCTTCAGATGCTGTTTAATCAGAAGGGCAGAGTGAAAGAATATCATAAAAGGTTATTCTTCCCTCCTGACTTCTTTCTTATTTGTCAGTTGTAGAAAAGGAGAATTGACACTTGTTCCAACGATTTGTTCAGCTCTGGACTGAGTCAAACACCCTCCATGGGGAAGGTGCTATATTACGTTAACAAGCTATTTTCATCTTTCACTTAAGTCTAATTTGAGTGCAAAAGACTCAAAGTACTCTTGCACCCTATTTAGGGACCTAGTTTAAATTTTGGTGCTTATACTCCTAGCAGTGGGAATTTTATAGAATCTCAACCATTATAGAAGTGTGCTGCTCCTCAAAACTGGTGCAGAAAAAACTAGGTTTGCATCTCTCCTGCTCATATTTAAAAAAACAAACCAAACCAAAACCAAACACTTGCTTTTTTATTATTATTTTATTTTATTTTTTACAGGTCTGCTAATGGGGATTGCACTCCCAGAACTGCCTACTTCATGGGTCCTGCCCCAAGAGGTGACATCTCACCTTGACCCAGTTTATGGCTTAAAGTTACAATTGTTGTGTAAGTAAGCTTCCCTTGTTTAAGGAGCTTGTAAGTTATTCATTCTTGGTTTTGGGCTTAGTGCAAAACTGTCTGCCTTTTAGGTACAGAACAGGCTAAGAAAGGACTATGCAAGAAACAAAAAGCAAAATCCCTATTCTTCTCCTGTCTCCCCCCTCCCCTCTCCCCCTAAGTTCTCACTGTGCAGTAGAGACTATTCTTTCATCATGACCTCCACCAAAGGTAACATTAGCTCCCTGATTTACTGAAATCTGGTCATGTGACCATTTCTATGCTTCCACTGCCAAGGCAATTCTATTGTTTGTAGGGTTTTGTAAGGCTGGTCAGGTCTGTAGAGCAAGGATCATTTTTCAAGTGAACTGCAGTGTAAGGATATAAAAAACAACAAAACAAAAAAATAGTAACCAAGATTTTTTCAGTTATTTGTCCCAAAGGAAGGAGGGGGAAAATGCATCAAAAGCCTTTCCTAGTGCTATAGCAAGCTACAAGTCCTGGTTTAATCTCTTCCTCAGTAGAGCAGGGATTATAGAGCATTTCATTTTCTTTATCCTAGTAAATCTGTCTGATGGCTGCTTTCTCCTGATTTCTTAAGAGAATATGTAGCAAGCAGCATCCTGATAAATTTGTCTTTGGGGGAGGGGTCAGTTTAAAAGCTCCTGCCATTTCAAAGCATTAGTGCCACTTTAAAACTATGCTCAAGTGTTGGTCACCTCTGGGTAGCTTTCTTACTAATAGCCCCCATTAGATGTTTAGAGGGCATTAAAAAGGATCTTTCCATTTAGCTCATGATATGATACTGGAACCCAGACTTTACTTCTGCAATTCCAGATTTTCACAAGATAGGACACCACCCTGTTGTCACCATGCCAGCAGACAGAGATGACCCTTCTGTGAGACACATGATGCACAACGAAGTTTGCTGCCCAACACAGCTACAGTGAAAGATTAGTCTATTTTGGGGGAAAAAAGGACTTTATTTTCTAGCTAAACCAGTTTAATTGCTAGAACTGAATTTTTATCCTTTCTCTTTCAATCTGAAACTTTTCCAAGCAAATAGTGTGGCTATTGGTCCTGTTTTATACCAGACCATCCTGTTTTATACTGGACTGATTAAGGAGCAATGGCTTCAAGATGTAGCAAGGCAGGGGGGTGGGTAGGTTGGATGTTAGGAAAAGTGACTCACAAGGAGGGTGGTGAAACGCTGGAACAGGTTCCTCAGTGGTGGTGGAATCTCCATCCTTGGAGGTTTTTATGGTCTGGCTTGACAAAGCCCTTGCTGGAATGATCTACTTAGGGATGGTCCTGCTGCGAGTAGAGGGTTGGACTAGATGACCTCCTGAGGTCCCTTCCAACCCTAAATTTTCTAAGTTTTTAAACCTTTTGTCTCCTATTCATTTCTAAAACAAGTCCTGTTTTTCAGGAAATGCATGGTAATCATTTATGCTTGTGATTCTATTGGCTGTGTCTAGAGGTAGGGTGGTGCACAGCCAGCCAGGGAGGGAGGAGAGGGAGGTGGCCCTTTTGTGGTGTCCCCACTGCCGATTGGCTGAGTTGGCAGCTCTGCCCCTCACTGCTGATTGGCCGAGGGGGGCAGTGGTCCCTCCCCCTACCCAGGGGATGTCTTGTATTCTGGAGATGCACCAGTGGCCACCCTACAAGCAGAATATAATTTAAGGGTATACAAGTACTGTGCTGTAGAAACCCAGGATCCCTGTTGTCCCTAGTAAGATGATACTTAGAGGAACCAAGCTGTTCCTAATCTTCTATAACTGAAACAGTATTGTTAGCAGCTCATGTATCCAACACACATTTGTTATTTGCCAAGATCTTTTCTTCAGTCATAGTAGAGGTAATGTGAGCTGTAGTCTAGTTACACATTTTGTGCAAAATTTCACTTGTGGTTTTGATTTGCCTTCACTTGATTTCTCTATGCAGGTAGACAACACTTTACTATTCAATACATTGACTTCATTGTGTAGTTGTATGCCTACACAGAGCCTGAAGTGAGTCACTAGAATCCAGAGTAAAGGCGTGCAGCAACTCTATTACATCGTGTTACTGAACAGTGTAGCATGTGGCAGCTTCCCCGGTCAATTTCATCCCAAAATGAAGTTGCTCAGTGCAAACTGGCTTCCTTTCTCCCTTCTAGCCAGATGCTATATTAGAGCCTGTGTCAGACAGCCAGCTTGAGAGACCTGATCATGTTCTTATTATGGAGTAAAATCCAACTTAATCATGTCATGTGTTCACACCCACTAACTACCCTCTTTGGTTAAAGACAGCACGTCCCCTTCACTTTCACAGTAAGTCGGGACATTTCAAATTGTTAAGCAGAACCAACACAAAAAATACCAAAACAACTTTTAGCAATGAAGTAAAGGGCACAACCCCCAATCCAAAAAAGACAGTCTAGTTCCACTTAGAGTAGAACTGACATTTCTGGTTATAAGTGCATTCAATCACAGGAAAGGTTTTTTTGTTTCTGTTTTTGTTTTTTTTATGGCTGCTTAATCTCATTTCAATTGCTAAACCAACATGTGGCTTGCTCACAAGCCAAATGGACTCATAGGTACAGATTGAATATGGGTTTTAGATGATCAGCATATTGAAAATAGGTCTAGTCTACCAGGTCTGCATTCCAGGGCTTGCAGTGAGACTTCTGAACTGGGCTCCCCATTTACAATCCAATTTATTATCCTTGTGCTTGAGATGTAACACTAGAAAGCCATCTGTGAATCTAGCCCCAACCACACTGTATCTCCATCTCCGATGAGCTACAGGACAGCACTAGCTATCTAGGGGTGAACAAGCAGGGCATGAGTGAGCATCATGTGCCGATTTAGAAAAGGCACCAGAATGGAAGCCCCTCCACCCCCCAGGAAGTCTGCAACTATCTTCCTGCCTGGGCAGAGGTTAGAGCCAGGACCAGTAGGGTTTGAGCCAGCTTTATGCCCCCCATCCTCAGTGAACAGCTAAATAACTGTTTGGGGGTTGGACAGGGGGTGGTAATGGTGGAACCCCTTAGCTGCCAGCACCTCTACCTGCAGCAGGCTTGGCCCAGGGTCCTTCCTCTAGAGACAACCAGACTTCTTTGGGATAGTGCAGATGACAGATACACAGGCAATGTGGGACAAGTTGCATGAATGCTGAAGACACTGGTTATGGTAACCATGTGAAGTGACTCTGAACCCTTTCAGGAAAAGCTATAAGTACTTCCCTTATCTTACACACACATTTTATCTACCTCTCCCTTCCCCACAACATTTTTCAGAACTTTCAAATAATACAATTAAGCTCCGAAGTTCACTAGGAGTTTTGCTATTGCTATTGCTCATCTAATGTATGTAACAATATCACAGTATGGATATCAATGTTAAGTTTCAGAAGAGAAAGTTTGGGAAAGAAGCATGGCATATGGATGTTCTCAGTTGTCTAGAAGAGACAAAATTACCACTTGCAGTGGGAAACTAAAAAAACAAAGCAAAAACAAACAAAATCCACTGAAGCAATCAACACATATGTAACAGAGTAATTATATATGTGGGTAATAGTCAGGTAATACAGAGATATCAAGGGACAAAAAGAAAAAGAAAAAAAAAGCCAACTCAGAATTTCCTGCCTTTTTTGATGTTATAGTCATCTGCAAACTCATGTTTAATGTGCTGTCCATAATCTCTCGTAAGCTGCAGTCAGTATTATAGCTTTTCCTTTCCATTGAGTACATCTTTTACAGGTAATTTTACCTCAGAATAGATTAGTTTCCATTTATTTCTCTTCCTCGTCTCCCTCCTAGTTGCTTTTCATTTTAGTTATTAGCTAGATTGAACTCCACTCATAGTCTGGAGAACAGTCATGCCTAGAGGCTGACTTACAATTGTTTCTGCCATTTTATCTGATCACCTCTATAGGCTTTAATGCTCTTTGCACATGACAGAGCTAGCCAAATCAGACGCTATATGGAGATAAAATAACCTCCTTGCTTTTTCAAATTAATGTTTCTTTATAGGGCATAAGAGATAACATTTCCTCTTTTCTGTTGCATCCACTACTTACTTTGTTGCTCCTTTCCAGACACATTACTTTCCATGCTGCTCACCATTTTAAATGTGGATTTCTGATTATAGTTTGCCATTTGAGCATGGTTTCACTTCTCCTAGATTAATCTTATTTTTAGAAATTTACCATCTTTATATCCATCTTCTCTAGGTTTTCCAAGCTCCACTAGGATTTACAGCATGCTTTAGCAGGCATCATCTGTGAACTTCCTTATCATGCAATGCAGAGCTCTGTTCAGCTTAGGTGTTCACTTTATAAAAAAAATAAAACCCCCCTAAAATAAACAAAAGGCAAGAAATTCACCAAACAAGTTGCAATTTCCTTACCCTCAGCAGCTTTTCTTTATAGGTGTAGATCACAATTTAAGTGAAACTATAGTAGGCAAAATACAGCCAGCTCTTACCCTTATTAATATAACAAGCCAAGAAAATGAAAACAAGATGCCAGAGCTCACCTTTCATGTAGCCAAGACCCAAGTGCTCACCTACTAATTAAAATAATTAACTCTCAGTCACCATACATTACTACCACCTGTTCTACTGGCAAATGGCTAGCCTTACCAGCTTTTTCAATTAGTTCATACTAGCCTTTCACTCCCTTACTTTTCACATTCCAGAAAGGCTAAAACTCCGCATCTGCTGGAGCTGGGTGGTGTTGTTGGCAAGGAGAATGAGGTCATTGGCATAGTCCAGGATGCTCAACTTCTGGCTGTACAGGTCATGCCTGCCAGGGCTGCCTGCCACGGCCTAAAGGAGTGGTTCCATGGCCAGGTTAAAGATGATGAGGCCGAGGAGGCAGCCCTGTCTCACCCCTGACCAGATGGGGATCTCATTGGTTTCTCTGTTGGTGATGTGGATGATCATGGTGTATCCATCATAGAGTTCTCACACCAGGTCAACAATGCTGTCTGGTAGGCTGAGCTCGCAGAGGGTGCTGATGTAGTGGCAGGGTAGCACGGAGATGTCCAGCCACACCACTGTGCACTGCTTCCTGGTCCTCCGGGCATTGTCCAGGGCCTTCTGGAGGGTGAAATTGTGTTTGTAGCATTGACATGTAGCCCTTCTGGCTCTGGGTGATGGCCCTGCCGATCACTGCCCATTTGGTGATGCGGGCCACTAGGCAGGTGGCATACAGCTTGGTGATAGTGGAGCACAGGGTGATGGATCTCTAGTTGCCCGGGTCAGTTGGATCTCCCTTCTTGTGGATGAGGACCGTCATGGCTCTCTTCCAGGTGGTGGGCATGCACCGGAACTCTCTGTAGCTGTTGAAGAGAAGAGAGAAAACAAGGCAGACCAGGTCACACTTCTTTATGAGGCTGTACCTGATGCCATCCCTGCCAGAGATGGTGTCCCTGGCTCTCTTGAGGTAGGCTTCCACCTCCTGCAGCATGAAGGCATCCTCAAACCCCTCTGCTGGGAGGATGGGGGTCAGCACTTCAACAGTCACAGGGCATGGGGTAGTGGCTTCTGCTGGGGGCTTTAAGACCCTGCTGAAATAGATTTCATAGATTTCATAGACATTAGGGCTGGAAGGGACCTCGGAAGATCATCGAGTCCAGCCCCCTGCCCGAAGGGCAGGAAGTCAGCTGGGGTCATAGGAGCTCAGCAAGCTAAGCATCCAATTTTCTCTTGAAGGTGTTCCATGTAGGTGCTTGAACCACCTCCGATGGCAGGTTATTCCAGACCTTGGGGGCTTGGACAGTAAAGAAATTCTACCTTTTGTCCAGCCTGAAATGGTCTTGTAGTAGTTTATGACCATTCGACCTTGTCATCCCTTGGGGCGCTCTGGTGAACAAAAGTTCCCCCAGATACTAATAGTCACCCCTGATAAACTTATAGGTGGCCATCAGATCACCCCTGAGCCTGCACTTTTCCAGGATAAAGAGCCCCATGGCGCTCAGCCTGTCGTCGTAAGGTCTGTTTTCCTGACCTCTGATCATGTGCATGGCTCTTTTCTGGACTCTCTCAAGCTTCTCCACATCCTTTTTGAATTGTGAAGCCCAAAACTGGACTCAGTACTCCAGCTGAGCCTCACCAAGGCCAAGTACAAGGGGAGAATGATGTCCCAGGATTTTTGTGAGAAGCATCTATGGATGCAAGCCAGCGTTTTGGTCGCTCTACTAGCCACAGCATCACATTGCATGCTCATGTTCATCTTCATACTTAAACAGAGTCTCCCAGGGGACCTGGCAGAAAGCCGAGGGTCCCTCCAGGATCTCTCTCACAGCCTTGGGATGGTTGGCCCACTACAGCTTCTGGATCTAGGAGGCAGTCGCCGGGTTGTAGCATTGGCGCCTAGGTCACCTCTGTGGCTGCAGTCTGTGGTCCTGTCATGTTGCGGATCTGTTGTTCCCCCTGGGCGGTTGCCAAAAGCTCCTCTGTGAGCTGGGCCAGTGAATGTTCCTGCAGCCAGAGGGTTTGCCATGGGGTGAGCATCCTCTGCTGAGGGGCAGGCTCTGCACCACTCCCAGTGGCTCTTTTTCTCCAGGCAGCTCTGGGATCCCCAGTAGCTTGCAGGCACTGGATGGGTCCAGGGGTCCAGGAGGAAGGCTGTCTGGTTGAGGCATCATGTCTGGTTAGGGATCCCTGGGTGGAGACCTGCGTGGTGGCGTCGCTGGGGCGGGTCTGTCTGCCAGGGGTCCCTGGAGGTTTGGTCCCATGGGGTTGCCAGCAGGGTGGCCAGTCTGGCGGGCCATCGCACCATGGCCAGCGTCTGGCGGGCCGGGGCAGTGGACCTCCCTGACATGCTGGGTCTTCTCTCAGCTCCATGGCCCTCCCATGCCTTCTGGTGGGTCTTCAGGAGCTTCACGGCCTTGAACTTGGTGCTGCAGAGGACACAGTAAAAGGCTAGGTGCAGCTGGTGGAAGTGCCACAGGCATTTGTGCAGGTCATTGTGCTACCTGTACTGCCTCAGCAGGTGCCATGTTGGGCAGAGCAGCTTCACAGGGAGGGGGAAGGGGAACAATGTGAGTGCTGCCACATCTGCACCCTTGCCTGGGTCATCCGTTGAGGGGATCCTGACATCGTTGGGGGGGGCATGCTGGGGTTCATTGCTGACTCAGGTTCACTGATCAACCTTCCTGGGAGGGTCCTCCATAACCTGCAGTTGCCGGTCCACCCTAGCAGGGGGTCTCCTGGTGTGCCTCAAGCATTCTTGTCTGTGGATCAGGGTGTCATTGGGACCTGGGGGTGTTTTTTCAATGTTCGGTCCTCTGAGCACAGGTATTCACAGGTAGACTCCAAGGTCTACTCTGACCTGGGGTGGGGCCTCTGGTTTATGGCTACTGGCCCGAGTCAGGGTTTTCATGTTTTCAGGTCCGGCAAACTGTAAGACCCTTCAGCTACTCACCTGAGCAGTGTAGTCACTTGGGCAACAGGTGCTCTTTCAGATGTTCTAGTGGCACCATCTTCCCTAGCCTGTCAGGACTGACGAGAACCCACTCTGCACTGGAGGGAAGAAAAAAGGGCTGCTAGTCAGCTCTCCTTCTACAGCTATCATTCTGGCAGTCTGCTGGACTAGGTTGGCACTAGTCCTGGAGGTAGTGCAATACCAGGCCAGGTGCGAGGAAAAAAGAAATGGTTCTCTGTCTTTCCAGTGATAAAACTGATAAGAATAGATGGAATTATATTAGTAGATGTTAACAGTTATGAGCCAAAAAGATGACAGAACCAGTAGGGAAAAACAGAGTGCCCGAGCAAGAGACTAACATAAGAGGATACAGGACCTCCACCTAGCCCAGGGTTCACAGTCCCACCAGAGGAAATACCTTGCTGGACTTGGTCGTTGCCACAGGCGATGACCTGGTGAGGGGTCTGCGGGTACTCGACCCTCTGGGCAACAGTGATCATTGCCTGCTGGAATTTACTATCCAGAGCAGGATAGTGAAAGCAAGCAGCAAGGCAGAGGTCCTCCACTTCAGGAGGGTCAACTTCTGTAAGCTAAGAAAGTTAGTAGGAACGGCATTGGGGTCTCGGAGCTTCAATGAGATGGAAGTCCAAGATGGGTGGTTGTTCCTCAAGGACACAATCCTCCGAGCTCAAAGGGAGTCAGTCCTAATGCACACCAAGGGGGGCTGGAGTGCTAAGAAGCCCCCACGGCTCGACAGATGCATCCAGGGATGCCTGAGAGCAAAAAAGGAGGTGTACAACAGTGGAAGCAAGGGGCTATCACCAAGGAGAAGTACATCTCCGTTGCTCGGGACTGCAGGGAGGATGTTAGGAAAGCCAAGACAGAAATGGAGCTAGGGCTAGCTACCAGAATTAAGGATAATAAAAAGTCCTTTTTCAAATACATAGGAAGTAATAAGAAGGCACTGGGTAATGTGGGGCCCCTACAGGATAAGACTGGCAATCTGGTGATTGTGGCAAACAAAAAAGAAGACCTCCTTAATGAATTCTTTGCCTCCATATTCCTGAACAGGGACCAGGACATCTCCCCCACTAGAACTGTGGATGGACCCAGGGGGGACATCACCATGCTTAGGGTCAGGAATGACTTCGTTAGGGGCTGTATGTGTTTAAATCAGTAGGTCCAGATGCTCTTCACCCAAGGGTGCTGAGGGAATTGGCAGGGGTCATAGCAGGGCCCCTGGCACAACTCTATGAGCGCTCATTGGGCACTGGCCAGGTACCAGAGTATTGGAAAAGGGCCAATGTGGTCCCCATTTACAAGAAGGGGAGAAAGTTGGACCCTGCCAATTATAGGCCAGTCAGTCTTACCTCAGACCTTTGAGAAAATTGTCAAGGAGTACATCTGCAAAGGCCCAGCAGGGGAGATAATGCTCAGGGGCAACCAACATGGGTTCATTGAGGGCAGATCCTGCATGACTAACCTGGTTTCTTTTTATGATCAGGTCACAAAGTCCCTGGATGAGGGTGTTGGGTTGGACGTCATCTTCCTGGACTTTAAGAAGGCCTTTGACATGGTTTCCCACCACATTCTCTTAAAAAAACTTGGTGACTGTGATATTGATGCCTACACAGTCAGATGGGTGGCAAATTGGCTAGATGGTCATACCCAGAGAGTGGTGGTAGACGGGTCATTTTCAACCTGGAAGGATGTGGGCAGTGGAGTCCCTCAGGGCTCAGTCCTGGGGCCTGTACTGTTCAACATCTTTATCAGCTATCTCAATGTGGGTGTGGAATGCACGCTGTCCAGATTTGCTGACACCACCAAGTTGTGGGGCGAGGTGGGCACGCTGGAGGTGAGGGACATAATCCAGCTAGCTCTAGACAAATTATAGAGGTGGGTGGATGAGAATAGGATGGAATTCAATGCAAACAAGTGCAAGGTA
This sequence comes from Gavialis gangeticus, assembly GCF_001723915.1. NCBI lineage: Eukaryota > Metazoa > Chordata > Crocodylia > Gavialidae > Gavialis > Gavialis gangeticus. The sequence continues at coordinate 167,346,750 of NW_017728992.1, read as the reverse complement.
CTGCAGCTAGGGAGAAGGAACCAGCAACGCATCTATAGGCTGGGGAACACCCTTCTTGTGAACGTGGTGGAAGAAAGGGATCTTGGAGTCATTGTTGAATCCAGGATGAACATGAGCCTCCAGTGCAAGGAAGCAGTCAGTAAGGCTAACCGCACCTTGTTGTGCATCCACAGATGCATCACAAGCAGGTCCAGGGAGGTGATCCTTCCCCTCTATGCAGCATGGGTAAGGCCACAGTTGGAGTACTGCATCCAGGTTTGGGCGCCACACTTCAAGAGGGATGCAGCTAGCATTGAAATGGTCCAGAGGAGGGCCACTCGCATGGTCCAGGGGCAGGCCCTATGAAGACAGGCTAAAGGGCTTGAACCTATTCAGCCTCCACACGAGAAGGCTGAGAGGGAATCTGGTGGCCATTTACAAATTCACCAGGGGGGACCAGCGAGAATTGGGTGAGGCTCTGTTCCCCTGGGCACCATCTGGGGTAACTGGGAATAACGGCCACAAATTGTTAAAGAGAAGGTTCAGGCTGGACATCAGGAGACATTATTTTACAGTTAGGGCTGCCAGGCTCTGGAATGGGCTCCCAAGTGAGGTGGTACACTCTCCTACCTTGAGGGTCTTCAAGAGGAGGCTGGACAGATATTTGGCTGAGGTGATATGACCCTGGGACCTGTTCCTGCCCAGGGAAGGGGGTTGGACCTGATGATCTGTTTAGGTCCCTTCTGACCCTAAGCACTATGATACTATGATAGTATGAGGGATGGGGGAGAGGAGGGGAATGCAACTAGGTTACAGAAAATGCAATGTTAGCCAACTAAGCCCAGGGGTGGGGGAAGTGGTTGGGGAAAGGGGAGGGAGGGGGTTTGCGATGCTGAGAGAGAAAGAAGATAGATACACACAAACCTGTACAATGGTGGAGGGAGTATGTTGAAGAAGGTTTCTCAGTCCATGTATAGTCTCATCGCGGGGGTCATCTTCAGGTGGAGTGGGGTGGTCTGTTGTTGAAGATTCCTCTCAAAGTCCATCAGGTGCAGAGGAGGTTTCAGGCGGTCCCCTCTGGGTCCAGTCCAGCAGCAGTCAGTCTGGTGGGGTCGGTATACTGGCGGTCACCTGTGATGTACTCCATGTAGATGTTTTGGGACATCTACATGGCCCCTCGGTGCCTCGGCAATGATGGCAGATCCTAGGCAATAACACCCGCTGGGCCCCGATGGTTCCAAGGAGGACCCTTCTGAGGACCTCCTAACCTGGTGGAGTTCTCTCTACTACTGCAAGATATACTACATTTACCACATCCAAGACTACTTAGAATTTAAGATGACCCCCCCAATAAATAGATTCTACACATGGAAAATATATAACTTTGTTATAATTTTCCAGGTATAGAATGTAATTATCAGAGGGTTGTCTTAAATTTGTAACCCCCACTGAAATGACAGGGAAAGCACTGGCGGGGGGGGACAGTGGGTGGGCAAGAAGCAGGGAAGTCAAGCAGCCGTACCATTGCACCTTGCCCCCCAAACCATGCCCCCGATGTCTGTGCCCCGACCATTTGCCCCCCTTTCTGCTCCCTGCCCCCCTGTGCCTGTGCTCCCTGGTACCTTTCCTCCCCACCCTTGCTGCTTGCCCTCCCTTTGCCCATGCCCCCTGCGTCTGCTCCCTTCCCAACAGTGGCTGTAGATGGAGGCTGTAGCTGCCTGGCCGGGTAGCAGGCAGTGCCAGCATGTGCTACATGCCTTGGCCCAGAGCAGGATCAGTAACAGAGCAGGAGCCAGAGGCATGACTCAGGTAAGTGATGCTCAGGGACAGGTGGCAGGAGGGGGCAAGTGGTGGGGAGTAGAGAGGATGTGAAGCAGAGGCAGCAGGGGGCAGACTGCAAGGGCAGGGCAGCATAGGGCAGAAGTGGCAGGGGGCAGAGGCTGCAGCTCTGACTCTGAGCTCAGGCTGGTACCACAGCCAGAGCTGCAACAGCCACCTCCTTTCCCTTCCCCTCTCCCTCCTCCTCCCCCATCACACTGGAATCCAAGAAAAGAGACTTTTTTCCACATGCTGAATGGAGAAAAAAATCCTATCTTGGATTCAAGTAAATACAGCAGTCTACAGACGGAGCTCTAGATATAAAATTGATGCTACACTGGCTTGAATTTAGCCAAAAGGAATGCAATTTAGTCACCAGTGCAAATAATAAAACGTTGTAGAAAACTGAGCTGTCAAACGTACTAGGATATGCCTAGTGTAGAAAACAGGGTTTTAATGATTTTTAACTTCTGATTCTTGTTTGTCCATGATAAATGAGGAGGAAAAAAGAAGACTCACCAAATTCTGAATGATGATGAAATTACTCATTGCAAAAATGCCACTAAATTCTTTTCCTGTGGCATTCTAGTGTTATTGCTCTTTAGCTTTGGTCTTTTAACCTATGTTTCTAATCAATGCAGGAGCTGATTCAATGGAGAGAAACGCCAGTGAATTACACAATATAAATGACAAATTATCCATTGGGTCTAATCCTACTCCCACTGAAATGTATCTAATGTGCCCTGGATTTTCTATTCTTCTTGTATCATAAAAAGACAATTAAATCACACAATATACTCTGCTATTTTGATCTTCTCAATTAATTTAACTCAGAATTTAGATTAACCTTTTATATTCCTCCATCTTTTGCTCTGACAGACTGAAAAATTAAGTGCCTGATCCCAGGAGACATAAGATGCCTCCATCCACTCAGGCTTCAGGACATAGAATTTGGGGTCTTCTCATGAACATAGGCACCTACTAGTGGTGGTGATGGCGCCATCCCCCAGACTTCTGCATAATAGCCTACACATTGGACTAATCACCCAGGAAGCAGGAGACCTAATTCCTACGACAGAGGGTTGTAGGACCTCCTCAGCCTGGAAGGCTTCCAACCTGTATTTTTCACGCTCTAAGAGAGTACTCTAATTACTAGCTGGGAAGAAGGAATTCAGGTTCCAGTTTTTGATCTCAGGATTATTGGTATTTATGCTATGAAAACTGTCTAATGTAAAATGCAAGACAATATAGGGAGTCAGAGGCCTAGGCCTCCTTCTAGCTGAGTGCCCTTACTAAACTGAAGAGTCAGACTCCCCACTTAGTTTTTTTCCATCTGGTTCCATTACTCTTACATTTTTAGGCTGGTCCAGTTTTAACAGGAGGAACAGGCAGTATCCCCATGAAGAGTTTTCTATTGCCTGGTGATTAGAGCTGTCTGGCTAAGGAGGACCTTGGATCCAGGTCCCTTTCTATTTTATTATTCACTCTCCTGTATTAACAACTCCTTGTATTTTTAGTGCAAGTGATTCTAGCTACTATGCTTTGTGCTAACCTCAGTGATGTTAGAACATTTAGCATGCTCCAAGTTGTCTATTGGATTGGGCCTATAGGGAAAGCTAGGTAGGATTTATGCACTGATTCAATTTACACCTGGATCACAATGGAACTTGGATAGAAGCTATGTAAAACTTTAATACTCTTGGTTCAGAGATGATAATTTTTATTAGACCAACTAAGAAATCACAAAAAAAAATCTTTCTTTATAATCTTTCAGGCGCACACATCATTCTTCAGGCTAAGGGAAAATTAAAGATGGTAAAAGTCCCCTTAGGTAGAAAATAAAGTTCATTTTGGACAGAGGAAGCTTAAGGTGGATGTCTGTTCCTTTGGGTCCATGACAGTTCCTTTGTGTGAGTTGCTCATTGATGTGCAGATAAAGCAGTTTTGTTTCCCCTGGTGGTGTCAGATGGCAGAAAGACAGGGAGGTATAGAAATTTTTCTTTCTTGTTTAGCAATGAAGTTTCTGGGTGCTTGTACACATCACAGGGTTTAATCCACATTAAATTAAATAGGTTTATAAAATTTTAACTTGTTTATTTTGGAGAGTCACAGCAATGTTTGCACACACTAGGTTTTTTAATGAATTAAGCTTTGGACCGTTCCTTCAGTGTTTGCACACACTAGTTTTCAAACAAATTAAGCTCAGTTGCCAGCTGGTGCTGCAGGAGAGTGGGACAGTCCCAAGCTGCCCCTCCCCCCCACCCAATGCTCTGCCATGTAGCTGTGGGTGCAGGGAGCCAGTGCAAGGCACAAGAAAAAAAAAGTGGAAGCAATTCAAAAGCAGCAGCAATTTAAAGGGGTGAACTACAAAAATGTCGTAGTGCCATCTGCTGGACAAAGAGGCTCATTACATGTCTTTGAGTGCCTTTGTGTTTGCAAGTAATGAACCATGGACGGAACGCTTTAATTTGAGGAAAGCCAAACTAAATTATGTCCAAGGAGTTTTAATTTAATGTACCAGAAAGACTTTTAAAGCATCCCAAAAACCTGCTTGTGCAAACAGTCATGCCATTGCAGTGCAGGAAAGGGCAAACAATGTGGCATGTGCAAACACCCTCTAATTCCAAAATCAGCTAAAATACAACATCTTCCATGTTTCAGGGATGTATAACTGAATAGATAAAAGCTAGACACCTACTTGCTTTCTGGGAGGCTTTTATTTGCATGGAGAAGTGTAAGCAGAGAACTTTGCAGCCCAAAATGTAGGTGCCAAATGAGGTCTTTGGCTGCTAGGCAAGGACATTCTAGGTTCTATTTTGTGATATACATGTTTAACCTCCACCTAAATCTAGTTTTAGGCATATGGCTATCAGTACAATCTGAAGACCTCTTGTTTATTCAGATAACACACAATATAGCTTCAGTGCAAGCCTGCATCCCAGTACTCTGATGTGTAACAGCCATGGTTTAGAAGGATCATCAGAAAGAGTGATATTTGTTCAGGTTTCCCCCCCTGGATCTTGGCCTCATATGCTAAAATTGTTAACAGCTGAACTCATATATTCTTTACACAGGCAAATGAACATTTGTCAGGTATTAATGAGCAACATCAGTCAACATCCAGGCTAGATCAATCAATATTCAGGTTAGATTTGAATTAGAGATCTAAATGAGACAAGCTCTATGACCAGACACCAGCTTGGTGGTGCACCCAAGCTGGCATCCATGACTTAACCCTAAGGCAAAAAAACCCCAGTGCATTGCAGCAAACATTAATTTGCTTTTCTTTTCTCCTTTATAGTCTCACTACTGAGGCTATCAAAGAGTGACTCATTTGCATTATTTTTATTTTGGTAATTGGTCCAATAAAAACAAAAGCCCCATTAGGTTCCCTATAAATGTAGGTAAATACAGTAGTGTTTGACATACTTGTTTTTACTTAACTCTGTTCACAATTCAGCTATTAATTTCCATGTCAAAATAATATAACAAGCATAGAAGATCGAATTCGATTCATATATGCTGCTGTGACAGGGAACACTTGTCCTGTTACTGTGGGAAGGCTATGGGGTTAGCAGGAACAAAAGCTGGCATGGCTGAGACTAATGAGCAACCCCTGTTCTCAGAGCAGACAATAGGCTGGAAGGGCTGACCAGAAGGGGACGGGCTCAAGGGAGCAAATAGGCTTGCCCTTAGGCTGGAGGGGTAGTCTAGCCTTGGCTGGGGAGGATGCAGGACTTCCAGGCAGACCACAGTGGTACCCAGAAGCAATAAGGGGAGCCTTGGTGAATAAGGACAGAGGGGGTATTTTTTCTTTGTCTTTTTCCTCTGCCACAGGACCCAGAAGGGATGAAGAATTTCAGTTCATGTTGAATTTGTCTGCACGTGCCTGGAGAGGCAGTATTTTAGTTTGAAGTGGTTGCTTATATTTTTGTTTCTGTTTAACCAGAGAACTAGAAGCAGCTGTAAGGGGTGGCGGATGCTGCACTGCAGGCACTTTAAAGCACCCTGTAAGATTGGCTAGTAGGGGGTCATACACAGAGAGTGAGAGAGAGAGGGGATTTGACCCCTTCAAGGCTGGAGGACCAGGAAAGCCCAGAGCCCTGACCGTAGAGCTTCATTCCTAGCCATTATGCTGCTACTGAGGAACCAAGGCTGGATTAAGTGGACCTAGGCCTGAAAGTAGCAGCTAGAGCAAGTATGCCCTGATCAAGAGGATCAGGGGTGGACAAGTATAAAAAGGGTGGAGCTAAGTGACCCAAGGGAAATCACACTCAAGGCTCAGGATGCCATCCACATAACAAACTGCTCCATCAAGTAGTGGCAGGCAAGATACAGGGCAGCAGTTCAAAAGAGCTAGATGGGTGCAGGATAGCTGGTCGCTGAATGTTATGACCTCCCAGCATGGTTATTCCTGCCACAGCCATATACTGTCATGGCAATTATCGATGCTACCTTGTTAAAATTTAAACATTGCCCATCTCAGTTTGCGTTTTCTCTTATATTTGTATACAATCAGTGGTGTAATGCCTGTTGCTTGCACTGAATCTTTGCATGCTTGCAAAGGAAGCATTGATATATGCAAAAAGAGAATTAGGTATGCTATCTTGAATGGATACAGGGAGTATATCCTAGTGCTGTGAGGATGATGATACATGCCTAATCAGGCAGAACAACAAAGACTAGTTTGTACTTGCTTTTATTGAAAAAAAATTTATGAGACTACCTAGCACATAATGGATAACACCAGGTACCAATGGCAGACTGATACAAACGAAGAGTAACTCTGGGTGTGGACATCCAGGTCCCTTGGAGGCTCATGATGGGTCTGCAGCCCCAGCAATGGAACTGGCTTCTGCAGTGCCCCTGCCTGTGCCTCTGCCCATACCCTTGTAACCCTTTTAGGGGGACAGTGGATTGGGGCCCTCCACCTACACCAATGCATCCCTGGTCTTCACTACCAAGCCTGGAACTTAGGGTATTGGTTCCATCACCCACCCCTCTAGCCCCTGGTGCCTCCAGTGCCCCCGGTGCCTCCAGTGCACCATTGGGAAGCCCTGGGTTTCCAATCCTACCCACACTTCCAGGTTCTCTCCTTCCCTCCTTCTTCCTTTCACTGGTGTTGCACAAAGGGAAGAAGAGCCAAATTTTAGCATAGTAAAGGTTCACATTTTTAATAAAGATAGTTATTTTCGCAACAGATAGGAGGTAAACTGAGAAATGTTTCTTTCCTGCACTATATTCCTCCACATCCAAGTGTTTTCTTCAACCAAGCTGGTGTCCAGTGGGCCAGGGTTTCCTTGACCTCAGCCACCTCATGAAACCCCCCAAAAAATGAACTTTGTGAACCCCACAGGAAATAAATCTGCTATGGCTTCCTTGATCAGGACTCCCTACTGGTTGGCCTGTCCCAGGCCTGCACATTCTGGCAAAGGCATGCTGTAGCTTTTCCCAAACACAGTGCTGCCTCAGCATGCTGCACTTCCTCCAGCTAGGCCTCACAGATGTCATGCAGGATGCAAGTGGCAACAATGAAGCATGAGGCATGGCAAGCACTCCTGAGCCATGTTGAGGAGCAGGCGTAAAGCCCTACAGTGATCCTTGAGATGACTGAAGGTGCAATCATCATGGCAACTGTTGAGGCAGTGGTTGAAGTGTTTTCCCCTTGGTCCTGCATAGGGCTTCATGAACCAGGGGAAGAGAGGGTAGGCTGGGTTCCTGATGATGAAGGATAGGATCATCCCTCCCACTGACCTTGATATTGGGCATCTGTTCTCCAACATCTAGAGGTCGGTGGAGCCTGGCACAGTGGTTGATGATGCCCTGCAGCACAAAGAAGAAGCAGGCCTTAAAGGTGATGAACTCCACAGTGGCTTGGGGCATGAAGAGGATGGCAATGTGGGTGCTATCAATGGCCCCCACAGTTAGAGAAGTCCATCCAGTAGAAGCTGGCTGTGACTTCCTATGGGTTGAGGAGGCAGATTAAGTGGTTCACCACAATGTGCCAGATGACCCCACACCAGTACTGGGTGGCTACTTCAGCCATGGACATCCCCACTCTGAACTTGTTTGTGATGGAGTGGAAGCTGTCAGAGGTAGTGAGCTTACAGGTGGTGATGGCAACATGCTTCTTTACAGCCATGGGTGGGCTTATGCCAATGACCTGCTACTCAGTGTGGGGAGCCAGCTAGGCAACGATGTCCATGAAGGTGGCTTGGCACATGTGGAAGTTTTGCAGTCTCTGCTTGTCATCCCAGGAATGCAGGATGATGCACTCATACAAGTTGCTGCTGGTTTTTCAGGCCCCAGACTACTACTTCCATAGCACCCCAGAATCAATAGGATCCAAGAAAGTTGGGCAACAAAGATGATAAAGGGCTTGGAAAGCAAGTCATATGAGGAGGAACTAGGTATGGTCATTCTGAAGAAACATGTTAAAGAGGGGACATAATAGGAATCTTCAAATACCTGAAGGGCTGCCATAAAGAAGAGGGAACACACCTTGTCTCTCTTGCTGCAGAGAGAAGGGCACAGACCAATGGCTTGAAGTTGCGAAGTTTAGACTGGGTATCTGGAAAAACTTCTGTGCTATTAGAATAATAAGGCAGAGGAACCAGCCAGATGGAGGTAGTTGGTGGAGATGCGTGCTAGACATAGAGTACAGTAAGTGGCCCCACATGGGAGGCGAGGTGCCTGGATCCTAGGCTGGAAGGTCACAGGTCATCCTCACACCGGCTTTTATAATGTCCCACAGCCTCCAGGAGAGTCATACAGGGTAACAAGAAGGATGTGCTACTGCTCCTGGAGCTGTCAGTCTGTTTGGAAGGGGTAGGGATACATAGCAGGACATGCACAGAGATATTGGCATATTTGCAACTAACCAAGAGAAGAGCTATGCTTGGGGTCTCTTCCTGGGGCTACTGTGGCAAGCAGTTCCTTGGCAGGGGGGATGGTTCCTAAGGGCAGCCAGTCAAGGCTCCCCTGTGCATTCAGCTGCTCTTTGGTGGACCAGGGCATACTGAGATGTATGAACAGGGGCTCCCTGTTTGGGCTGTTGCCAGCGTGGGCTGCCTGCCTATTCCCCTGCAGCCTGTCCATAGCATGCATTCTCTTCCCCACCTGGGGATACCCCTGTTGCTGCCTCTGCCTCCAAGTAACAGGAGCCTCTGGCTCCCTGTTACAGAGGCTTACACACATCAGCTGCCCCATGATAACTGTCCACAAGACCACTTTTACCCTGCAGTAATGGATAGCTAAACAATAGCTTAGCTCAGTTCCACTGAGACATAAGCTTCTGTGTTTTAGCTCTTGGTTACTGCTGGGTAAGACTGTGTGAATAGTTACCATGGAGTAGCTAAAAAGTGCACCCTTTTACCTCATCATAATTTGTTCATTTATAACCTAGTAAATGAAGAACTCATGCCAGGGTAGACTTGAAGCCCTCCCAGAGTGGCAGTGAGAAGCAATCACATCCCAAACAAGTGTCGTGACCACTTATCATAATCATAAAGAATCATAGAGAAGGAGAGCTGGAAGGGACCTCCGGAGGTCATCTAGTCCAACCCCTTGCTTGAGGCAGGCGCATCCCTATTCCAACTATCCTATACAATCCATAATCTAAACTCTGCATAAGACTACCATCAACCCTTACAGAACACAGACCTAACACCCTGATTTGCCACAGGTAAAGTAGGAGAAACATGGCAGCCGATGTCCTGCTTCTATGAAATGTTGTCAATATTTGCTCAAGAGATCCTGGGTACAGGGCCACACCCCTTGTTGTGGAGGAAGGCAAACCCCCCTACAGTCCATACCAATCTGACTATGGTGTAAAATTCTTTCCTGACCCTAAATATGGTGACTGGTCTGACATCAAGCAAGACCTTCTAGCCAGAGTTTAGTCCCAGCAGGAGCACTGACACACCCTAGTAAAAAACTCCCCACTGTTGGCTGTAGCCAATACCCAAGGCCTCTGGGGGAGGTATAAAAACACCCTGACATATGGAGCAGAAAGGGGGGCCACCAGCAAAGTCCAAAAACATACGAACTACCCATAGGAGAGCACAGGCATAAATATACCCAGATCATCCCTGGTCAGTGGCTGTCCAGTCTCTTTGCTGAATGCCTCCAGAGATGGAGAGTCCACAATTTCCCTAGCCAGTCTATTTCTCTGCCACATTATTCTAATAGTGAAGAAGTTTTTCTAGATATCCAATCTAAACTTACTTTGAACTTCAAGCCATTGGTCTGTGTCCTTCTCTCCGCAGTAAGAGAGACAAGGTACTTTCCATCTTCTTTATGGCATCCCTTCAGGTATCTGAAGTTTGCTATTATGTCCCCTCTTAAACACATTTCTTCAAGATTCATAGATGCTAGGGTCAGAAGGGACCTCAACAGATCATCAAGTCCGACCCCCTACCTAGGCAAGAAAAAGTACTGGGGTCAAATTACCTCAGACAGATGCCTATCCAGTCTTCTCTTAAAGACCCCCAAGGTAGGGAAGAGCAACACCTCTCTTGGAAGCCCATTCCAAATTTTGGCCATCCTTACTGTGAAGAAGTTTGTCCTGATATCTAGCCTCAATCTGATCTCTGTCAGCTTGTGACCGCTGTTCCTTGTTACCCCAAGAGGTGGCCTGGTGAACAGAGCATCTCTGATCCCTTGCTGCATTCCCCTAATGAATTTTTAGGCGCCCACAAAATCACCTCCCAGCCTTCTCTTGCAGAGGATGAAGAGGTCCAGGTCCCTCAGTATCTCCTCACAGGGCTTGTCCTGTAAGTCCCTAACCATTTAAGTGGCCCTCCTCTGGACCCTCTTGAGTCTATCAACATCCTTCTTGAAGTAGGGTGCTCAAAACTGGATGCAATACTCCAACTGTGGTCCGACTGATGCCACATGGAGGGGAAATATCACCTCCTTGGTTCTATTTGTCATGCATCTGCTGATGCATGATAAAGTGTTGTTAGCATTGCTGATGATTTCATCACACTGACAACTCATGTCCACCTTGAAGCCCACTATGACTTGGAGATCCCTTTCCACTTCTGTGCTGCTGAGAGGGTCACTTCCCAGCCAGTAGGTGTGCTGGATATTTTTGCAGCCTAGGTGCAGCACTCTGCACATGTCCTTGCTGTACTGCCTCCTATTGTGTACTGCCCACTTTTCTAACCTGTCCAGTTCTGCCTGCAATCATTCCCTATGCTCCAGAGTGTGCACTTCACCCAACAATTTAATATCATCCACAAACTTGGACAGAGTACACTTCACACCCACATCCAAGTCACTGATGAAGACATTGAAGAGTACAGGTCCAAGGACAGAACCCTGCAGGACACCACTACCCACATCCTTCCACATTTATAATGACCTGTCTACTACCACTCTTCGGATGTGACCACTAAGCCAATTTGCCACCCACCGTACTGTGTAAATATCTATGCAACAGCCTCTAAATTTATTTATGAGAATGGGATGAGATACTGTATTGAAGGGTTTGCTAAAATCCAAGAAAATGATATCCATCTCTATTCCTGCATCTAAGCATTTTGTGACCCTGTCATAAAATGAAACCAGATTGGTCAGGTATGATCTACCTGCTACGAATCCATGCTGGTTTTCCTGTTGCATTATTTTTCCTGCTGAACTCCCACAAATATGATCCTTCATAATCTTTTCAAAGACCTTCCCAAGGATGGAAGTGAGACTGACTGGCCTATAATTACTCAGATCCTCCTTCTTCCCTTTCTTGAAAATAGGGACCACATTGGCCCTTTTCCAGCCCTCCAGGACCTGACCCGAGCACCATGAGCACTCAGACAGCCATACCAGTGGTTCTGCTATGACACCGGCCAATTCCTTCAGTACTCTCGGATGAAGCTCATCCAGGCCTGCTGACTTGAACACATCCAGTCCATCCAAGTCACTATGCACCAAGTCAGCGTTGACAGTTGGTGGGCTAGTGTCCCTCTGATGCCCATTTAAGAACCCTTTAGGAGACTTATCTTGAGCCCTGTTCAGGAACACCAAAGCAAAAAACTCATTGAATAGCTCAGCTTTGTCCCCCCTGTCTGTCACTAATTGCTCCTTCTTGTTCAGTAGGGGTCTTGTGCTGCCCTTGCCTTCCTTTTACTCCTTACATACCTAAAAAAAAAAGACTTTTTGTTGTCTTATAACCGATAAGCCAATTCCCAAAAGCAAAACTCTAAATACTATTTTCTAGCCATCAAATATGAGGTAAGGCCTAGGGGGAGGCCTGAATATGAGGTTCAGGGAAGTTGACAGACACCTGAGGCCCAAGGGGCATAAGGCCCAGAAGCCCCAGTGAGTGGCCAGAGTAGTAAACCCAGTGAAGGAGAATGTAAGAGGCAAGGGGACTATTGAAAGACAAAAGTGTGTGTGGGTGTACAGGCCCCAAAGAGAGGGCATGTGGCAAAGAGACATCTATGGAGATCTGAGGCCAGATTTGTGCCAGAGGCCAAGCCAACGTATATCTGAAGATGCCTGAGGCCACTTTTGGGCCAGTGGCTGAGTGCGGCCCAGCAATGGGGCTGGGGCAGTTCAAAGTGATTTTTGGATGCCATCTGCAAGACAGTGTAGGGCTGGTTCAGATCCATGTATTACATTCTTGGAATTAGGGCACTAAATGGGCAGCCTTCTGCCTAGAAACAACTTTTTTAGTTACAACAAAGGTGTGGCAGAAGAGTCAGGTGGGTTGACTGCCCTAGGCAAGTGAATGAACCAATGTTGTGACCGGCATCGGGATGGTCCCCTGTCACAAGGTCTTACCCAGAACCAGAAGGAACCTCCTCTATCCCCATAGTTCCTATCCTAACCTCCAGGTTTTATAGGAGCTGCAGTCTTCAGGCTTCCCAGATTAACTGCTGGCCCTGCTCCCAGGGTCTGACCTTTACACTCCCTGCACAGCCCTCCTCTAATAAGGTGGCTGCCTGCAGTCAGGTGACCTCCTAATTGGGCCTGAAATCACCTGCCAGCTACTCCACAGTTTACCTTATGTTCTTAAAATGGCAGGCACAAACAATGCATTGCCACAGTGTGGCTGCATCACACTGCACACTTGTATTGAGTCTGTGATTTACCAAGGCTCCCAAGTCTTCTTCTGTAGTTGTGCCATCCAGCCAGGTGCCCTCCATTTTATATTTGTATTTTTGATTATTTCTCCTGAGGTGCAGCACCTTGCAATTGTCTGCATTGAATTTCATCATGTTCACTCTTGCCCAACTTTCCAATCTGTTGAGATCCTTTAGGATTGTGCTCATATCCTATGTAGCACTGGAGGCTGACTAGTCACTAACCCAATTTTCTTCCCAGGGCTTCCATTCCACTGTCCACTGATTTTGTCACCCACCACACTTTGTTATTACAGGTTTCCCTTGATTTATGCTGTACATGTGTTCCTGGAGAATGGCGTATAAATCAAATTTGCATAAAGCGAACCCACTTTACAATATAACAAATAGGGATAGGTTCTCATGGTAGTGAGGGAGGGAGGGATGGAGTGAGGCTGGGACTTGGGAAGGGGTGGGGGAAGGGGTGCCACTCCCAAGGCTGCACAAGGAAGCAAAGCAGAGGGAAGAGAGTGGCACTCACCCAGGCCCTGGCTGTAGCAGCCCTGGGAGCAGCTGGTGCCAGATGCCTGCAGACACTGGGCTCTGCCTGTCCCCACTCACCTCTATGCCTGGGCTGTGCCACACCCTGGAGCAGGCAGCTGCTGTCAGCTCGGGGCTGCTGCAGCCAGAGCTGGGGTGAGTGCTGTGCCCTGTACAACCTGGGGCTCTGCTTGTCCGCACTCATCCCAGCCCATACTGAAGCAGCCCCGGGAGCAGTCAACACCAGCTGCCTGCACCACTGCATGGCACAGCCCAGGAGCTGGGGCGAGCCTAGGTGTGGGGGGGACAGGTGGACCACGGTGCAGCCCAGTGGCTGCAAGCAGCTGGTGCTGGCCAGTCCCAGGGCCGCTGCAGCTGGAGCTAGACCATGGCCCTTTCCCCTCCCCACACAGACTTAACTGCTTGGGCAGGGGGGCATCTATGCTGATCGCATAGGATCAAATTTACCTTGCATATAATGAATTATGGGTCTAAATATGTCATCGCATAAGAGCGAATTTGTATATAAAGAACTCACATAAATCAAGGTAAACCTGTATTGCAAACAGAAAGAATGTCTTCCCTGTTAGTGAATTCCCTTACTGCTAGCTCTAGTGACGGACTCTTTCCAGGGCTCCTCCTCCCCTACACCCTGGTCCATCACTCACCCAGTTGATGTAGTTAGTCATCCCCATTCAACTATGCAGAATCACATACATGACTCTCTTCTCTCCCAGTCTCTGGGTCTTTCACTGAGTTTGTTTCGTGTTGGGTCTGGATCAATTAAATCATAAGCACAATTTATCTTAAATCAATAGCCCACTCTTTGGCGAGAGAGGCAGCGAGCTGCTGGGAAAAGATGGCCTCCACCTCTCTCCCCTGGGGAGGAGGCTCTTTTCAGCCAGACAGGCTGACCTACTCCACCGGGCTTTAAATTAAGCCAGCTGGGGGATGGGGGGACTACCACCATTGCTGGCCCACTGAGCAACCCTTGCAAAGCCAGCAGGCCAAGGCACTTAAGGGAGCCTGTCACGAAAAATCTTAAAGGTGTGCTGACAACACAGAAGAACTGGAACTGACATGTGCAAGACAGGCTCATGGAATTTTCCATTGGGCTCACCCAGCATGTGTCCCCTGGGCGACCCCAAGAGCTGTCAGTCAGGCTGACCTACTTTTGAGCCCTGTGCATGCTTGGTAACAGTGAAGAGCTCAAACTCACGCATGCTCAACCAGCTAAGAGCATGATGTCATTCAGCTAGAAAGTTCTTTGAGGGACGCATTCTAATTGGCCACAAAATTGTTATAAAAGGTTAAGGAGCCCCTCCCTTGGGGGGAGACCCGGTTAGCTGGAGACAGAGGCTGTGCCTTTCAGCGCTGTCTCTCAGTCAGGCTCTTAGGCCTATTGGTCTCTTCCCCAGCTTGGCGCTTCGTATCGTTCTCAATTGCTGTTTTGATATACCGATCTTCTGGCTTACGATTTACCTTTGGCACCGATCATTGACCACCGATCCGGATCATCCCTACTGTTTCGACTTTGGCTTCATTTACGACTTACCTGGTATTACACCTTGGCTATCATCTCGACCACGATTCTGCACAACCCCACTGGTTCTCATCGACTACCTGGCTTTTGACCTCGGCTTCGATCTCCCACCATCCATTTGTCCACTTGGACTGGCGTCACCTCGTTACAGTTTCG
>NW_017728992.1:167305888-167330405 GCF_001723915.1 Gavialis gangeticus | reverse complement strand
CCCAAGGCTCTGTCCTTGGACCCATATTGTTCAACATCTTCATTAATGATGTGGACATTGGAGTCAGAAGCGGACTGGCCAAGTCCGCCGATGACACCAAACTTTGGGGCAAAGCATCCAAGCCAGGCGGGTGATCCAGGCTGACCTGGACAGGCTCAGCAAATGGGCAGACGAGAACCTGATGGTGTTTAACACTGAAAAATGCAAGGTTCTCCACCTTGGAAAGAAAAACCTGCAGCATCCTTATAGGCTCGGCAGTGCTACGCTGGCTAGCACTATGGAAGAAAGAGAGATGGGGGGTCATCATTGACCACAAGATGAACAAGATGAGCCTGCAATGCGATGCTGAGGCTACTAAAGTGACCAAAACGCTGGCTTGCATCCATAGATGCTTCTCAAGCAAATTCTGGGATGTCATTCTCCTGTTGTACTCGACCTTGGTAAGGCTGCAGTTGGAGTACTGCATCCAGTTTTGGGCTCCACAATTCAAAAAGGATGTGGAGAAGCTTGAGAGAGGCCAGAGAAGAGCCACGTGCATGATCAGAGATCAGGAAAACAGATCTTACGATGACAGGCTGAGCGCCATGGGGCTCTTTAGCCTGGAAAAGCTCAGGCTCATGGGTGATCTGATGGCCACCTATAAGTTTATCAGGGATGACCACCACTATTCTAGGGGAACGTTTGTTCACCAGAGCGCCCCAAGGGATGATGAGGTTGAATGGTCATAAACTACTGCAACACCGTTTCAGGCTGGACATAAGGTAGAATTTCTTTACTGTCCGAGCCCCCGAGGTCTGGAACAGCCTGCCATCAGAGGTGGTTCAAGCACCTACGTTGAACAGTTTCAAGAACAAATTGGATGCTTATCCCATGTCCCCAGCTGACTTTCTGCCCTTCGGGTGGGGGACTGGACTTGATGATCTTCCAAGGTCCCGTCCAGCCCTAATGTCTATGAAATCTATGAAATAAATAAGGCAACCAATTCTCTACTCAATGAGCTTCTCCTCTTGAGCAGAGTTGGTCAATATCAGGTCCTCTTATACCTCAGAGCACTCTTCCTTCACTTAACTTCTCAGCTTTGGCCTATCCAGACCTCAGGTTTCTTATGATGCACGCTATACCCTGAATGACTAGCTGGTCCTTTTTATCTAAAAGCTCTCAGTTAATCATTAGAATTCAGGCTGCCCGGTCCACCCTCAATTCAATTGGTTTCTCTACCTACTTTGTTCCCCTACTTACTGAGGCCTGGAGCCCCTTCTTGATACAGTTCTGGTTCCAATCAGTTCAATTTACATTTTTAATTCTGTCCCACAGTCCATTAGGCCCCAGCTTCTCTCAGCTCAGTTAAGGCTCTCATCCCATAATAAACAGTCTTTCTGGGGCCATGAGGTGGGGAGGCTCCAATCCACCATCCCCCTTTCAACTCAGGTTGGGAAAACCACAGCCCACAGCTCCTTCCTCCTTGTTTGTCCCCCCTCCCTTCCTGCAGACAGCACCAGGATTGGGGCTGGCCTGCATCAGCCCAGGCCTGATTACACAATGGCACACCCTTGGGGAACAGAAGTTCTCTATGGGGCTCCACTTTGAAGCACCTTCATCTGATCCCTCATTAGATGAGAGTTAATTTGATGCACAATCAGCCACTTTTAAAGCATTCTGCAGCTGTGCACTTCTGTCATGGCATGGCTGTTGAGTGTTTTCAGAGTGCTAATAGCACAACAAATGCCACTTCTGTCAGCACCCTCAATGTCCTGTGTTAAAGCAGAATTATCCTGGTGACTGTAACCATAGAGAAGCCACAATTTAATAAAACTTAAGGTGGGTTTTCAAAAGCAGCAGCATTCTCTTCAACTGGCTGTGCCCTGAACTCAAAGACTGGAACTAAAAAACTAATATTGACTTCATTAGCAGTAAATTTAGGCCAATGTTGAGTGTTGTTGAAAATCTCACCCCAAAGCTCTAACAATAGACATTTTAATTTGCCCCATAGTATATAGACAGGATTTCTCTAGATTCTACGTACCATGGACTTTCTATCACTCATATATAGCATCAACCACAAACAATGCTAGAAAGGAGAATGGGCCAGCTGTCCATGTCAGCTATTTCAAATGGGGCTACCAAGCACTCTGGCTTCCTTGTAAAAAAGGGGGCAGATGGTTTGTTTCTTACATTGGGGATCACTGGTAAGAAGTGGTACAAGAACTGATACACCAATTTAAACAAACAGCAGCAGGGAAGGATAATAAAAGGGAGGTAAGATGATTCAGGAAGGGCAAAGAGCTTAGCAAGCTCTTGGATAAGACTCACAAAATCAGGATGCTTGGCCAAACTGATCCTGAGGTCTGAATCAATGAGATTTTCCCCATCTCACCTTTTACAATTTCCTGAGTAAGGTTTCTTTGTGGCAAAAAAATGTTGTTGTAAAGTGATGCAGTATAACTGGATGGTAAAGGCACAGCAAGCAAAGGGTTTGGCAGGGAATTTTTGCTTGCATTTTTTATTCTTGGTCTTATAGGAGATGAGCTCTGTGTCTGGAAAGAAGATCAGTTTTAAGACCCTGAAAATTAAGTTATGTGTGTAATAAACAAAAGAGTCGCATTTGCCCAAACACAGACAGCTCTTCCATAGCCTGAGACCTGGCAGCACCAGACAATACTTGTCTGGAGAATTGTCTCTGGAATATCTCTATATAAATATATTTTATGTTGACAAGTATGTCATCAGGCCACTATTAAGATCAAATCCCAATCAATACAGTTGGAAAGTTAGCTACACTATAGCTTGGTGAAGTAAGCATGAGATGCTTGTATCATTGTAAGGGATTTACAGGCATTAATCTCCTTCAGACAGGACTCATTGCAGCCTGACATTTGCAGGTAAATAAGACACATGAGAAACAGAGTTTAAGTTCCTTTGCCAACAATATAGAATCTAAAATGTAATAGTTAAACATAAAATATACTGTTTTTTGCAATTGTTGCAAATGATCCAGGCATGCAGAAGGCTTCTCTGCTTACAGACATAAAGGAGCCTATGTTTCTAGACAGTGCCCACATCTACACAAGATGCTGATTGCACAGTAGCTCGTTACTACTGCACAGTAGTAATGAGCTACTGCACAGTCAGTATCACCAAAGAGCCATTTGGGGATGCTACTGTGCAGTAACTCTGGTTACTATGCAGTCATTTAGTATTTGTGTATTATTTGTGTAAGTACTAAATGACTGCACAGTAACAACTGCAGTGAGGATCTCATGTGGATGTGGCAAGTTATATGGAATTCTGTGCACATATAAATATTTTAAGTAAGTAACAGCCAGCTCAAATTCTGCAATATGAAACAAACATGTCCTTAGTAAATAATCTTAAGTGCATGCAAGATGTACTTTCAGGTGTCACATAATTTTATAAAGTTTCCAAATATTGATATGTACTTGAAAGTTTTCAGATGCTGAGAAAGTGATGGCAGGAATACATTGATATGACGTTTTTCTAGACTTGTTTTATTCAATTAAGCAGTTCCAAAGTAATCAGGTTAAAAGACTACTTCACAAAATTGATCACTGTTTTAAAAGTTACTCTCATTGCTAAATTCACATTTTGCAGATTACCCAATCAAAATAAAGTTTACTTTGAAGTTGTTGATCTCTTCTGGTTAAGGGTTTAAGGTATTATTATCTGAGACATCAATAAGTAATCCACAAATACAAGACAACCAGGAAACAAATGATTTAAGTTCTAATATAAAATTAGAGGTTTACAAACCTGATTTCCACCTAATGTGAAGAAGTGCTGAGCACTGATAAGCTTTCACTGAGGTTGGAAGGAATTGAGGATGCTCAGCATTTAAGAAATCAGATATTTATTTAAATACTTAAGTATGAAATTAGGGGTCTAACTTTAGGCATCTATAGGCATTTTTACATATGGTCTGGGAGTGCAGGGGAGTGGTGCTGCAATTAGAGTGTCTCCGAGAGCCGCTCAAATGAAACGCTGCTGCATCTCCTGTATCAGCATCCCCACACTTAAAAATGGAGGGGGTGCTTGAACTAAAGTTTGTTCAACAAGCTTTAGTTCAAGCACCCTGGTACCATTTTTAAGCACAGGGATGCTGATACACAAGATGCAGGAGGTTGGTGGAGTGTGGCAATTGCCACACTCAAGCAAACTTGATTAACTGAGTCTGCTCCAACACGCTAGAATTTCAGCATGTCGGAGCAGCGTCACACTCATGTATAGGTGCCCTATGGTTACACACAGCGCAGTTTAGAGGGAACGCTGGTGAGGGGCACCAGCAGAGCTGGTGGGCAGTAGGGAGGAAGTGAGGGGGCTTTAATTTTAATCACAGATTTGGGAATTTTATCAGAGATTTTGCCATTTTTTTTGTATCGGGGAAAATTCAGATCCCTGATGATCACCTCTGTGCAACTCTTCTTTTGACAACTCCCACTTCTAGTTAATGTACTTTGATTTGGGTTCTTAATATTAGCATTTTCCCTTCTCATTTTAGCCAGACTATGGATCCTGTACTCATCTGGCATCTGCTGAAATGTAGAGACTCACTGGCTTAAACAGATTTTGTGTTAGTGGTTCTCCAAACAAGAAAAGGAGTCAGCTATCTAGCCCTGGAGGAAATGATACGGTTTATATTGGCCGTGCTTTAGGGCACAATTGTCTCATTTCCTATGCCCAGATAAATCTCTTCCTGTTCTTTCTGGTGGATTAAATTATTATGTAAGGAATATTTATGCATTACAAAAAAGGACATTGACCTCAAATCTAAATGGAAAGAAAACAGTTTTTTTTATTGCTGCACCTTCTTGTTCACCAGCAAGCATTTTTGTTGTTGTTGTTCAGTTTCTGTATGAATGATAGCATGCATGACTCCGGTTTTAAGCTAGGATTACAGAAGATATACTTTCTGATTTTTATAGTACTGCTGCTTATATTTTTGGTTCAAATGGATGGCTTTAATCTACATGAGATGTGGTTAGAAAGAAATCTTTTGTTGCAAATTGAAAAGGTTGAATTCCCCAGCTAAAATTTGCAATTAAGCTACTCTCATGTAGATTTGATAGATACCATCCATAGTCTATTGTACTTTCACATCCTCCTCTGATATATTTTCATGAAGGTTTTGTTCTCAGCAATTAAGCTTCATCTATTCTTGTCAGAAAAATCTAACAACCGTGCTTTGTGTGTGAATATATTCAACATCCTTGACATCTTCTCTGACCAGGCTTCCTCTATTTTTTTCTTTTTGCTATATTTTTCTTGTTACAGTAGAGTTCATACAAAGTTTAGTACCACCACCTTGTGGAGTTATGAAATAATTACATTGGTAAGTATTGCCACAGCATAAATGCTTGCTGCTTGATTTGGGTTAGTTGACATAAGTATTCTTAATAAGAAATCTGATTGAGTTTAAGCAGACAAAATTATTTGCACACGTAAGGGTTTAGGAGATTGGATCCTTAGTAGGTTTACAAAAGGAGGACCTAGGAGCCTGAGTCACAGACTATAACGACCCTATTGTTTTGGGAACCCAGAACCCATTCTTGTGACATGCCCCTTAAAAATCTATGTAATGCTTTTCTTATGCTGTCCATGTACAAACTACATAGGTTTGTCTTGCCTTACTTATTTTAACTCATGTATTACAAATAAATATTTTAAAACCAAGTTTGATCTACATTAAATAAGTTTATTTTTAATGGCCCTGGACATCAAATATTTTCCTTTATAAATGTATTTTACAGGTAAAGCATCACAATTATATATTCTTAGAGTATAACTTATAAACTAGTTTTTATTACTTTCTTTTAATAAGGTTCTCAACCTGAGGGTATTCTAATTTTAAATGAATGCGTTAGTCTTACAATTTGAAAAAAAAAAATTATTTCTTAAAATGGCTTGTACAAACCAGTAATCACAAGATATCAGCCCAGGCACAAACTTAAGTCATCTGGCACTCACCAAATGCCATAGGAGTGTTCAGCAACCACAGTAATGGCAATAAAACCAGAAACCAGGCAAAGTACAGTACACATTTTATAATAGCATAATAATATATGTGCCTATTAAGAGAACAGTTTTCACCTCAAACCTTGCAGACCTTTGTAAGGGTGAGTTAAAAAGATTTATTTATATGGTAAGAGGGGTATGAGAAACCAAGTACAGCTGCACTGGCACTAATGTGACTTTAATGCCATATCTACGCCATCCAGTTAGAGAAGACAGTTTTATAAAGGAATACCACAGGAAAAAAAGTAATTATGGCTAACGGTCATTCATATAAGCTATCCTTTCCAATATACAGTATCTAAAAGAAAAGGCTGATGTTTTGGTACAATATGTTGATCTGCTGCCCTCTTGTGGCTGAGAGTTCATTCTAACCAATGAAGCTGGAAAGTACAGAGCAGACATGCTTCATAACATGGGCTGACAGTTAGGTCACATATTCTAAAATTGTTGACAAATGTAATGAGACAGCCTGAAGTATGACTACAGCAGTAAAGAGGCTTCTTCTCACAGAATGTGCAGCAGATAGTATTGTGCAAACTGAATGCAGCAAGCACTGGGATAACCTAAGAAAGAGGCCTTTTGTGCAGGTTTGGATGGGAAAAGATGCTTGCATGTCTGGTATGAAGTCGTTATAGCTTAATGCAGTACTAAGCATGAATCAGTTTCTCCAAAATACAGTGGAATGGGTTACTTCCACCAAATGAGAAGCTCATGGGGGGTTGGAAGGAGGGATGGAAGATTACAGGGTTCAAAATTCAGAGCAGTGGAGGAATAAACCTCACCATAAACCACATATTTAGGGGTCCTGGACAAGAGTCAGATCATTAGGTCCCATCTCACAGAGGCTGCTTCTGAGTACTGCTACATTTTCCCAGTAATACAGGTATATCAGGAGCCAGATTCTTGTAAATGAATTTCCCAGGGGAACCGTACGACCACTAACCAAATCCCACTGATGCTTCTTAGTAGAGAATTAACTGAGAATAAAGGAGAAGAGAGGGTTGGTCTCCTATTCCACTTCTTTCTGCTTCTAGCTCTGCTTTCAGACATAAAGAAGCACTGTTCTTTCAGAACAATGGTGACATGGCATGTATGCAGAAGCCATGTAATGGAAAGAAAGCATCTAGCCTTCCATAAGGCCAGAGAGGTTCTAGCTATGTTAGGCCACTTCTGCTTCTATAGCAAGAGTGTTCACTCAAAGCAGTGGCATAAGATTGAGTTACATATTTGAATGTACACTGCAAATTCAGTAAGTAGCCCAGGGGTCTCATATACATGCTGACCAGAAGCGTAGACAAATAGAAAAAGTGTCACTCTAAAATTGATGGTCTTTGAGATAGAACAGGGGTTCTCAAACTGTGGGTCCTGACCCCCTGGGGGGTCACGAGCAACTTAAAAGGGGGCCACAACTTCCCAGGGGGTGCGTGCAGGGGTGGCATGGAGTAGTGGATGGCAGTAGCGGCTGCCACGTGTGAACTCCCTGTCCCCTGCCACTGCCATCCAGCACTCAGGGTCACGGTATCACAAAGTTTGAGAACCCCTGGGATAGAAGAAAGATTCCTCAAAGTCATCCTCTGTGATTTTCTAAATAAAAAGCATTACAGCTAATGGCTAATCTATCAGCTCCTGATAAACACAAGTATAAAAGGCTGCTGGTAGATGTAATAAAATCAGGATGCTTAGCCAACAACTTCCTATTAGGAATAAATTAAGACAAATACCACTAAAGTAATTTTTATGACCTACCTAGGTCTGAAACTGGATTGAATAGGGTCAAAGAAATAGGATACTTCTAGATACTGCCAGAGATATTTTGCCATAATCTTCTCAATTTTCTTTCCCAGAAAGGGAAATTTGAAACAGGCTACATACCCAATATTACTTGATCCAGGCTGTCTTTACACGTGCTCTGGCATGGGTAGGGGGATGGACACTTTAATTAGAGCAACTTTCAGAAACCTCTCTAATTAAACTGCCTGCAGTGTCTCATGTATTTAGCATACCATACTTCAAAATGGTGGCAGAGATGCTTTAACTAAAACTTATTTGATGAGCTTTAGTTAAAGTGCCCTCACCACCATTTTGAAGTGCAGGGATGCTGAATGCATGACATGCCAAGGCTGCTGGAGCATGCTAATTAGCATGCTCCAGCAGACTCAATTAACTGAGTCTCCTTCAATGCATACTAATTAGCATGCATCCGAACAGGTGTTGGGCATGTGTATAGGTGCTCATTGATTTAGAAGTTATAAACTTTACCATTGCTAGTATCCCAAGATACAGTTGGAGGTATTGTGGATCACCATCAATAACAGGCCATATTAGTATTATTTTTCATTCATTGTATTATGGTAGCATTAGAAGCCCAAACAGGAATCACACCCTCATTATAGTGAGTGGGAAACATGCATATATTAAGAGCTGCAGTTTCTGCTTCTACAGCTGGCAATCTTAGCAGTTGATAAAACACAACAGTTGGTTTCAGCAAGAAGGTATTGCACAGCACTAGAAAATCTTACCAAGAAACAACTTGTTTCAAACTTTCCTTTTCCTATGAAAAGCTATTTGAAAAAGTGTAGCAAAGTAACCCAGACAATGAATATACATGACCCTAATAGGGAAATTTCAGACCAGCAAGTGTTCTAGTGACACCTGTTGAATATCTCCTACTAACAATGGATAAGGCCTAAGGGTCAGATCTTAATCAACTGCCAAGGAAACTACTCCTAAGATGCAGTGCATGCAAAAGCATCAGTGTCTTACCTCAAAAGAACTTTTTAAATTAACCTCTGGAGATTCCCAAGTCCCCTATCCAGTCAATGCTCATTCCGTCATACCTAAGACCCAAGGCTGAGATGACATAGACAAGTCCAATTAAGTTTGTGCAAAGCATACTGTAGACATAAGCTAGATTTTGACTCTGGTTAGGAAAAGGCACCCAGAAGAAACTATAAGGTCTTTTCTGTTAGAAACAGCTCTACACAAATGAAGGAAACTGCTTCTTGAGAAAGAACAAGTGACAGCAACACTGTCTTAGGAAAGGAAAGACAGGTGAGATGGGAGTGGGTGACTTAAAGAAAGAAACCCTTTTACCCCAGATCAAAGGCTAACAGAACAATCTGCAGTGGGACAATCTGATAGAACAGCTGCACAAACCAGACTGGGTCCACATGGAGGATCATGGATGGAACTGAGGAATTGGAAACCACCTGCAGACTACGATCAAGTCTATGGGCTAGATCCAGCACCAGCTGACATAAACCTGGACATTGCTTGTTAGTTTTACATATGCATTTGCATGCCAACTACTGAATCCAGAACTTGTAGGATGTCTCCAGTCAGGACTGGCCCATCAGCTCATAGTCTTGCTGATAACTTGTTGAAAGGCCTTAATGCCAAAATACCAACAGTTATGTCCTTCTTTCAGCCAGAGAAAGCTAAGTTTTCATGCATGTAGCCACTGAACTGTCCTGAAGTGCATCACAAAGGTGACAGAGAACCTTGGGCATGATGCAGCTTCTCTGAATGCATACTTCTTCAGTAAGTCTTTGTAAGATTACAGGAGAGTGTTACGTGCTTAGTCTGATATCACTGTGGGGATTTCGTTGGGACTGTCTTTGGCAGAGGATTCAGCTACTCCTCCTCATCAGGCCAATGCCCTAGTAGAGAAGGAACCATTAGGCATAGGGCTCATGATCACTCAGACAGATGCTTATCCTATGCATGAGTTGTAGAGGGAGTTTATAAAGGGGGGAGCTAGTACATAGCCTACACTACTCAGGGGTTTTTTTCGAGGGCAATTGAACCTGTAGCAAATAGCTGGTGTCACTTGGGATACCCCAAGCACACACAGCTTATTAGCCAGCTCTGGGGTTTAGGTGCCACCCAGTGCAGATCTGGATTGTGATGAGACTTAAACTGGGGTTATGTATATAGGAGCATGTTTTGGATCACAATCAAACACACAAGGAGACTATGGGTGTGTCTACATGTGCATTAGATCCAGGAACAGTTTACTTATTCACGAGTAAATGCTCTCAGGCAGGCGTCTACACATGTAGGGAAGTGGGAGTGGATTTGCTGCTAATAGTAGCAAACTGCTCTCACTTCCTGGGGCCCTGAAATGCCCCCCGCTGCCACCAGGGGGAGCTCTAGAATCCTGCTGGCTGCTAGCCCAGGGGCTGGCAGGGAGCACCGGACCAGGAGACAGCTGTCCCAGCACAGGGCTGAGATATTTCTCCCTGCCCCTGGAGGGGGGCTGCCTGCTGCTGGAGTGGGGACAATGTCCCCATGCCCTGGCAGCAGGGAGCTCCCATCCCCAGCTCTCTGGTTGGGGCGGGGGACTTGGAAAGAGCTTCAGGGGAGGGGCAGCTCACAGCTTTCTGCCCCAATCTGTCAGTGTGGCAGGGAATTCCCACCCAGCTGGGGGCTTGCTGCTAGGTGCCCCATCATCAGATTGGAGTAGGGAGCTGGGACCTGCCCCACCCCTGCAGCTCTTTCTAAGCCCCATGCCTGAATTTCCTTGACCGAGGCACAGGGCTGGGACCTCCCCTGACCAAGACAGTTCCCAGCCCCAACTCCACATTTGTGGGGTGGGGGCTGGAGAGCCTGTTTCCTGCTCAGCTTTGTGATCATGGAGCTGAGTGCAGAACAGGCTGGGGAGCTTGTTCGCTGCTCAGCTCTGCAATTGGGAAACTGGGTGAGGAACAGGATCCCTCAGCCCCTGCCAGCAGGGAGTGCTGGCTCCACTGTCATGGAGCTGGTGCTGGGAGATGAGGATCTCCCAGCCCCCTGCTCCCCAATCACAATTGCTTGGAGCTCCATGCTGCTGGTGTAGGGGAACATTGTCTCTGCTTGGGCTCCAGTGGTGGAGCCCACCCCATTGGGCAGCTCCCAGGGGCAGGGAGCAATCCCCCGCCCCCTAATGGCCAGCTGACCAGGAGCAGATTTTCTACAAGTCAGGCATGAGTGCTACCTACATGAGTGCTACTGCACAGTTAGTAATTGGAAGTAAATTTGCTACTTGCATTTTCAGGTAGCAAATTTACTCACAATTAGTGAGGTTTACTGCACAGTAAGCATATGTATGCTTACTGTGCAGTAAACTATGCTACTTTGCAGTAAAGTGTCTCTCAGAAATGCACCCAATAAGTAAAAACCTATGGATGTTAGTGTTTTTCATGTGTTAGGGAGGCGTCAATCTCAATTAGATGCTGAAGTGCCACTGTAAAAATCTTGCTTTTTACACCTTAGAAGTCAATTAGAATCTGACCATTGGTGTCCATTCTGATTTCACTACATTCGTCAGAAACTTTTGATGCTGCTGTGGTCTCTGGCAGGAGTAAATAGGTTAGTTCTTGAGACTCCTTGCTGCCATTAGTTAGTCAAGATAGACACAGGTCCAGCTCACAGGATGCATTTGGAAGATATCCCAGTGATAAATTGCATAGCTATGTGATAAATTACAGTTTTCATACAACTTCAACTACCCTACCTGCACCCTGTCTATAAATCCATCTCTGCCAAGTGTATTTCTAACATTTCAATAGACAGAGAAACTTAAAGAGGAATAGCATCTGTTTTAAGTTACTCTGTCTGCTTTCTTCTTTTCTATTCATAATGGTGAACTTTCTTTTTTCCCCCTGTACGAGGGTGGCCAATATTTGAAATCTGAAGAAGCTGACATAATCCTGACTCCAAGTCATGAGTATGGCAGTAGGAAATCTGAAATACTAAATAATGAGATAAAATTCAATGTGATGCTGCAGCTACTAAAGCGAGCAAAACATTGGCTTGCATCCATAGATGTTTCTCAAGCAAATCCCGGGAAATTATTCTCCCATTGTACTCGGCCTTGGTGAGGCTGCAGCTGCAGTACTGCATCCAGTTTTGGGCTTCACAATTCAAAAAGGATGTGGAGAAGCTTAAGAGAGTGCAGAGGAGAGCCATGTGCATGATCAGAGGTCAGGAAAAAAGACCTTATGATGAGAGGCTGAGAGCCATGGGGCTCTTTAGCCTGGAAAAGCACAGGCTCGGGGGCAATCTGGTGGCCACCTGTAAGTTTATTAGGGGTGTTCACCAGGATCTGGGGTAACGTCTGTTCTCCAGAGCACCCTAAGGAATGACAAGATCAAACAGTCACAAACTCCACCCTTTACCGATTCAGGCTGGACATAACGAAGACCTTCTTTACTGTCTGAGCCCCCAAGTTTTGGAATAGACTGCCATCGGAGGCGGTTCAAGCACCCACTTTGAATGCCTTCAAGACGCATTTGGAAGTTTATCCTTCTGGGATCCTATGATCCCTGCTGACTTCCTGCCCCTGGGGCAGGGGGCTGGACTCAATCTTTCGGGGTCCCTTCCTGCCCAAATGTCTATGAAATCTATGAATTCCATATTGTTACCCTAGGCCACATTTAATTCACTTAGTTTGCAGACAGATGTTATATCTGTAGCACTAATAGCATATCTATATCTATAGATATAGATATAGGTATATATCTTTGTTTCTATGCCATTTTTCCCAACAAAGCCTTAGGGTGACAGTACATGACCTTGTAATGATACAAAAAGCAGGTGAGCAGGCATGCACATGGCCTATAGAGCTATAATATGGTGCAAACACCTGTTTGAAAGAGGAACTTCTCTGTAGCACTAAATTTTGTAGTGCCACATGTAATGTTTATAGAGTTACATGGGGCAAGTCTACATGAGATGCCACAGTGATGTAGCATCTAAAAATAACTGTGCACTGCTGGGACTGTGCATACCAAATGTGCAGTCCTGGGTACATATAGATGCACCCATGCAGCACAATATGGGGTCTTTTGCTATCACAGCATCCCAAAATGCTCAGTTCTTCCTTACCTTCAAGTGGTAAGGGATGGAGAGTGTTGGACTCCATGACAGCCAACTGGGGAACACAGCTGCAGCCCAAACAGGACCAGGGTCTCCAGTTCTGCTCAGCACAGCTGCAGAGGGGGAGATGCTTTCATGGTGGGAGCTGTAGTTCCTGGGGTAGCAGTGAGCTTACCTGGTGGCATTTGTACAGAGGGTGGCAAGCTGTCAGAGTAGGCCATTTCCCCCAGTTCTGCTTCCCTCACACATTAGTTCCTAGAGCCACAGTAGGTCTTCTCACCACCTTTCCTGAGACGGAAGTGAGCTGCCAGAGTGTGTTACTGCTCCTGGAAACTGGGGAGCTGCAGCTCTGCTCACTTGCCACCACTGCAGGGGTGGGGGCAAGATTTTAGCTCTGCTACCTCTGAAGGGTTACAGTTTTGCTTGCCCCTGCCTTTTACCCCTGTAATAGTGGTCAGGACCTGTAGTCACCAAGTCACTGGCAGCCTGCTCCATAGCCCCTCTTCCCAAGCAGGGGGGAGGGCAGGCTGTCAGTGAGCAGCTCACTGACAGGCTCCCCTCCTAGCTGGAGAACATAGTTTTGTGATAACTTGTAGCACTCCAGCCAGGAATTCAATCTTCATAGTACTCAATTTTTGTAGCATTACAAAGTGCTGTGTCACTTGTAGTGCTACAAATGTGCATCTGTCCATGTTCTGAGCAAAATATCTTTTCTAGGTATTATTATGCCATTTCTCTCTCTCATATAAAGGGTCACATCTTTTGCTGCCTTGGACCCTGCATAACTATTTCTAACTGTATAAAATGAGTACAAACCTCATATAACATCTGCTAGATTAGAATGTCCTAGTTACATTCCCATTAGCCTTTCTACTGTCTTAGCATTGAGAAAGGAACCTCAAGTTTAATGAACATTTAAATCATAAATTTAAATAATACATACCTGAAATCTTCTTACATGATCAGAGTATGCAAAGGGACCTTAATGTAAATGTAAATCTGTCTGTCCTACATGGTTTTCAAATAACTTTGCAATTACTTGCGTAGGACAAATGACCACCAAATGCATGGCAATGAAGAACTGGGTATCAGGTTACACTGAATTCAATCAGAACCATTTTACTGCTATATGATAAGGATTAGCATGAAAGAGCACGAGATTAGTAACTGAAAAAAAATTACAGCTATATGCAGACAATTTTTTCTCCTCTGCACTTTCTGCATCTCTATCTGAATTTTCCTGAAAAGTGCTCTCAGCATTTTTGCCAGGGCTCAAGTAGCAATAGTTCTTTAGAAATTAAAAGTGTATATTTATTGAAGCATTATAGAGATGCTTCAAAACCTATCAGACAATGATTTTGCTGCAAGTTTATCCAGAATTAATACTGCTTAAATAGAACATAGGTGTTAGTAGAGACCAATGCTAAGAAGAGTTTTAAGAAATGTTAAATGAGATTAGTTTGACATAAGATCATGATATCCTTGCATGGTTTTCCAATCTGTGAATTATACCAGTCTTTGTCTTCTGCATTCCATAAGCATAAAACAGGAACAATCTAGTCACAGGTGACACAGAGGAGGCTGAAGTACTTAATGCCTTTTTTACTTCAGTCTTCACAAATAGGGACAGCTATCAGATGACCAGTGCACTTGGCAGCAAAGACAGGGAAGGAAACAAACAGTATAGGTAGTAGAAGAACAGGTTAGGCCCAGAGATTGGAAGAAGGCCAATGTGGTGCCTATCTTCAACAAAGGGAAGAAAGTAGATCTGGGAAACTACATGCCCATCAGCCTGACCTCTATCCTGGGGAAGATCTTGGAAAAAATTATCAGAGACCATTCTTGACAAACTGGCTGATGGCAACATCCTGAGGTATAGCCAGCATGGGTTTGTTGTGGGTAGTTCTTGCCTGACCAATCTCATCTCCTTCTACGACCAGGTGACATATCACCTGGACAAGGGAGAAGAGCCTGACATCATATATCTGGATTTTAAAAAAGACTTCGATCTGGTATCTGATGATCCTCTCCTAGAAAAACTGGCCAAATGCGGCCTTGGCTACATCACAGTCCGATGGCTACATCACAATCCGATGGCTGGGGAATTGGCTCCGAGGTCAGACCCAGAGAGTGGTAGTTGACAGAAGTCAATCATCACGGTGCATCATGACCAGTGGGGTCCCCCAAGGCTCTGTCTTTGGGCCTATACTCTTTAACATCTTCATTAATGATGTGGACATTGGAGTCAGAAGTGGACTGGCGATGTTCCCTGATGACACCAAACTTTGGGGTAAAGCGTCCACTCCTGAGGACAGGATGGTGATCCAGGCCAACCTTGACAGGGTCAGAAAATGGACGAATGAAAACCTGATGGGGTTCAACACCGAAAAATGTTAGGTACTCCACCTTGGGAAGAAAAACCCACAGCATGCTTATAGGCTCGACAGTGCTACGCTTGCTAGCACCATGGCTAAAAGGAACTTGGGGGTCATGACTGACCGCAAGATCAATATGACCCACCAATGTGATGTTGCAGCTGGTAAAGCAAGCAAAATTCTGGCTTGCATCCATAGATGCTTCTCAAGCAAATCCCAGCATGTCATCCTCCCACTGTACTCGGCCTTGGTGAGGCCACAGCTGGAGTACTGCATCCAATTCTGGGCTGCACAATTTAAAATGGATGTTGATAAGCTTGAGAGAGTCCAGAGGAGAGCCATGCACATGATCAGAGGGCAGGAGAACAGGCCTTATGATGGGAGGCTGAGAGCTATGGGACTCTTCAGCCTGGAAAAGTGCAGGCTCAGGAGGGACCTAGTGCTTGCCTGTAAGTATATAAGGTGTGTACATGAGGATCTGGGGGAATGTCTGTTCACCAGAGTTGAAGGTCAAATGGTCACAAATTCCTCCAAGACCATTTCAGGCTGGACATAAGGAAGAACTTCCTTACTGTCTGAGCCCCCCCAAGGCCTAGAACAGACTGCCACCAGAGCTGGTGCAAGCACCTACTCTGGACTCCTTTAAGAGATATTTGGATGTTTGTCTTGCTGGGATCCTTTGACCCCATCTGACTTCCTGCCCCTGGACTCGATGATCTCCTGAGGTCCCTTCCTGCCCTAATGTCTATGAAATCCATGAAAGAACTTAGAAAAGCTAGATGCTTTCAAGTCATCAGGGCTGGAAAGAATGCACAGATACTGAAGGAATTGGTTGAGGAAATTCAGGGACATTAGCTATTCTTTGAGAACTCATGGAGCTTGGATGAGGGCCCAGATGACTGGAAAAGGGCAAATGATAGAATCATAGAAGTAGGGTCAGAAGGGACCTTGTAGATCTTCAAGTCTGACCCCCTGCCTGGGCAGAAGAAAAAAACTGGGCTCAAATGATCCCAGCTAGGTAGGCATCAAGCCTTCTCTTAAAGACCCCCAGGGTAGGAGCCAGCACCACTTCCCTTGGAAGTTGGTTCCAGATCCTAGCCGCCCTAACTGTGAAGTAGTTCTTACGGATGTCTAATCTAAACCTACTCTCCAACAACTTGTGGCTGTTATTCCTTGTTATGCCAGGGGGCGCTAGGGGAAACAAGGTCTCTCCCAAACCCTTCTGGCCCCCCCTAGTGAGTTTATAGACAGTCACTAGGTCCCCCCTCAGCCTTCTCTTGTAAAGGCTGAACAGGTTCAGGTCCCGCAGTCTCTCATTGTAGGGTCTGCCCTGTTGTCCCCAGATCATGCCCATCAGTAAGAAAAGAAAAAAGGAGAATCTGGGGAATGACAGACCAGTCAGCTTGACTTTGATACCTGGAAAGACCATGGGGCAGGTCCTCAAGGAATCTATTGTGAAGCACCTAGAGAAGAACAAGATGATCAACAGCAGCCAACATGCCTGACCATGCTGATTTCCTTCTTGATCGGGTGACTGACTCTGTGGATGGGGAGAAACCAGTGGATGTGATATACCTTGACTTTAGCAAGGCTTTTAACCCTGTCTCCTGCAACATTCTCTTTAACAAACTAAAGAAATACAGACTAGATGAAAGTAAAGTAATGTGGATACATAACTGGTTGGATCATCATGCGTAACAAGTAGTCATCAATGGCTCAGTGCCTAGTTGGGAGGGGGTATCAAGGGGGGGGGCTACATGGGCACTGGGTCTGGTACTGTTTAACATCTTTATTAAATTATTTGAATGAGGGGTTTTAGTGCACACTTAGGAGATCTGCAGATGACACCAAG
This sequence comes from Gavialis gangeticus, assembly GCF_001723915.1. Classification (NCBI taxonomy): domain Eukaryota; kingdom Metazoa; phylum Chordata; order Crocodylia; family Gavialidae; genus Gavialis; species Gavialis gangeticus. The sequence continues at coordinate 167,313,293 of NW_017728992.1, read as the reverse complement.
TTAGGCAGAGTTACAGACACTCTGAAGGGCAGAGCTAGGATCCAGAATGACCTGGACAGACTGGAGAAATGGTCTGCAGTCAATCAGATGAGATTCAGCAAGGAACGGTGCAAAGTCTGGCACTTGGGACTTAGAATAATTAGAATAATTAGATGCACAAATACAGACTGGGGAATGACTAGCTAGGCTGCAGTAGTACAGAGAAGGACCTGGGAGTAACAGTAGACCATAAGCTGAAAATAAGCCAATAGTTTGCTCGGTGCAAAAATAGCCAACAGCCTCCTGGGCTGTATTAACAGGAATGTCACTTACAAATAAAAGGAAGTGATTCTTCTACTCTATTCAGCACTGGTGAGGCCTCACCTGGAGTAGTGTGCCCAATTTTGGTGCCCGCGGTTCAAAAAGGATTTGGACAGTTTGGAAAGAGTCCAGCACAGAGTGACAAAAATGATGAGGGGCCTAGGAAAAAAGACTTTTGAGGAAAGCCCTTTCACCCAAAAGAACTAGGGTTATTTAGTCAACCATTTTCAAGTGAGTCTGTGGAAGTCTGTGTGCTGCAAATGAGCATGCATATGTGTCTTTATGGAATGCAGAAGACAAAGACTGGAAAAGAGAAGGGGGGGGGATTTGATAATAGTCTTCCAAGACCTAAAGTGCAATTACAGAAAGAATAGAGATGGGCTTTTCTCTGTGGCCATAGGAGACAGAAGTAGGAGCAATGGTCTCAAGCTGCAGCAGAGGAAATATAGGTTGAAGGTTATGAAGAACTTTCTGAATATGAGGGTGGAATGGTATCAACATTGGAAAAGATTACCTAGAGAAACTGTGGCATCTACATCTGTTGCCCTAAGAACCAGGAGGTATCTGGTTCTCCCCCTAAATGGAATGAGAGCAAACAGCAGGATTGATATTGCCTTAAAGTATGCTTCAGCTTTCTCCAGTCGAGAACCTATTTATTGCCTCCAAATGAGGACCCAGTTAATTCTTTAATAAATTAGTTTTATTGAGCATTATAAAGTATTAACTCCAAGCATGCATATAGATATAATCTTAGCAGTTTCAGTAGTCTTAGTAAGATATAATCTTAGCAAGCGAGAAGTTGTATATTACTAGTTCTAATAATACATTACTTAAGTCCTGGTCAGGCTTCTAGAGTGGGCAAGGTTCCTTGAAGAGAGATCAGATGTCTTTAGTTCTCAGGCATTGCCAGGGTGGGGAAAAGGAAGGGATTTCTTTTGTTCAGGTAGTAATTGTTAGTGTGACAGTATTTGGATCTTAGGGAGCACTGGATTTTCAGCTGAATAAAAGGCTATGACTTGTGGCCTAGCAAAGCTGCTAACCACAAGGCAGAATAGTATGTTAAAAGTTACATTGCAAGATGCTTAGGCAATCATTTTCCTAACAATATAATAGTGTTGTAAGATACATAGCTCATTGTGTAAAAGAAACAGGATGCAAACTACTGGCTATCATTAGGAGATAAAGCAGATTTTGCTTATGAGTACTTATGCTAAGTAGCCATCCTAACTGTGTCAACCATTTTCAAGTGAGTCTGTGTAAGTTTGTGTACTGAGAATGAGGTGAAGTTTTAGGAATGTGGATATGGTACCACGTAGGACTAAAAAACAGACTGGAATGTGAAAGACAACATGTAACTGGTAACAGAATCCAAGATAAACATATGTGAAAAGGTGAATGGTGATTGGTAAAGAAGCCTCCAGAAGCTTCCAGGCTTTGGTTGAAGTCAGCCCAAGTGACTGAAAGAAGAGGGGTCAAGGTCTTAAGCATGAGCTCATAGCAAAAAGACATGTAAATAAGTGAAATACATAGGCAATTCCATGCTAATGAATCAAACAGTAAACAGAGGCAGAGCTTAAAATAGGAAGGAGTAAGGGAGGGACAAAGGTGGGGTAAATGTTAATGAGTATAAACCAAAGTTTATAAATATGGAAAAAAAACTAATGTTCACTGTGGCTCCACGGGTTGTTGGAGCTAATCCAAAGCTGTCTCCATTTTGAATAAATCTGTTGATGAGCAATGTGTGCAGGTGATATGCAATGGCATCAATCCATTGTCTCCCTAGTCATTGGGCGTTGCATGGAGTCGAGGCCTAACAGTAATACTTAGTTCTCTAGTCACATAGCTACCAAATAGGCATTTTTGTTTTTGTTTTTCAACAACCTGAATAATGTCTCCCCTTTATCACTGTTTCTTTCCTCTTTCCTTGGTACCAGGAGCCATCTACTCCAGATATGGGTGGAATGTGCCATAACAAATCCCTTTATTCACAACAAGCCTCTATCATCTGACTCTTGCAGAAAAACAAGCTGCATCAGACCCTTTTCTCTGTAGAGAACAGGTCATACAATTGCATAACTGCATGAATGAATGCACATTTAGCCTACTTACATCAAGGCTGCTCTAGGCCTTGCAGGCCTCAGGAACCATTTCAGTCCTATCAGGCATCAAGAGGCTGAACTGTCTCCCCACATCCTCGGAAATTTTCAAAAGCATGTTAGACAGACACTTGGCTGAGATGGCTTAGACAGGGACAATCCTACCTTAAGCAGGGAGCTGGATTGGATGACCTCATGCAGTCTATAACAGGAACATGTCCCAGGGGAGGTTGTGACACCTCTGGGTGGCCACATGACTCCTTCTCCACTTGGCTCCCCTTTTTCTCTCACCTGCTATGCCTTGATGGAATTATTTTTACTGTTGTAGAAGGGAAGCTGCCCCAGGGTGAGCCTTAGTCTGTTTTAACCAGTGAGTCCCTCTCATACCCCAGCTGACCTTAGTCCTGTTCTTCAGTGCCCTAAGCAGGGTCCCCTTTGGCCCCATCAGTGCCCTATGGCACCATTTGCTTTAAGGGCTATTTCTGGCCCTACAACCATGCCCATCCCTTGCAGCTCCAGATTCATGGACCAGCTTGTATGGGCTTCAGCTCTCCTGGCTTTAGTTCACTGGTTACTCTTTGCTGTAGACAGCCAGCCTAGGCCCACTGCCCATGGCCTGGCTTCTGGGTCTCACTTGGCTTGGGCCCTTGGCCCGTCTCACTCAGCTCGGGCCCTCAGCCCTTGGCCCATCTCACTCATCTCACTTGGCTCAGGCCCTGGCCATCTTAGCTGCAACCTGTTCCTGATAGGGATAAAAATCTGGAGCACCTCTGAAGCACCCCTTTGTGTCCTCTTGTCCTCCCCTCCAGCCACCACCTGGTCCTCTAGGTCTTCATCAGAACATAAGTGCAAATCCATAGGCTGTGTAACAAAAAAACCCTTCTCCCTTGCTGGGTCAGTAACTTCTTCACAGGCTGAAAGACCCATTTAGCTCTATACCTGTATCTCTCAAGAACAATTTGGGTGCCAGTCAGTCCCTTTCTGCAGCCATCCTGCTCAGGAGCTCCTCTACCTGCTGCCTACAGAGCTAGACTACCCACTCTGGGTCAGGCCCTGGGTTTATATGCCTTGAAGCCCTGCCCCTTTTCCTGTCAGGTGCCTCCCCAGCTACACAGCTGTTTCCCTTTTTAACTGAGGGCCAGCCTAAGGTCTTGCCACCACATCCCCACACAGCCAGCTTGCCTGGCTGCATTCTCTTAAGATAACACGAGCCCTCTGGTTTCCTGTTACACGGTCCCTTCCAGCCCTACTTTCTTAAGATCTTTTGATTCTATATTCAGCTAAATAGTTAAATTATTTATAAACTTCTAAATACAGAGTAGAATGTTTGTCTACTTCCTGTCTTGCTGACCACAAAATTGAATTCAGACTTGAATTTAAAAGGATACTTAACTTGCTCCACATATATGTATATTTATTTGCACCCACACATAAGAAGAGTATGTGTGTGTGTGTACATGTGACCATTTTATTCCCCTGAAAGAAGGGAAAGGTTTTTTTAGAAGTTTTTTGATTCCAGACATCACAGGAGATTCTTACAAGCTCCACCACCTTGACTTTTTTGCATATAATTATAATTATGACACCCATCATTAAGATAGAGATACAGTTTTTGTTCACTATAGTTTCCTAGGAACTGCTTTTCCAATATGTTTTCCTCCTTCTATAAATGAGCTAGGCTTTTTGCTTGTAATGTATAGGTTTCAGATGCTAGTAACTCCCTGGGACTACCATAGCAGTCGTGCCAATCCTGTGTGGAAAAGTTTAGCTACTAGATCTTTCTATTCATAAATTCATTGATTGTTAGGGGCTAGAAGGGACCTTGCAGATCATGAGGTCCAGCCCCCTCCATTCTAGGCAAGAAGACTGTGGAAACTGGGGTTGTCTAACCCCAGCGCTCTTTCCTGCCCAGGGCAGGGGGTTGGACTTGATGATCTACTGAGGTCCCTTTCGACCCTAATAGCTATGAATCTATGAATCTATAAGACAACTGGGGTTGGGTGACCCCAGCAGGGTGACTGTCCAGTCTCCTCTTGAAAACCTAGAGGGTAAGTGACTGCACCACCTCTGGAGGGAGTTTGTTCCACAGTCTGGACACCCTGACTGTGAAGGAGTTTTTCCTGGTATTAAGCCTGAAGTGGCCTTCCACCAGTTTGTATCTATTTGTCCTGGTCTTCCCCGGGGATGCCCTAGTGAACAGCTGTTCACTGAGCTTCTGATGCACTCCTCTGATATAGCAGTAAGGTGCTATCAAGTCCCCTCTCAACTTTCTCTTCTTTAGGCTAAAGAGGCCCAGGTCGCTTAGCCTGTCCTCGCATGGTTTGCCTTGCAAGTCCCTTAACTTATGGTTGGCTCTTCTCTGGACCCTCTCAAGCTTTTCCATGTCCTTACTGAAGTGCAGTGCCCAGAACTGGATGCAGTACTCCAACTGTGGTCTCACCAGTGCTGAGTACAACGGGAGTATCACTTCCTTAGATTTACACGAGATGCATCAGTTGATGCATGCCAGCATGTTATTTGCCCTGCTGACCACTGCCTCAGACTGATATTTCATATTCATGTGATGGTCAATCATTACCCCTAGGTCCCTTTCAGCTGTGGTGCAAGTCAAGCTGTCACCACTGAGCCTGTATGTATGTTGAGGGTTGTTTGCCCCCAGATGGAGGATCTTACACTTGGAAGTGTTAAACTTCATCTGGTTCCAGTCTGTCCAACTCTTGAGCCTGTCCAGGTTTGCCTGTATCTGCAACCTATCTTCTGACGTGACCACGCTGCCCTATAACTTGGTGTCATCTGCAAACTTGGCCAATGAGCTTTTCACTCCCCCATCCAAATCATTGATAAAGATGTTGAAAAGCACCGGTCCAAGTATGGATCCCTGAGGGACACCACTGGCCACACTGCACCAGGGTGACATAGCTTCATTCATGAGAACTTTCTGGGTCCTACCCTGTAGCCAGTTTCCCACCCACTGAACCGTCGAGCAGCTGAGCCCACAATCTTCCAGTTTTCCCACAAGGATATCATGGGATACTAGAACAAAGGCCTTCTGGAAGTCTAGGTATATAATGTCATCTACCACATCCAGGTGGCAAGAGACCTGGTCATAGAAGATGAGATTGGTAAGGCAAGACCTACCCGCAACAAAGCCATGCTGGCTGTCATTCAGAATCTTACCTTCTGCAAACATATTGCACATAGATTCTTTAATGAGCTTTGCCAGGATTTTCCCTGGGATACAGGTTAGACTGATTGGCCTATAGTTACCTGGGTCCTCCCTCTTCCCCTTCTTAAAGATGGGCACAATGTTGGCCCTCTTCCAATCCTCAGGGATTTCCCTGAATTCTGCCACAAATTCTGAAAGAGATTTGCCACAGGGTTTCCCCGATGAATTCAGCCAGCTCCTTCAGCACTCTTGAATGAAGTCAATCCGGTCCTGCTGACTTATAAATGTCTAGCTTTTCTAGTTGGTATTGCACCCGCTCAGCATCCACAGGGAGGCTGGTATTCCCAGCATGCCCCCATGAGCCTTATCTCACTTGTCTTTCCCCTTGGTCCTGTGAAATACCGAACCAAAGTGGGCATTCAAGAATTCATTTTTTTCCTGAATGTCAGTTACCAGCTGTCGGAAGGTATTAAGCAGGGGTCCCACACTTCCATTTCTTTTCCTATCTACTGCCTACATACCTACAGAAAGAATTCTTATTGTCCTTGACTCCTGTGGCTAACCTAAACTCAGTAGCCACCTTGGCTTTCCTGATCATTTCCCTACAAGTGCTGGCCACTATTGTGTAGTCCTTCTTGAGGACCTTCCCTAGCTTCCACTATGCGTACACCTCTTTTTTCTTTTTTAAGAGGGCTGCAATTTCCCTGTTAAGCCAGGAGGGTTTGCCAGCCCTTCTGCTACCTTTCCTCTTTGCAGGAACAGTCTTCTTTTGTGCTTCAAGGATTGTATCCTTGAGCAACAACCACTTTTCATGCACCCCATTTGCCTTCCCTGCCTGCTTCTGCATCACCTCCCTTACTGATCCCCAGGGCCTGTCCGAGTTAACATTTTTGAAGTCAAGGACTTCAGTGCTGCAGGCTGATTTGTCAACTTTGCGGCAGATGATGAACCCAATAATTTCATGGTTGCTGTTGCCCAGGTTACCCTCAATGTAAAGCCACACACCAGATCATCTCCCTTGGCCAGGACCAAGTCTAGGAGAGCGTTATCTGTGGTTGGCCCTTGCACTTCCTGGGTCAGGAAGAGTTCTTCTATCACAGTCAGGAAACTGCATGAATTATCTGACCTAGTGAAGTGTTCCTCCCAATCTATGTCTGCGTAATTGAAGTCACCCATGACAACCAAGTCCCTTGCACATGCGGCCTCTGTCAGTTCTCAAGGGAACTCCAGATCCACCTCTTGTCCTTGGTTCAGTGGCCTGTAGTAAATACCTACAGTTAGGTTTTTCTCAATTCACCCCCCTCTGCCACACCAGTAGCTTAACCCAGAGGGATTCAAGCTGCTTATCTTTGGAGCCAACGTCAGCCTCCAGAGAAATGTACTGCTCTCTCATATAGACAGCTACCCCACCACCTTTTCTCCCTACTCTGTCCTTTCTCTGCAAGGTGTAGCCCCCTGTGGATATGCTCCAATCATGGAAGGAGTCCCATCAGGTCTCTGTGATCCCTCCCAGGTCACATTGCTCACTAGAGAGCAGAAGGGCTAGCTCCTCCTGCTTGTTCCTCATGCTCCTGGCATTCATAGAATCATAGAATCATAGAAGTAGGGTCAGAAGTGACCTTGTAGATCTTCAAGTCCGATCCCCTGCCTGGGCAGGAGAAAAAAACTGGGCTCAAATGATCCCAGCTAGGTAGGCATCAAGCCTTCTCTTAAAGACCCCCAGGGTAGGGGCCAGCACCACTTCCCTTGGAAGTTGGTTCCAGATCCTAGCCGCCCTAACTGTGAAGTAGTTCTTACGGATGTCTAATCTAAACCTACTCTCCAACAACTTGTGGCCATTATT
>NW_017728992.1:167304541-167305715 GCF_001723915.1 Gavialis gangeticus | reverse complement strand
TTGTGACCTGATCATAAAAGGCAATCAGGTTGGTCTGACATGATCTGCCCCTAATGAAACCATGCTGGTTGCCCTTGAGCATTATCCCTGAAGCCGGCCCATTGCAGATGTGCTCCTTGATAATCTTGTCAAAGAGTTTCCCTAGGATTGAGGTAATACTGATGGGTCTATAGTTGTCCGGGTCCTCCCTCCTCCCTTTTTTAAAGATGGGGACCATGTTGGCTGTCTTCCAATTATCGAGCATCTGGACCTGATGATTTGAACACGTCCAGCCCCTCCAGAAGCTCTCTAACCCGGTCCTCCTCAACTTGAGGTCTGGAGGTGTTTCCCTTGAGTCCATCTTGCATCATGGTGGGGAAGTCCCGGTCCCTGTCCAAGAAAACAGAGGTGAAGAATTGGTTAAAGAGGTCTGCTTTCTCCTCTGGTGCAACCACCAGCTTGCCCGGAAGATCTTGCAGGGGCCCCACATTTCCCGGTGCTTTCTTCATCCTCCCTATATATTTGAAAAAGGACTTTTTATTATCTTTGATCTTGGACACTAGTCCTAGCTGTATGTCTGCCTTAGCTTTCCTGACAGCCCCCCTACAGGCCCGAGCAGAGGAGGTATACTCCTCTTTGGAGATAACAACCCCCTTCCATCAGTTGTACACTGCCTTTTTGGCAATCAGGCATTCCCGGCCACCCTTGGTGAGCCAGGGGGGCTTTTGGGCACTCCTGCCACCTTTGCTTCTTGTTGGGATGGTCACCCCTTGGGCCCTGAGTATCGTCTCCTTAAGGAATGACCATTTATCTTGGGCACTGAGTTCTCCTGCTCTCGAGAACCCCAGCACCTCTCCCACTAATCTTCTCAACTCATTGAAGTTGGCCCTCTTGAAGTCTAGAGCTACCGCCTTGCTGCAGGCCCTTGACACCCTGTGTTGGATGGTGAATTCCAGCAAGCAATGATCACTATAACCCAGGTGGCCAAGAACCTGGAGGCCCCTTACCAGGTCATCACCTGTGGCCAGGACCAGGTCCAATAGGGCATTTCCTCTGGTGGAAAGCTGCATTGGTGTACAGGCAGCTGAGACCCCCAACTGACACCCTTGATTTCCTGAGATGCTGTGGGAGAACTGGTTGGTTAGCATTTTGAAAAACAGTTTCATAGTTTCATAGTTTCATAGATTTAGGGTCG
>NW_017728992.1:167303210-167304530 GCF_001723915.1 Gavialis gangeticus | reverse complement strand
CCCCCAGCAAAGTCAGTTTAAAGCCCTGTCCAGTAGATCAGGCATCCTGGCTGAGAACAGGAGGTGAGGTGAATTCCATCGCATTCTAAGAGTCCTGTCTCTCTGAAGTGCATGCTGTGGTTGAATAAAAGCTATAATGGCTTTGGTGGGACTTGAACCCACAGCCTTTGAATAGCATTTTACTATAGAAGTCCAACATGCTGTCCATGGCACCACAGAGCCATCTGCAGTAAACAACCTGCTCCTCCTCTACATTATCTCTTAACACAGTTATAAAATACACCGCCAAAGATAGACCCTTTAGGATGCCTACATAAGGTTAGGGGTCCTGTTCTAACTCATGGAGCTTTACAAAAAGTGCCATGAGTTAGAGCCCTCCCATCTGACCCAACAGATGATCACCTCTTGGGCTGGGGGGGGCTTGAGCCTTCCTGCACTGGCCCTGCCCCGCAGGTGGGGATGCTCCAGCAACCTCCAAGGAGGTGATAAACTTCCCCTCTCCCCAACCATGCCTCCCCCCCGGCTGTGGGGCTCTCATTGTGAAATAGTGGGGGAGGCAGCTGCTGTTTGGGCTTGGTCTGGCCTGAGCTGGAGGCGGGGACTGGAACAGAGCCCCCTCACCACATGGACTCCCCCCAGCTACATCAGCTGGGGTACTTGTCACAGGCCAGCTGGGCACTGTGAGTGTATCAATTTTATCACAGGCCAACTGGGCTGTTTGATTCAGTTTCAGATCAAGGAGGGAAAGTTGGGAGTGAAGGCAAATTTATAAAGCTTACACACACACAACAGTTAACAGAAAGATAAATGCGATTAGCAGATAATGCAGTATTAAAGAGCTAATAGTAAATAACAGATAAGTATGACAGATAGATAGATCAATTCTGTCGCAGGCCAACTGGGCACTGCAAGGGGATTAGCCACTGGGCTATTCAAAACAAAAGAGAGACAGACATGGGTTGGCAACTTATCAATAGTCCCTCAATGCCAGGTATGCGTCAAGTGATTCCAGCGAAGTCAGGCGTCCCCGATCCATGCTGTCAGAGGGATTACTGGAGAAGGTCCCTTGATCAAGATCTGATCCTCCCTTACACCGGGAGTCCAGGCATAGAACAGAAATGACCATCTGTTCCCTCCTTCCTGCTGATCACCTGATGCATGTGCTTTTTATATCTAGTTGTATGCTAATATGTTGACTTTAGAGCCACTCACAATGTTACCCTATAGCTGTTACCCTATGGGATTGAAACGCGTTAAAAATTATTATAAAAGGATACTACCCAGACTCGGGTTTATCCAATAAGCAAATTATGAAGCAGC
>NW_017728992.1:167294739-167298210 GCF_001723915.1 Gavialis gangeticus | reverse complement strand
CTGCTGGTTACCTGATGCATGTACTTTTTATACCTAGTCTTATGTTAATCTGCTGGCATTAGAGCCACTCACAATGTTACCCTATAGCTGTTACCCTATGGGATTGAAAGGTGTTAAAATTATCATGAAAGGTGACTACCCAGACTCCGGTTTATCCAATAAGCAAATTATGAAGCAGCACCTTTAGGTCTGAAATTGACATTGCTCTGCCTAAGCCCCAACCCCTTTTAGGTTTCATTTGAATATGCTTTCTTGGGATGTGCTTTCCTGGAATGTGTTGGGTGTGCCAGGCAGTTGGATCCAGTTTTATCATCAAGGCTGAACTCTGAGCAAAAAAAGTTAGGTCTCCTAATCTCGCAGCTACAGCTTTGCCTATGGGGCCCAGTCAATTCCATGAACAGTTAATTTATCATTTTGGTTAAACTTATGAGAGACAACTTACATTTGCAGTTTACAAACTTACAAGCTTTATATTAACTAATATTACCCATTTAGACAAAATACCAAATGCCTCCAAGAAGCACATATTTATTGCTTATTAATCCCTCTGGTTCTGGCTGTCACAGGTACTGGGGTGAACTGATCAGGGTCCATGTGCTGGGGGGGTCTATTCCACCCTACCCTCCACTTGAGCCTGTTAACAGCGGGAGCAGAGGCTGCCAGCTTGGTTTGGCCTGGCTAGAGTGGGGGCAAGGTGGAATGGTGACTCCTCACCTCGCTGGCTTAGGTCCTTCCAGTACCTCAGCTGCAGTAGCTGGGGTGGGAGGTCCCACAAGGCAAGGGGGTTCCGTTCCACCCCACCCCACCCAAGCCCACCCCACCTTCAGATCTAGTCAAGCCAAGCTCAGCTGGCAGCTTCCTGCTGCATCTTCCCCTCCACATCCTCTTCCTCCCTCCCCCCCATCTCTCCCCTGCTGAGAGCCCCACAGAGTGCAAAAAATTAACCCTGAAGGGAATACAAGTTCCCTAAGGTGCTCTGCTTTAGGGCACCTTTAATACCTCTTTTGGCATGGGTTAATTTTTCACATGATTGGCCATTTTAAAAGCATTGTGCAGCTGTGCATGTGTGTTACATCATGGCTGTAGAGCACTTTCAAGGGTCTGATCACAGAAAAAATGTAACTTGTGTACGTGCTCTTATTGAGCATGGCTTTATAAGGGCCTCCTATTCTGAGGTCCTGGCTCAATCAATAAATATCTCCAGTAATTCACATTGTATATGCAGATTTGATTGTCACTTGGAAGATACTGATCCAGTGATGTTTAGGCAAAAGAATAATTAGATTATGGATTTTTTTTCCTGCCTTTTTAAAATCAAATATATAAATTAAATCAAGATACTCCATTTAAGAGATTTATAATCTTACACAGACAAGGACTCAAAAGACAGAAATAGTCAAAGTTAAGATCATGGACAATCTTAAATAACTGCTCTGTACTACATGGGTTTTAATTAAATGTTCATATGTAAGGTCACCTGTGCTTAAGTTCTACACAGGCAAATTTACAGGGTTTATATTCCAATGTATATTAAAAATTGTTCTTTAATTTCTGTTCCTGTACACTTATATTAAATATATTAGGTTGCTCTTAGCCTAATTTCTTGGAGTCAGATGGTCACTTTGGCCATCTTTACTTCCCTTCTGAGAATTTTCACTAATGTAAATTAATTGACAAAAAAGTAATAATGGAAGCAGAATATTTTCCTAGCCATAACTAACCACAAATCAGCCCAGATGAGACTGAGTTTTTCTCAGACCATGCACATTGGGATACTGGTTATATTCCCTCCTTCTTCCTGGCAATCCCAAAGATGTGCCCAATATTAAGATGCTGTAAATCAGTCCATTATGGTAGTATGGATTTGTCAGCCATGCCTGAGCCATTTTTAGGATATATCTCAGACCAGTAAAGCAGGAACCTTGAGTTTATTCCTGAACTCTGGTCTCCTACGTAAAAGCAGGATATGCTGCCAGCAGGCTTCAAGGCCAGCTATAGTTAGATTTTTCATTTAAATTTTGGCACATGTTGAAGTCATTCCTGTTACTTCCAAGGACTGTTGCCATTGTATTAAAAAGAGTAAATTTGCTGCTGAATTACTTACTGCCCAGAAAATCCAGCTGAAACCTGCTACTGCCAAATCTGAGGATTCGATATTGGGCCAGGGACTTTAAATAGCTCCAGCAACCAAGGATTTTCTGCTTCCCATAAAAAAGAGGATGTTTGATAAAGCTTCAATTTGAAGGATTGGACACAGGCTGTTAGAAACTGAAAATTGTCACCTCTGGTATGGTCACTACCTAACCAGTTGTTTTTGATTAAATCAACTGTTTTGTTCTATTTTCTTTCCTGAACCCAGGTTTTGTTGTCCAGTGTCAGGATAAAAAAAAAAGAAAGAAACAACCATTTTTGATCTCTTATGTAAGAAAGGAAGGAGATGGGCTGTCTTCATTTATGTACTTTATAATGCTTAATCCTTTGGTTCTTATTAAGTCTACCTCCTCCCTTCTGCTCTGCTACCAGATAATAACCAAATACCATTTTTTTCTTTGGTAGCACTGTATCTGTATTTATTAGCCTGTTCCACCGTTGTTAAAAGAACCCTTACATCTAGTGAAATCACCTGCAAATATATAAACATCTTATAAAGTACATGTGAATACATGTATGTATATCTAAAGAGAAGACAGTTACTTTATGACATATTCAGTATCTGTCTGGGTTGTGTATCCCTATGGTGAAATGTTAACACATTGGGTTTCTTTTTTTTTTTACTTGCTTGCTTTCAAAATGGCCTGCTACAGGTATGTTCCCTCTGAGCACTGGGAACCTGGATCTGTTCTGTGAGCCTTTCTCCTTCTCTTGCTTTGGTTTTTTCCTCCCAAAGACAGCTTGATCTCAATGTTGCCCCCCACTTTTATTAACTTTTTCTTGCCTTTTTCCACCTTTTCTGAGCCCTTTCTCCTGCAGTAACCTGCTCCCCCATACCTCCCACTCCCTCTGGGTTTATTTTGATTTTCCCCCTGCTCTCACTGTTGCTTTCTCTTTCTGTTTTTCTTTCATAGATTTCATAGACATTAGGGCTGGAAGGGACCTTGGAAGATCATCGAGTCCAGCCCCCTGTCTGAGGGGCAGGAAGCCAGCTGGGGTCATAGGATCCCAGTAAGATAAGCATCCAAATGTCTCTTGAAGGCGTTCAATGTAGGTGCTTGAACCACCTCCGATGGCAGGCTGTTCGAAACCTTGGGGGCTTGGACAGTAAAGAAATTCTTCTTTATGTCCAATCTGAAACAGTCTTGCAGGAGTTAATAACCATTAAACCTTGTCATCCCTTGGGGCGCTCTGATGAACAACCATTCCCCCAGATACTGGTGGTCACCCCTAATAAACTTGTAGGTGGCCATCAGATTGCCCCTGAGCCTGCACTTTTCCAGGCTAAAGAGTCCCATGGCTCTCAGCCTGTCGCCGTAA
>NW_017728992.1:167290423-167294579 GCF_001723915.1 Gavialis gangeticus | reverse complement strand
GCCTGCACTTTTCCAGGCTAAAGAGTCCCATGGCTCTCAGCCTGTCGCCGTAAGGTCTGTTTTCCTGAACTCTGATCATGTGTGTGGCTCTTCTCTGGACTCTCTCAAGCTTCTCCACATCCTTTTGGAATTGCGGAGCCCAAAACTGGATGCAGTACTCCAGCTGCTGCCTCACTATGGCCGAGTACAAGGAGAGAATGACGTCCTGGGATTTGCTTGAGAAGCATCTATGGATGCAAGCCAGCGTTTTGCTCACTTTATTAGCTGCAGCATCACATTGAAGGCTCATGTTCATCTTGTGGTCAGTCATGACTCCCAAGTCCCTTTCATCTGTAGTGCTACAGATTTGTTTGTTTTCCAGCTCCTTTGCTCCCTGTGGCCAGAGGGCTGCCCATCTGCTACCCCTCTGGTTCCTTGCAGGGTTCATCCTTTTCTCACTGCACTGGCTGGAGGCAGCTCCCAGGAGTGCAGTGCCAGGGCTTGTGCCCTTTTGGACTGGAGTTTTGGTCTCCAGCTTCACACCCCTCCTTTCATTGGGGTGAAGCAGTGCGCCATGACTGTGGGGGTGCTAGTAGGCCGCAGAATGTCCTTTATGCTCCCTGGGTGAGTTTGGTCCCTATCATTTTCCTCAGCTCCCCTGTTTTGGTGAATGATGTTGTGGTAGCAGGTGTGTCTTTTGAAGGTGTTTTTCGCCTCATGACACCCTTAGACACATCAGCCATGAGGACGGTAGCCTCTAATATTCCCCATTGCTCTCAGATTATGACCTCACTAAGCACCTGTGCCCTTATGGCATGGTTACAGGGCTGGTCCACAGACTGCTATTTGGCAGGAAGGTTCCTGAGCTCTGACATGTTCTGTCCTTTAAAAGCCAGATGTTGATGCTTCTTCACAGGGAGGGTCAGGGTTTTCCCCATTTCCTACCTTTCATAATTGATGGGCAATGTTATGAGATTTACCTCACTGTAGGGAACATCCTATGCTGTCACTTTTGGCAGCAGGCCCCATCTGGCTGCCCAGTGCTCGAGGAAGAAGTCAGCTGCTGCAAAGCTGCCTGCAGCTGCACCCACTGATGGTTCAGCCACCTCTAGTGTGGGAGACTCATCAGGTGATGGGGACAAACCTTTCCTACAGCCACTCCCTGGTTCATCAGAGACAGGTGGCTCTGTGGGGGTGGATATGCCCCCCCACTCCCTCCACATGGGGGGCTTTGTTTCTTTCTGCTGAGGAGCATAACTCTCAACACCAGGAGGAGTCTTCTGAGAAGGCCTTCTCATCCTGTCAAAACCCTCCTGCTGCTTTGGGGAGAGCAGAACCCCCCTCTCAGCCCACCTCCTTGGCATCCTCCCTAGACCCTGTAGTGGTCAGGGTTGACCCAGGAGGGTTGGTTATTCCTGGTTACTCCATTGAGCACCTCATTGAGTTTCTTGACCAGACCAAGCATCATCAGGGGGTTCCACGGTATATTTGTAAATGGTTCCTGGAACCTGAGATGTTTGTGCTTTCTGCTGAAGCCACTGCGGTGACACTGCACTCCATCCCAAAGATGTAGCATTATAGCTTTTGCCTCAGTAAGCTCACAGGTGGTGTTGGGTGCCCATTGTAGGAAGCTCTGGATAGCGAGCTGAAGGCCCAGTTTTTTTCCTGTCCTGCATTCTTGCTCTTTTCTGGTGTTTCTCTCTGCTCTTTTGGCTTTGCCTGTGCCCCTTTCTATATCTTTTGTGCATGGCTGCTACAGCTTTTGGTTCTCTCAATGTCAATGGCTGCAGAGATCCTATGAAGTGGACTGTTCTCTTTGACTTCCTGCATCAAAAAAGGTTGGATATCACTTTTCTGCAGGAAATGTAAACTAACACAGCTAATCAAGCCGACTGGCATGCTGCCTGTAGGGGCTGCATGTTCTTGAGTCATGGCACCTCCCTTAGCACAGGGGTCATGAAATTCTTGTTGCCACAGCTGATGCCTGACTCAGTGGTAGCCCAAGAGGTCATCCCTGGCCACCTGCTAACTCTTCACATCTTGTTAGTGAAATAGTGTCTCTTCCTAATTAATGCCTATGCACCCACTGCTTTGTGAAAACAGATTGCCTTCTCTGAGACCCTGGCTGTTTTTTTGTGGAAGACAGCTGATGGTGATGACCTTATCCTCCTGTGAGGGGACTTTACTTGCATGCTCGATAAGCAGCTTGACCAGAATGGGCCAGAGCCCCATCCATCCTTGGCCCAGCAGCTTCGGGTTGCTTTGGAGGTAGTGAACCTGATTGATTTCTGGGGTCATTTCCACACTGATGCGAGGCACCAGCTGCACTCCTGTGCAGCAGCCGTATTACCCCAGCAGAACTATTGGATCACAGCCTAGTCTCTTGTGAGCTGAAGCTTCCTGGCAGGACATGTTCCTGGCTGACCAACTGGTTCCTCAACACTAGTCTGTTACATGATGCTCACTTCCTTGGCTGCTTTGCTCACTTCTGGTGGACATGGGAGACTGCAAGAGCCACCTTCCCCTCCTGGAAGCAATGGTGGGATGTGGGAAAGGGGCAGACCAGAGTTTTCTGCCAACAATACACAGAGTAGGCAACAAGCAAGATCCTCCGCCATGTGCATGAGTTGGAGGAGAATATAGTGGAGCTTTAGGTGGTCCTGTATGATGCTGGTGATGATGCAGGGCTGCTGAAGGGTCTTAAGCTCCGCAAGCAACATCTGCGGGAGCTGGCAGAGAGCACGGTCCAGGGTATGAGGGTACATGCCTGCTGCCAAAAACTGGCAGAGGCAGACACCCCAACTCACTTCTTTTTCAGCCTTGAGAAACAATGGGCCACACAGAAAAGCATTAACCATCTTAACACCCCGAATGGCCAAACATTCATACACCCTGTCAAGGTCTGGCACCATGCCGCCGCCTTCTACCAGGAACTGTCTGCAGCTGAACCAATCTGCCTAGCGTCTGCTAGGAGCTTACACGACAGCCTCCCTCGGCTTTGTCCATCAGAAGCTGAGGGTCTTGAACAAGAACTTTTGTTGGAGGAACTGTTGACTGCTGTTGGGGGCCTTGCCTCAGACAAAGCCCTAGGCATTGATGGGTTGCCCACTAAGCTTTATAAGACCTTTTGGCCTCTTCTCAGCCCCTGCCTCCTGCATGTATTTCATGAGAGTCTCGTGGCACAGAGACTCTGGTCAGATGTCGCTAAGAAGTTTTCACCCTGCTGCCTAAGAATGGGGACCTTCACTATATCAAGGACTGGTATTCAATGTCTCTCCTGCTTATTACAGGATCCTGGCCAAGGCTTTGGCCAACTGGGTGTGCACTGTTATGGTTTCAATCATCGGGCCTGAACAGAGCTACTGTGTACTGGGCAGGACCATCCAGGACAATCAGTTCCTGCTTTCAGACCCATTGATGGCTGCAGACCTCTTTGGTCTCAACTTCCAGTTTGTCTTCTTAGACCAGGAGTAGGCCTTCAACTGGGTTGGCCATGACTACCTTTTTCAGACCCTAAAGGCCTTTGGCTTTGGGCCCATCTTTACCTCTGCCCTCTGGGTCCTGTACTAGGACATTTCTAACGTTGTGAAGGTGAACTGCACACTCTGTGGCCCATTCCTGGCCTGCAGGGGCATCCACCAAGGCTGCCCTCTGTCAGGAATGCTCTATGCCTTGACCACTGAGCCCCTACTTCATGTGCTGTGGCAGCACCTGACCGGTCTGACCCTTCCATCAGCCTCTATATCAGCAGGCCACCTGTCAGTCAGTCTGATGGTATATGTGGACAATGTGACTGTACCAAGCATCCAAGGTGATGGTCAGTCCTTGCTTAACTGTCAACACACCTGTGAGTGCACTCACAGGTGTGTTCAGCTTGTGTGAACTGGACCAAAAGTGACACCCTACTTCTTAGTCCTTGGGTCAGCCCTCTCCCCCTGGACATGCTCAGGGGTCTTACCTGGCATTGGGAGGCCCTCAAAGCCCTGGGGGGTTTTCTTTGGGCTGTCAGTCTTCTTGGTATGGAACTGGAAGGATGTTGGTACCAAGGTGGAGGCGCATCTGCAGCAATGGCTCTGGCAACTGCCCAGCCTCTCCTACTGTGGGTGGGTTCTTATTGTCAATAACTTGGCAGCTGCAATGTTGTAGCACCAGTACACTGTGTTGAAACCCTCCCCTT
>NW_017728992.1:167290122-167290412 GCF_001723915.1 Gavialis gangeticus | reverse complement strand
GCTCCCCTGAGCCATTCTTTATTTGCCAGTGGCCAAGGGAGGGCCAGGGCTTAGTTGACCTAGTCGGCAGGGTAGCTGCCTTCTGCCTGAAGGCCCTCCAAAAGTTCCTTTACTGTGAGGAACCCCACCCCTGGTGGCAGACAGCTAATGCATTTTTGCGCTGGGTCAGGGGCCTTGGTTTTAACCAGGAACGTTTCCTTCTGAATCTCACCCTCCTGGACTGGGGTGTCTTCCCACCCTTCTACTGAAGCCTGGAGTGGTCCTGGTGGACCATCTTCTGCCCCAGACCA
>NW_017728992.1:167283132-167285122 GCF_001723915.1 Gavialis gangeticus | reverse complement strand
CTTCCCACCCTTCTACTGAAGCCTGGAGTGGTCCTGGTGGACCATCTTTTGCCCCAGACCAAGCATCTGTGTTTCCTGCAGTTACTGCAAGAGCTCCTGATGTATAACCCGGCCCTACAGCATGGGCTGCTGAATCTCACTTCTAGCAGCCTTGGTGACTCCTTCATCCAGTCACATATTATCCAGCTGAGACATTTCCTTGATGCGGCCCAGTTGGACTGGCTGTCAGCTGAGCTCTGGCCACCTACTTGGGCATGTGTTCAGTCTGCTGTGCTGCCTGCTTCCTAAGGGATGTGCAGGTCATTCTCCTGGAAGATGCAGGAGCTGACCTGAAAGACCACCTCTGACCATGGAGAGCCCTCCATGCCAGGGATGTCCTGGGTGAGCCCTTTCCACCACTGCCTGTTGTCCTGGTTGTAGACAGTGACCTGGGTGGTAGGCCCAGCACCTTACTGGCTCTTCCCATGCCGCCTGACAGTGGTACCAGGATCTGCTTTGATACGCTCCCCTGGAAGTCCCTGTATTTGTAGATGACTTGAGTCTGCCACACCCACATCCTTGCCACTCAACACAGTGTGATGGAAGCACGTAGCAGTACTGGCACTCACACCAGCCTGCCCCATGTGCTACATGGGATACTGACCACCAGCACACTCATCCTCCACATAGGCCCAGTTGTGTTGGCAATTTGCCCCTTTTATCTGGGGGGAGTGGAGGAGGATCTTCACTGTGCCCTCCTCAGATGCCCCTGGCTGTCACTGCTGCTTGCTGCCCTCAGTGCTTTACTTGAGGTGCTAAATTTGGCCCTCTCAGAAGCCATTTACTTGTTCTCCCTCCCATACTGGGTGGCCTATGGGGGTGTCATCTGCCTGGCCATCTTTTTACTCAGCCAGGCTAAGATGGCCACCATCAGAAGCTGCAGGAACTGGCACACCAGGGCTGGCTCAGACAATACTCTGTGGCTTTCTAGTTTTTCATCTGGGTGGAGCTGTTGCTGTGCTTTGAGCATGCAGTCCTCCAGTGGATGGTGTGCACCTTCCAGGTGCATTGGGCCATTCAGGGGGTGCTCAGCAGCACTGAAGGTGGCTGTTTGGTCCTTTCATTGCAGCATTGCCCCTTCCACCCCTCACCCCCCCAGGGTATCAGCAAGGGTCTTAGTGGCCTGGCATGGTACCAGATGTTTTTGTTTTATATTGTGCAGGCAGATCTTGAGGGTCTCAGTGTCTTTCTTCTGTATGTGGGCCTCTGTGTGGGCTGTCCTTTGTTGTTTTGTTGCACTGTTATCCCTAGGGCTGTGTGAGTTGGCAGCAATCTGATCCAGCTTCAGATCCGGCCACTTCAGATGGCAGCGATCCAATCTGGAGCTCCAGACCAGGTTTCCACCTCAATATGGCTGAAGCGGTTCTGAAGCTGCACCCCAAATCCTTGAAAGCAAAGCTCATGTCATATCTATGTGTTACACCACAGGGGGCTGAAAACTGCAGGGATGGTGGCCTCTGGCAAGGCCAGAAAGCCTGCCAAGTTTCAAGAATATCAGAGCAGGGATTTGGGGGGAACTGCACCCCAAATTTCTGAAAGCTAAACTCCTGTCACAGCTATGTGTTACAACACGGGGGGAGAGGGGGTCAGAACTGCAGGGGTGGTAACTTTTACTAAGAGGTGGTTTGTACATTCAAACAAGCATCCAACCTCATCACCAGAACTGAAGCCAACTCCCTACAGCTCAAAACACAAAACCTGCCAAGTATCTCCAGTACCCCCACAAACTGCACACCAGAATCTATCAAAGACGACAAAACCCAGCTATCTGTGGAGCACATTCCTCACCAAAAAACCCACTCTGCCTTAAGTCTCTCAGGCCTGATCCTGAAAGGGAACAAATTACAGTGCAAACCACTTTTCATAGCTGGGCCTATGAAGTGCACTTCATCAGCCTCCTAAGTAGTATGTACAGAAACTAATCAACTCAATATACACAGTGGAATTCTGA
>NW_017728992.1:167276774-167278132 GCF_001723915.1 Gavialis gangeticus | reverse complement strand
AAAAACACCTTACAGAGGATGATGAGGAAGCATCTCTGGGCTGATATGAGAACTATGGCTAAAACCTTACCTCTTGTGTCATCCCATAAGGTTAAATACTCCATTCCTTTGCTCTATTGTGCTTGGTTATCTTATCTGTATTAGAGCTACTGCTTTGATGGTTAATTATATATGTCTTATGACCTCTTTAATGATAGTCCTCTGTCCACCCACTCCTGCCTTTCTTGAGCAGGTAAAACACATGTGGCTTCATCTTAACTTCCTTCATCTAAGTGTTTAAGGCAAAAGTACTTACCTAGGGCAAGAGAAACATCCTCAGATATAAAACTCTTGGTTTGCACTGCTCCAGTCTCCTGTCAGCCACATCTGACATGTTCTTGCCTCTGCAATCTCCTCCTCCAACATTCACACTTGCAAATCTTCCTAATGCCACCTACCCCCCACCCCAACCTGTCCCTTACCCCCGACACCTCCATTTCCTCACTGACTGGCTTTCTTCCCTGCATTGTGTACCAGGCCAGCCTCTGGCTTCTTTACTATTCCTTCCATCCACAACCAACTGCAGGTACTTCCTCAGCCTCACAAAGGGGTTTTCAACCCTAAAGCTGGCATCCCGGGCAGCTAAGTTGAGCTCACCAGGAGCCTCACAACTGTACTGCAACCAGCAAGAGTCAGGCCTGCCAAAGACGTGGCAGGTCTGGACATTCCCCAGTTAGGACTTTGTGCATGCGTGCATTAGCTGGAGGTTATGGTGCCTCCTACTCACCTTTCACCAGGGGATCACTGGCTCTGGCATTTATGGGGCTGCCGTGCCACCAGCAGTCCCACCACGCCTCCCTACCCTGGCAGGGTGCAGTTTTAGTGGTCATGCCCAGGACCTGGGGCCTCCTCCTTCCCCATAGCCTCAATCCCATACCTCCAAGTTGGTCCTGGCAGGGAAATGAACTCAGCAGGGACATGTTCTTCCCCTGCTGGCTGATGATGCAGTTAGTGCCCTCTCCAGTTGAGAGCAGGGCATTACTTGGCTTTTCAAAATCTCCAAAAAGGAAACTGATGTGGAGTGAGGAGGGTCCATCTTCAGGTGGAGCTTGGGGAACCCCAGCAGTGGGAGGTTCACTTTTAGGAACACCAGCTGCTCCACCAACATAGGATTCAAGCAAGTGCAGTGGGGTGTCACAACATCCCCAGCTATGCTGAACACCCTCTCACTTGGAACACTGGTCAGTGGACAGGACAGGTGTTGCCGGGCAACCATGGCCAGATCCTACCACATCTGGCTGTGGCTTGCTCAGTAGACCAAGGGGTCACAGTCCAGTAGCTCCATATCCTCAGTGAGATAGGTAACCACTGAAGCCTTA
>NW_017728992.1:167269613-167271774 GCF_001723915.1 Gavialis gangeticus | reverse complement strand
GCCTTGGCACTACCTGCTCAAGGTTGGGGTCTGGTGCATTTGGACCCCAGCATTCAAGCCATGCCTGTGGCCCACATTGGCAGTGGCTGGTGTGGAGGAGACTGGCTGGTGCTGGTGCCGGTGCTGGTGCTGGGAGTGCTGGCATAGGAAAGTGGATCCCCCTCTTCCACATCCCCTCACCTCTGCACTTCAGCTTCCCTGACTTTGTTCACTAGCACCTGCATCCAGTGATCTAGGGTATTGGGGCTGCCAGTGCACATGCTCCCCTTCACCCTTCGGTTGCACATGCCCGCCATCATGTGGACCGTACTGGACCGCAAAAGATCCAGCCGTCTCCTGATGCCCTTCTTCAGCCACCTCACCAGTGCCTGCACATCTGGTGACAGTGGCCTGCCCCAGCCCGGAACATTGATCCCCTGGAACTTCTCCATTTGGTTCTCCAGTTCCCTCACTAGGGGGATCACCTGGCTGAGGAGGGCATCACCAGTGCTAAGGGTCTCAGTGGCCTTGAGGAAGGGCTTGAGGACCACCAACATCTGGGACATGGTACCCCACTCAGCTCTGTTCAGGGGTGCGCTGATCGCTATCTCTCCAAGCAAGGTCATCTCATGAATGGCCTTCTGTCATTCCACCAGTCTCTCAAGCATCAGGTATGTGAAGTTTCACCGAGTCTCCACATCCTGTATGATTCGGTGCTTCGGGATGCTCAGCTCTGCCTGTTTCTTCTGCAGCAATTTGGCCCCCTTGATGCTGCTGTGGAAGTAGCCCACCACCTTCCTGCATTTCAAAACTAGCTGGTTTGTAGCAGTACTGGTGGTGGTGCTGTCACCAGCAGCCTTGTCCCCCTCCAAGGCATCCCTCACTATTAGGTGCAGCCTGTGTGCTTTCATCATATTGGCCCCATAGTTGGTGACCATAAACATGCAGGTGAGGTCAGCCTGCCCAATGAGCCACCCCTGCACCATGCGGTTCATGGCCCCTGTGATCTCCCTTGCTGTGTGGGACTCATCCAGCATCTCAGTTTGCAGTAGAGCCCACCAAAGGCCTGACTGAGTGCACCAGTGCCCCCTGAGGAAGAGGTAGGTGTGATCACTACCCCAACTGCTCCACATGTTGGAGGTGAACTGCAAGGCTACCTGCATCCCTGCCTTGTGAAGCTCCTCCCTCAAGTACTCTCTACATGCTTCATACAGGGATGGCACCACCACCCTGCTAAAGGTGATGCATGCGGGGACTTTGTAAAATGGGGCCAGAAGTGCTATGAACCACCTAAACCCTGGCCGCTCAGCTAGGGAGAAGGGCTGGCTATCCAGAGCAAGCATCTCCCCAATGCTCTGGGTGATCTCGCGTGCCTTGGGAACGCACCCCACTTTCTGTCCACCATTCCCCAATTGGTCCAGGGTGGTCTGCCTCTGTTTTGGGGGTAAGGAGGCCTTGAAGCAAGTGAGAGACTTCCCTTTTGGCACACTCACACTGGTGCCAGGCTGAGCAGCAGGAAGAAGGGCAAGGGGGTAGTGCCTCCTCAGATTCAGCAGCATGGCCATGGTGGAGAAGTGTCTCATGTCCTTGCCATGGCTCATGTGCCTTTGGCAGTGCTGGCAGATGGCAAACCTGGGATCATCTGCCAGCTCAAAATGATCCCACTCTACACTACTCCTCCACTTCTGGGTTGAGGGCGAGGATCCTGCCTTTTCCCCCATTCTCAGCAGGCTGAGGCTGAACAGCAGGAGGAGCTGCCTCAGCTGAGCCACTTGCCTCCACAACCTCAGCCTCCTCCTAGGTGCTGCTTTCTGGAGGAGACCTGGGTCTAGGGGAAATGTGAGGGGTGTGGAGCACTAACTCTGATTCCCCCTCAGTCCCCAGAACTGCCTGAGCCAATGCACTCAGCATCCCTGGTTCCAGCTCCAGCTCCTCCTCTGGCAGTGGAAGGCTCATGCTGAGAGCTGAAATTGGGGTGGAAGAGGCAGTGATTCCACTGCTGGTGCCCACTTCTGCACTGAGTGGAGGTGGTGCAGGTGCAGGGATGTTAGGTGCAGACACTGCTTCCACTGCCTGGCTTCCACTGGCAGCACTGATGTTATGGCTGCTCCGGAAGAGAATACATCTGTGTTTGGGCGGGGGAAGGGTGGGGCTTGCAGCTCCAGCTGTCCCCGTATCCCCT
>NW_017728992.1:167264272-167264613 GCF_001723915.1 Gavialis gangeticus | reverse complement strand
ATGCGTCTGTGTTTGGGACAGGAGGAGCTTGCAGCTCTAGCTCTCTCCTTACCCCCTCTCTCTTCCCTGCCAGAAGACCTGGCACCTGCCTTTCCAGCATGCTTCATATTGATCTTTCCTGTGCTGCAAAAGGTCTCTGTGTGTGTGTGAATCCTTTTGTATATCTGTCTGTCTTGTTCTCCTGTGAATATCTGTGTCTATCTTGTGGTGTGAATGGAATTATTTGTATGTCTTCCTGTGTCTCAATATATTATCTGTGTCTTGCTCTTCTTTAAATATCTGTCTGTCTTCTTGCACTGTGATTTTTTTTCTATATTCTGGGTCTCAGTGTATGGGCGTGC
>NW_017728992.1:167257789-167259272 GCF_001723915.1 Gavialis gangeticus | reverse complement strand
TGTGTGCAAGCAATCTGTGCCTCCCTGCACAGTGATAGATAACACTGGCTTCGAAAACACAACTGTCTTTTTGCAAAGTTTCCAAAACAAGTTCCCCCCCAAAATAATTCAAATAAATAAATTGAATTGTAATATTACTAATAATTGAATAGAATAGCTAAGCTAAACTAAGCTAAGCTAAGCTAAGCTAAATCCTAACTACACCTTTATAACATGAAAAAGCAGCAGACAGGTCTCAGTCTCAGTGTTCCTCTCTCACACTGTTGCTGACAGGGAATGAACTGCAAAAGGCACAGAAGGGCTGGAAACAGGGGCTTTTATACTTTTTTTAGTCCCACCCCACAGATGCTGCCATTGGAAAAGTAGCCAGGGAGAAATCTTTCTCACTGGCTACCTACAAACATGAGTCTTCCCCCCAACACTCCCTGTCCCTCCCCACCTCCCACTCTCAGTCCCTCCCCAGCTCCCCCTCCCTCTTCTAATTGCCTCAAAATGGCCGAAGTGGGTCTGAAGCATCCAAAGCAGGTCCAAAGTGCTTTGGATGCCACCGACTCACTCTGGACACCATTACTGGGCTCCTGGTTTGATCTGGAAGTGCTGCTTCGGACGCCGAAGCATCCAAAGCAAGATGCGAGATCCGAAGACTTGCACAGCCCTAGTTATCCCCCTTTTTCCATAATAAACATTTATAAAAAGTCTGTCTGTCTGTCTTTTTCCATCTGTTATATATACTTTTACTACTGGAGGAGATTCATGGGCTCAAAGGTAGCTTTGTATTTGTTCATAGAAGAACAGGAGAATTGCTGAGATGAGAGTCCAGGAAGCGTGGTTGTTCCTAAAGGGAGCAGCCCTACAGGTGCAGAAAGTGACAATCCCTCTATGCAGAAAAGGGGGCAAAGGGACCAGGAAACCCTCTTTGCTGAACAGGAAAGCCCAGGAAAGCCTAGGAGCAAAAAAAGAAGCATATAGGCTGTGGAAACGGGGTAGCTACCAAGGCAGAGTATATCCACTTGGTCTGCACTTGCAGGGAGGCAGTCAGAAAGGCCAAAGCTGAAACGGAACTTAGGCTGGCAACAAAAATTAAAGACAATGAAAAGCCCTTCTTCAGGTATATAGGGACCAAAAAAGAAGGTGCAGGGTAGCATAGGCCCTCTACAAGACAAACTAGGGCAATTCGTGACAGATGGGGGGATAAAGCAGAGCTCTTTAATGAGTTTTTTGCCTCTGGATTCCTGAAGTCAGATCAGGACAAAGCTCCCAATTGCATCATAGACAGGCATAAAGAGGAAACCAGCCCACCAGCTTAGCACTGACTTAGTGAAGAGACACTATTTTCAAGAAGGGGAGGAAGGAGGTTCCAGGTAACTACAAACCAGTCAGTCTCACTTCTATCCTCAGAAAAATCCTTAAATAAAAATATTAAGGATCACATTTGTGAGAGTCTAGCAGGGAAAGCAATGCTAAAGGGCAACCAGCACAGATT
>NW_017728992.1:167257056-167257778 GCF_001723915.1 Gavialis gangeticus | reverse complement strand
GTCCCTTCCAGCCCTAATGTCTATGAAATCTATGAAACTCCAGAGCAATAAGCTCCATAGTTTATTCAGAAGCAGCACTATGAGCCAGGTCAGAGCAACCCCAGCTAGCAGACAGGCAGCCCCCACACTGAAGAACCCTGGTGCCCTAGCCAGCCAGGGCAGCATCTACACATATGCTGCTGCAGAGTTATTTACAAGTATTATAGTGGCACATGTGTAGATGTGTAACATTTACTGCACAGCTAATTAGTCAACAGCACAGTAAATGTCTTAGGTAGATGCACCCACTAAGCCACACACCTTCTGGCTTGTTTTCTTCCCTCTGGCCCTATGTAACTTTCTCTTTATTGCATATTGCCGAAGCAGTAGGGTGGTAGACAGAGCTCTTTGCCGGGAAGTAGGAGATGCAGGTGAACGGGGCGTAGATACTGGATCTTCCATTCCCCAGGCAAAGCCCTACCTCTAGGCTACTGGGCTAAATCATGGAAAGACTGTTATGTCATGGCTCTCCTCCTCCTTGCTTCCAGTACAGCAAGTCTGTTTTACCACAGAACAAAATAGAATCTGAAATTGTGCTGAAGTGCCCAGCACTTGGAATTCTACCCTAAATGTTCAAGTATTCATCAATTCTGGGTGCACCAATGGAAAAACAGGGCCTGTTAGTGAACTGAACCATTTAATTACTAGAAAAGTAATGTCTGCTGAATTTTTTTTTTTGGGGG
>NW_017728992.1:167244102-167252056 GCF_001723915.1 Gavialis gangeticus | reverse complement strand
GGAAAGATGTAGGCAGTGGAGTCCCACAAGGCTTGGTCCTTAGACTTGTGCTGTTTAATGTTTTCACCAGTGACGTGGATGAGGGTGTAGAAAACACTCTGTCCAAATTCACTGATGATACCAAATTATGGGGTAAAGTTAACACACCAGAGGGTAGGGTACAAATCCAGGTGGATCTGGACAGGTTGGAAAAGTGGGTGGAACAGAATAGGATGTAGTTTAATAAGGACAAATGCAAGGTGCTGCACCAAGGGAGAAAGAATCACTGGTACAATTATAGACTGAGGGAGGTCTTTCTCAGCAGTACAGTAGCAGAAAAGGATCTTGGAGGCACTGTTGACTCCAAAATGAACATGAGTTGTCAATATGATGAAGTGAGCAGTAAAGCCAACCGCACTTTATCATGCATTAGCAGGTGTATGACAAACAGATCCAAGGAGGTGATACTTCCCCTTTATGTGGCACTGGTTGGGCCACAGTTGGAGTACTGTGTCCAGTTTTGGGCGCCACACTTCAAGAGGCATGTGGATAACCTTGAGAGGGTTTAGAGGAGGGCTGCTCATATGGTTGAGGGCCTTCAGGCAAAGCCCTATGAGGAGAGATTGAGGACACTGGATCTCTTCAGCCTTCACAAGAGAAGGTTGAGAGGGGATCTTGTGGCTGCCTACAAATTCATCAAGAGTGGGCAGCAAGGAATAGGGGATGCTCTGTTTACCAGGGCACCCTTTGGAGTCACTAGGAACAATGGCTACAAACTGATGGAGAGTAGATTTAGGTTAGACATCAGAAATAAATTCTTTATGGTAAGGGTTGCCAAAATCTGGAACGGGTTTCCAAGGCAGGTGGTGCTTTCTCCTACCTTGGGGTTCTTTAGAAGGAGGCTAGACAGGCACCTGGCTGGGGTCATCTGACCCCAGCACTCTTTCCTGCCCAGGACAGGGGGTCAGACTCAATGATCTACTGAGGTCCCTTCCAATGCATCTATGAATCTATAGATTTTCTAGCCTATGTGCAGTAGGTATGCCCATAACAACAGTATGCTAGGCTCTTTATGCATGTACTGGGTAAACTGTATTAATGGTGGTAGTTTTCAAAATCTCATTGTGCTTTCCTTGGTGTCTTGTCAATTCAAGTATTCTTGCATATTCCTTTACTATGGCCTTGTACAGACATTCAGTTTCCCCTGGGAGAGTTGGTGCTCTCCCAGCAGAAACCACACATGTACAGATATTCAGGCTTTTTCTCCCAAGGAATGTCCAAGGTAAAAATGGCCATCCCAGGAGAAAAATAACCTGGAAACAACCAGAGTTAAATCACTGCCAGGAGAATTTCTTCTGGCACAGCAAATGTTTCTCTATGCCATGGCTTCTCTCAGAAGGAACACAGTTCCTCAGTTTCTCCCCCAAATCCACCAGGGAGACAGTGTATTTCTCACTGGACTCTGGTGCTCCAGAACACTCCCACTTTACAATCGACATACTGAAAAGAAATCCAGGCTGACCATGGGCAGTCTGGGTCAGCCAATAAGGGTTGCCCTGTGCATTGCTGTGATCTGTCACCAGGCAGACCAAGGAAGCCTATAGAGCATGTTGAGATGTGCACACAGGACCCACCCCTGGCTGCACACTATCAGTACTGTGAGCTCTCCACTCTTTGGGGCTTCAGCATTTGAATGTCTGTGCACCTAGTTCTGAGTAAGTTTCTGTACCCAGAGAGCCAGCCTGAGAGAATCCTCACAGGTTACTGGAATGTGTGTATGCAGGCACATACATTGGACTGTTGCTTGCTCTTTTATGGAAACCTTCCTACCTTACTGCTAGTTTCTAGAGAAACAACGTGACTGTATGTTGTTGGCTCTGGATTTAGGACCCACATGCCTTGTTCAAAGGGGGAACCCAACCCTCAGACTGACCACAACCTTTCCATTGGATAATAGGCAAATGTATTGATATGTAGTGTTGACAAAAAAGAAGCAATACAAATTGTCAAGCAATTCTACATATCTACCAATCCTAGGGCTGTCACTAGAGTCAAGAAATGTCTGGCCAGAATGCAGTCTTCACTCTGAAGGCTCTTTCCTCTGTGTGTGTGTGTGTGTGTGTGTGTGTGTGTGTGTGTAAGTATGTATGTATGTATAAGTTTGCTTTTTGGGAATTGGCTGATAGATAGATAGATAGATAGATAGATAGATAGATAGATATGCCAATTCCCAGAAAGCAAACCTTTAAATACTATTTTCAAGTCATCATATGGAGGTTGTTCTCAAGATGATTGGAAAGGATGCCAGGTCCTCAATTTACAGGTCTGGTACAAGTAGTCGTACTAGATAACTTTAGAATTCAACCCAAGTGTTTCTGAGTAGCCTGGATGGCCTTTTGTTTTCTTTTGTGAGAAAGACTTGATATGTTAAATATTTGTGGATCTGCTGAATCTCCATAACATGCTACATAACTTGTCAGGGGCTAGCATAAGTGGCTGAGAGCAGACTGTCAGTCCATAGTAAAAGGCAGTTAGCAGCTGTGGTGGCCTGGGGCAGGTCCACAGGCCTGATCTGGTGTGTAGTAGTGTTGGCTTAGAAATAGTACTTAAAGGTTTGTTTTTTGGGAATCAGTTTATAGGTATAGATATATGCATTAGAAAGGGTTTTAAATGGCCAATGGAGCTTAATTGATTTCTAAAGAGCTTGGGTCTCTCATACGCAGTTTCTATAGCCTTGGAAGCAGACAGACTGTCTAACACAAGGCCAACAAGAACACATAGTTTGAAAAAACAGTGTGGAAACTGAGGGAATATGTACCATACACAAGATAAAAGTGGCACCAGATAACAAGGCCCCAAAGCAGAGGGGCCCAAGTCCCAGTTTTAGGGGAACAGACCAAATTAGGTGAAGGCCCAGAAAGACCAAATTAGGATGTGTGCGTGTGATGGGCTTGGAATATGTTGACAACACGGTACATGGGTTATGACAACCACACAGAGGGACCAAGCACAGATAGACATGCGTCAAGAGTCATTAAGAGTAATCAAGAGGGAAGGAGAATACAAAAGCAGAGAGTTGAGAGTGACAAAGGGTCTACCCCTGGTCCCTCCCTTTGTCTCATTCTTCTCTATACCTCCTTGTCATCCTCCACCCAGGTCCCTCCCTGTCCCCATTCCCTGGGAATGGTTCCCAAGGCCACCATGGACAGAGGGCATATGACCAGCCTGTCTCATTCATCCCACTGGAGGATGGAAGTGGGCCTCAGCATCCCACCTCCAGACTGCTGATACACTGACATTTGACACCTAAGAGAGAGCCTCAGAGTGAAGACTGTGTCCTGGCCAGATGTACTTTGACTCTTCATGACAGCCCCAGGATTTGGTAGATATATAGAATTGCTTGATTGCTTGTATTGCTTCTTTTATGTTATCTATGTGTATCAATAAATTTGCCTATTTTTGAGTGGAAAGGTCGGGGTCAATCTGAGGATAACCCAGAGGGCCCCCCACCCAAACAAGGCCTCTGGGTCCTAAATCCAGAACCAACAGTAGGACAAGCAGCAGCAGCATTAATTGCTGCAGCTCTGGAACCTGTTTTTCAACCACCATTCCTCTGTCACCAAATTTCCAGACCTGTGGCAAGCAAATAGTTTCATAGTTGCTAGGATCAGAAGGGACCTGAGCAGATCATCAAGTTTGACCCCCTGCCACGGGCAGGAAAGAGTGTTGGGGTGAAATGACCCCGGCTAGGTGATTATCTAGCCTCCTTTTGAATAACTCCAAGGTAGGAGTGAGCACCACTTCCCTTGGAAGTTGGTTCCAGATCCTGGCTGTTTTGACTGAAGTAGTGCCTCCTGAAAAAGAGGAACAGTGCCCATCCAGTAGTCAGCAGGATTTAAACATGCACAGGGAGACCCCAATGGCTTTCTAGTCCATTACCTTAACCACTTGGCCACAGCTACTGTGGTGGTCCTAGCCTCACCATTTAAGAACATTTGTAAGTTAGAATGTCATTGGCAAGAACAGATTGAATGAATAAAATAAGAGTTTTTGGCAGATTTCATTCAAATGACTGCAATCCGTTTTGTTATTCATTTCTCGCAAATGACTGTGGAAGCAAGATTTTGGTTTGCAAGGATGTTTAAGGAAAGTGTTGTGACTGCTTCTGCAAATATGCTAGGAATTTTCATGTTGCCAATTTGAAAGCTCCTTATTCATTTAGTTGCTGTTGAATCAGCCAGAAGAAACAAAACCATATGATTTTATTGAGCAACGTTGTTCCCTTTCAGCATCAACTTGTTGCCCCTGTGTGACACAGGGTACTGGGCAAGATGGACCTATGGTATGGCCCAGTAAATGGCAATGCTTATGTTCTTATTTTTACTGGCCTCAATCTCCCTACTTTCATTCTGTTTATGTGTCTACCTCTTACCTGTTGGGTATGGATTTCTTCAATGGATTTTAAAATAGGGATCTGAACTGTTATAAAGCACAGATTTTCAAGAACACATTTTATCTATCAGGGAGAATACCTAATACTTAATACCCCAGTCTAGTACATCTGTCACTGCCCACTACAGGTCAGAATTAGGATTATTCATCTTTGTGCTGAAACAATACACTCTTCTAATTACATCTAACTAGGTGACCCAGTAGCTCTGGCTGTCATCCAGATTAGGTTTTGTTTGAATGTAATTGCTTTATGGTAATTCTCAAAGGTAGGGAATATAACCCCCCATTATTGGTTAGTAAAAATACTTTCTGCATTTAAATCCATGCCTTTTAGCTATATCCCCACAGGAAGAAGAATTTTATTCATTTTCTTGAAATAATAATCATTGGTTTTTACTAGTTATAGCAACTTGGGGAAAACACTAATTTTTGTAATGTTTGCCTTCCCCTGTAGGGAAAGATAAAGCTGATCTCAGCTTCCCAAGTCAACCTTTATTTATTTAATGACTAGATTCATATTTAATATATCAGAATTTAAAGTTTCTTTGGGTTATATAATCCTAACTATCTAATTTATTTTTCTCTTTATTAAAATTCCAACAAAAAACTGTCTTGTAACATTCAGTGGATTGACTGAACATTTTCCCCATGTATAGTTTAATACCTTATTATGTTGTCAGAAGACCAGATTGTGGTGCCCTTACATAGGCAAATAACACCTTACTTGCTAAGTACTCTCATTGACATTCATAGTCAAAGTTGTTATTCATTGCAAATAATATCAGTTTAATTTGATTACAGTCAGGAGATCTCCATAAAACTGATGACATTTTACAGCTAAAGATATGATGATACAAAAACAACATACATACATAAGATCCCTAAGATGAATACTATTTACTTTACTAACACATATAAACCCCCATAGATGTCAATGTTAGTACTCACATGAGCAGGACACAGTCACCACAGAATCTTTCTGTTTTGGGGCACAGTCTTTTACTTCTCATCACATAAATGTCTCCATTGCTGCAGTTTCCACTAGTGTTACGGGAGTTCAGCTCTTGCCCCTTAGATGAAGTGAAGCTACCCCCTATATGTTTTCCAATTTAAGAGAAGTGTACATTATATGTATATGTAATGCTCCAAAACTAGCAAATATTCACCCAGTTTCTCCCTTTGCTTAACTCCATCTCCTCCAAATGACTTCAACCATTTTCTCATGCTGAATCCGAGACATTCTTGAAAGCTTACATAGTCTCTTCTCTCCAGGATATAAGAACAACTCTTCTCTCCAGGATATAAGCATGTCCTTAGAACTGTGGATGAGTTCACTGTGCTTCCCCAGAAAATGCAGTCCTGAGGTTCTAGATAACGGTGTAGTTATTGGGTCTATACCAAAAAGGCCCCATTTTTTCCCCATCAAGAATGCTTTCCTAAACAACATTCCTCCTTAGTATTCTCTTGCCAGTCCTCCTGCTGCCAGCCTCTAACCCTCTCCACCTATAGACTTTGTACCACAGTCCATATAAATATTCTCCTCGCTAGAATGGTTTATCAGACAGACCCAGAGCTCATATCTTTACCCCATATGATTGTGGAGCAGGGGCTGGGGGCTCCCTGCTCCTGAGGCAGAGGAACTTTGTCTTCACCTGAGCTCCAGTGGCAGAGCCCACTGGTAGGGAACCTATTCACACAAACTATTCCTTTCTAGACTTTCCTTAGCCTCTCTAGTACAGCCTGCTTCCACCAGAATATCACAGATGACAGGGAGATCTATTAGATATGTCTTGTTCCAAGTGTTATTCACTGAGAAGAAGGACCTGCCTCTATATATAGCCTTTCTTCCTGTCATGCTTTACTTTTGGTCCTATAGTCCCAATATGACTTAAGAACTATACTCCCCTAGAGTGTAGTTCTTAGTAGACCACTGTTCTTAGTAGACCTGGGGTGCACCTACATGTGCAAATAACTCAGGAGCAGTTTACTCTAAAGTACACTAGAGTAAACTCTCCTGGGCACGCATGCAGGTATGTGGGAGCAGGGAGCAGCATCCAGGAGCAGGATGGGTGAGCAGGGCTAGGACTGGGATTGCAGGGCTGGGACCCAGGACAGAGCTATGGTATATGCCCCACATACCCCTGCAATGGGCACCAGTTCTGCAAGCAAGGGTGTGAGAGCAGGGATGTGGGAGCAGACTTGCAGGGATATGGGAGCAGATTTGCTGCTCCTAGCAACAGATGCTCCTGCTCCACAATCATGAGGCCAGAGCTGGGAGTTCCCTGCTGCCAGGGCAGGGGGACATAGTTCCCTCCTGGACTCCAGTGGCGGAGCCCACCCTTGCAGCAGGCAGCTCCCAGGGGAAGGGAGCAATTTCTTGCCCTCTGCTGCCCAGCTGACTGGGAGCACATTTGCTCCCAGTCAGGTGTCTACACATGCACTACCATGCAGTAAGTAATTGAGAGGAAACCTGCTACCTGTAAATTTACAGGTAGCAGATATACTTGTGCCTACATGCTACATTGTAATCCAGGGATGGGAAAAATATAGCCCATGGGCCTGGCCTGCCAGGGGATTTTGTCTGGGACAGTATGTTATTTGGTCCTGTCTGGAATAGGCACAGGGGGCAGCCTGGGCTGTGGTGTGTACACTGGTCATGCAGGGCACACAGCAGGACTTCTGCTGCTGCTGGACTCAGCCCTGCTACCCAGCTATCCTGGCCCGTCTGCCCACATGCCGCTCAAATGGAATGGGGCCACAGGTTGGTGGGGAATGGTGTCCAGGAGCAGGACAGGTGGACAGGGCCAGGATCATAGGGCAGGATTATAGGATGGTGACAGCACAGGACCAGATCCAGGGAGATCCGAGATCTGTTCCTCACACACCTCTGCCTGCAGAACTGGTGCCTATTGCAGGGACATGTGGGAATCATGCCTCTGCCCCGGGCCCCGGCCCTGCACTGTCATGGCCCTGCAATCCCAGCCCTGGCCCTGCCCACTCATCCTGCTCCTGGATGCTGCTCCCTGCATGCCCATGGCTCCATTCCAGCCACCTGGCCAAACATGGAGCAGAGCCATTTAGGGAATTTTGGTGAGCTGTTGCAGGGCAGGGGTTCAGGTACTGACCCAGCCCAGAACAACTCATCAAACTTCCTAAGTGACCCTCAGGGCCAAATAATTGCTCACCCCTTTAATTCATTGCCATTGAAGCAATTCTGTAACTGAAGGCTACTTGCACATGATAAAAAAGTGGTACTTCACTTTAAACATGCTCCCATGCCAAGCCCAGTGCAGGGCCATAAAAGGAAGCTTGTTAGTTGGACCCAGCTTACCTGATGTCTGTATAGATCAGGTGCTTTAGCGGGGCTTTTTTTACACTTTTATCTAGTAGCTGATTAAATCAGCTTTAGGTGAAAGTGCCAAAAAGCCCCGCTGAAGAGCCCAATTTATACAGACATTGCAGAGCCAGGTCAAAGTAACAAGCTACTTCTTCCAATAAAGCGAGGTGGGGTTTGGCGGGGGGG
>NW_017728992.1:167236641-167243934 GCF_001723915.1 Gavialis gangeticus | reverse complement strand
GGGGGGGGGTTAACATCTGCAAGCAGCCAAAATTTCTAGTACCAAATCAAATAGTAAAGGAGAAATATAATGTGGCCTTGTAAATATATAAATTAAAAATGCATAAGAACAACTCCAAATTCAGTGCTTACTTGCTCTGTGGGTGAGTTCCTTCTAAGTGTTTACATGCTCTGAAGGTGCCTAAAGCTGTTCATTGACAAAATGAGAGAACTGTACACGTCTCTTGATGAAATAGAATCGTTCTTCAGAAGGCATCTTTTCTGGGTGAGTAGCTATAGAGGCCAAAGGCATGGTAGAGCTTCATCTTATATGTTAATTAGATCAGAGATGCATAAGCTTTTGTGAGCCTGATCTCACTTCACCAGATGCTGTGGCAGGACAAGCAAAGAGTATATAATGCAGAGAATGATTTGAATCCAAAAGACAAGGAAGGGAGGGAAGGAAGGAAGGTGGGGAGAAGTGGGTGGTGGCTGGAAAGGCAAACAAGTAATGAACCCATAGGGACCAAGGGGACAAGTCCAGATGAGTGCACACACGCGTTTCCCTGGGGACAAAGAGCAGCAGCACATAGTTTTGCCACTGCTACTTGTCCCAGGGAACACTCATGCACATGTGCTCTGGCACACAACAAGTTGCCCCAGGTGGGATAGGGGAGGCTAGGGCCTTACCTGGGGTCCTATGGACTTCCCGGGGCTCCAGCAGTGGCGATCTAGTGCATGGAACCTGGCTGGCAGCCGGAGAATGGCTCTGGCCAGACGGGCTCTGGTTTCAGGCAGCATACATTGGAGGTACTAAATTTAATGCACATTAGGAAAAGCGCATTAATACACATGCCCTACAGAGAGGCATGTGACTGTGACTGTTTTTGAACTAATGAACCTATACTTTAGTTCAAGCACTAGAAGAAGCAGATAATTGGCTGGTTTGGGTCCTGAAAGAAGTGGCTTTATACTTCAAAAGACCAGACCCTAATAAAGACCTAAGAAGAGGTAACTGTGATTGAAATTGATTTAAGAGTAGAAGATCCCTAAATTGCATGGTGTGATATGGTACAGAGAAACAATTGTCATTTCCAGAAAAGTGTGTGTGTGGGGAGGGGGGTGCACAAGGTGGAACAACTGGATTTGGCTGAATATTAGAACTTGTTGAATTTTGAAATGTCAAAACTAAAAGAGAAAATGGTCATGAATTTCATCTCAGATACGATTAGCTACAGAGATAGTTAAAATGTTGATATTTCATCAAAATCTCTCATCAAAAACAGGAAATGTTTTATAAAAATATTTGTGAATTTTCTTCTTTTCTCTTTTCAATAAGTTTTCCTCAATATTTTTGTTATCAAAATTATATTTTTATCTTTAGTTTATAGATGTTGTTTTAATATATATTTCTTTAATCTGGCTATTTTTCTGCCTGTTCTCCTGCATTTCAATGGCATTATTTTGAAACAATGCAAATTTTGCATTTTAATTATTATGTGTATCCTATTGACCTCTTATCTACTTCATGGCAGATTCATTAATAACTTATGCCTAACTTGCTCATCAAATTTAGCATCAGTTTTAGAGCTTCTGTAATTGTAATTACTAGTTTTGCCTTTTTTTTTATCCAGATGCAAAAAGGTATCAGACTACTCCCTACAGCATGATTTTTAAAGGCTCTGAAGGAAAATATCCTGTTCATTGCTTTAGGAGCTATGTATGGAGGGGCTGTTTCTTCATGGTGCCGAATGCAATGTGGTAGCAATACCTTTTGTGATTGTATTCTTGTTTTACTCCTTGTGTGCTGTGTTACAGTGTAGCACAAGCTAAATTTCCAAGCTGTACTGGTCTTAAACTGACTAATTATTGAAAAACCCCAAGGGCCAAATTTGTAAAGACAATTAGGTGACCAGAAGGTAGTCACAAAGATACTTTTGAAAATCCAGTTAGGTATCTGCCTGAATCCCAATAATATGGCCTCAAATGCCTTCAACTCTATTGAAGTTTGTCTCTTTTGGGGAAAATTCTCATAATAGTTTTTTTAGAAAGTATTTGGTAAAACAATGATGGTATTTGGCTACAAGGATTCAGCCCTGAAAAGACCGTAAACACTTATCTCTCATTAAATATGATCAGTGACATAAATCTCTCATCCTGGAATGAGGTTCATATGGGCAAGCCCAGCAATGGATCCAGGATTTTACTAAAGGGATGCGACTTCAGTGACTTGCTGCAAGGGTGGCTGCACCCCCACTCCCAGCCTCTTCCCCCTACTCCCAATGGGACATGAATACCATGTTGCACGAACAGCAGCTGAGGATTTAAGTAAGAATTCCCTCTGCTTTCCTTCCCATTCATGCTCAAAGGCCCCTCTCCTCCCTGCCTGCTGCTGCCCATGCCTCTGCTGTCTCAGGAGCAAGGGCAGCAAGGAGCTCCACTAGTGGGGACAATGGAAGTGGCAGGCTGGGGCGCTGGGAATGGGAGGGGAGGAGATGAAGAGGGGAGTGAATGAACATTAAAACAGTGTTACTCAACCAGTGGGATGTGTCCCACCAGTGGAAAACAAAGGTCGTGTAGGTGGGACTTCAAGTAATCGCCCGATTAAAAAAATCAGTTATTTGTACTTCAAATGGATGAATCAGCAGATATCTCAAACAGTGCAATTTTGTGGGGTTTTGTTTTTATTATGGTGGGACCAGGGTTTTTTGACATAATGGTATGGGACGTAAGGTGCAAAAGGTTGAGAATTGCTGCCTTAGAGCATGGTGGGAGAAGGAGGGGAGAAATTCTTACTTTCTAAGGGACTTAGGTCCCTGGCTGCTGCTTCTGTAACAAGGTCAGAAAGGGGGGTGCAGCTGTGCCACTTCACCCTTTCTGGATTTGCCCCTGGGCAGGCCCCTGTGTACACTCTCAATTAAGTTTTTGGGAGATCCTAAGGGTGGAAGGGTCTATACCATATCAACTTAGCCACCTAAAGCTGGCATTCAGATAAGGTCTTCTGTACATTTGTAATATCATGGCAGCCACTGGTTCCAATTCAGGAGTCCATCCCTATTCAGTACCATTTATCCAATATGACCATTTGCACACTTATCAATATATGTGCTGGAGTACCTTGTGGGCCCATGTGAGTGTTTCATCCACATGGCTTAATCTTCCACTGATTATATTTTCATATGGTACCTATTTAGTAAAAGCCGTAACTGAACACTGAAAAGAGTGACTCAAAAGTCTACAGCAGTCTTGTTGGAAGTTTCTCACCATGCAACCAGTTCCCCACAAAGTATAAAAATGTACACTACACATTTGATTGTTTAGACATCCCCATAAACACAAGAAGTTAGTTGTGTTATATCCAGATTGATGTATGCCAGCGACATACAGCATATCTAAAACCATCAGACCAGTTATAAATGTATGAAAAAAGTTATCCTTAAATCACAAAAACTATTTTTCAGCACAGAAAGATGTCACTAGTCTTAGCAGTTAAGGGGTTAATTCATATTCCACAGCTACAGCACTGTTGAATAGCAGCATGTGCTTAGAAAGAGCCTACACACATATGGTTGTGTGGAAATTATTGCAGTATTGTAGAAATAATTAGAATAATAGAATATTCAATGATCTGTACAATGTATTTGGGCTTTTAAAGGTGATGAATATAGAAGCAGAATAATACATTAATATCAAGACATAAAAATAAATGCCACACAACAGTTTGTTTTTAATATTTTAATCTTGTTAACCAATAATTAAC
Source organism: Gavialis gangeticus (assembly GCF_001723915.1). Classification (NCBI taxonomy): domain Eukaryota; kingdom Metazoa; phylum Chordata; order Crocodylia; family Gavialidae; genus Gavialis; species Gavialis gangeticus. Next base: position 167,240,196 of record NW_017728992.1, on the reverse strand, counting down.
TGAAACAAATAAAAATATATTTGTACACAATAGTATACATCAGCAGTGTACGATTAATAGTTTTCAAAACATTTTTTTCTAAATTAACTTGTTCTGTTTGTCGCCTCAACTATCAGAGCCCATGCTTCAGGGATGTGCCAATAGTTAATTGAACCTTAAACTTTCAAGCTTTAGGCTCAGCCTTCACAAATCAAATTATCACAAGAGTATTTGCTAATATATATAATGTTAATGAACCTTTTAATGCATCTAAGTCTCTTCAGGTCAAGTTTAGTTTTCATTAGCCATTCTATAATATTTTATTGGTAACTAGGTGCATCTACATGTGCAATTAATGCAAAGCAATAAACTCCAGAGTTTATAGCTCCCGGGCACACCATTTGAAAGTGTACCCAGGACTGCAGCATGTTGAGCCAGGTTGGAGCAGCCCTGGATGGCAGTGGGCCCTGGGAATCAGCTTGCCAGCCCAGGCTGCTCCCCCCAGCTCAGTGTGCTGTGGAGGGGCTGGCTGGGGCACGAGGGCGCTTCAGTGCAGGGTTAGCCAGCAGGCAGCCTCTGCGCTGAAGCATGCACAAGCCCCAGTCAGCCCCTCCAGTGTTTACATGTGCGCTGCTGCAGCGTAAAAAACTCTGCAGCAGGAGAATAGTTGGATTTACAAGTACTATCCTGCTGTGAAGTTAATTAGTTTACTTCAGCCTAACGGACCTTCATGTCTAGATGCCGAGACATGTATTGCACAGTTAATTAATCAATTCCGCAGTAAATGTCTTGTGTAGATGCATCCACTGGTTTTAATTGGAAAGTCAGTGAGGACTCATGGTTGGAGAGAGAGAGCAGAGTTTCCTGAATTCTTGTTCAGTTTTGCTGCAAATAAAGATACTAACTTTCTGATGACTGGTTAATCATGGAACTTCCCTTGTGACAAGTCTAAATAACTAAACACACTTCACTATAATCTGTAATACATAGCCCAGAAAATAGCATACCACAATGTATATACCTTTTTGCTGGCCAATGAATTTCTGTATCAAATATAGCAATATAGGTTTCCTTAAAAAGCTGAAGGGTGAAGTGAAATGGACAGGAGCAAATGGTGTGCATGTTTTAGTTGCATATAGTTATTCCCTTTTTAAGACCCTGAGATTCCTTGGATGATAATAGTTCCTGGAAAGATAAAGATATTCTCTAATGGCAGTAGAAAAAGTCAGGTGGTATCAACTAGAGTCTGTGCTTGGCTTTATAGAGTCTATCAGATGTTCTGCACTTACAGTAATAACATACAAGATATTACAGTAGTAGTAATAGGTTAGATGTGATTCAAGCTACAATGCCTGAAATGGATAAGAGTTTTGAGTTTTTAAAACTTCAATTTGAGACAGCAAGAGGCTGACATGAAAACTGAAGACATGAAGATGATGATCAATGGACAAGATACCATCTTAAATGATAAGAGGAGAGAAATGTGTAAGGAAATGAGAAAGGAATGGATGACTTTGTAAAAAGGCACAGATAAAATATAATGCCAGATGTAAGTGAGAGAGGGGGTCCAAGATACAGAGAGACAAGAAAGCTATAAATACTTTAGGCAGCACAAGGGATTATAGAAATGACTTGAACTGGTCATTTCAACTTTCCATGATGTGTTACTCTACATAATATTAAAGCCTGATTCTCAGATGTGGTTAAGAACTGCTTGAGGTAGCACAAAGATGTTTATTTGGTATAAAGCTGCCCTACTGTAGCCCAAGATCTTGTCCCCTATACCCCAGGCAGTGCCATCATAATTCACCTTTCTAGTTTGGGAAGAACAAAATCTAAACTAGACAATGAGGGATCCAATTCAGTTTGGTTTGTGTTCTTCTGCTCTTTTCATAGAATGAAGCATTTGTAGCCAAAGCCCCTATAATGCTGTGATACAGCTGCTCCTGAACTTTGCACAAAATAGAACTTCTGTCACAAGATCCATTAGAAGCTGATATTTGCATTTTCGCTTTGTTCTTCTTTTATGAAGCTTTATGTACAAGTCTCTCCTATTCACTTGGATATGCTCTGCCCTTTTCCTCAAGATAAAAAGATGTATTTGAATCTATTTCAGTGTCAAAAGTATTGCTCAAACAGCTAGAGCAAAAATAATACAACATATTGTTAACCAAGTGGCAGCCATTAACATCTATTGCAGCTGCCAGCAGGGCTGTGTGAATTCTTCCAAGAATGGTAGACATTTTTTTTTAAACGACAGAACTGGTTGTGATGGATTTGGAGCTGCATGCAATAATTTAGGAATGCTGCATCTTGATCAACTTAGTGTGATGTTTGCTATAAATTAACTCCATATGCATTATACAGTGTCAGGAAGTGCATCCAGAAGGGGGAGGAGAGACCTGACACATCCCACTCTGCAGACACTTGAAGGACAAGGCAGAATAATAGTGCAGTTTGAAGCCCTGCGTTGGGCTTTTTTTTACAGTGCCTGACAAAGCAGTTTTGTCCTAGAAGGAAGCTGGGACAAGATCCAGCAAAGCACCTTAGGTACCTCCAACTGAGGAGACCTGGCTTCTAGTCCCTACTCCCAGGAATCTGATATTGGATAAAAAAATACTCCAGGAGCAGAGATTAAAGCCTAGATATTTCACCTCCTACCTGAGTGCTTTAAACACTTGGCCACAGATGCAGGCTTCCTCTTGCTTGCTCCCCTTCTGGCCCGAAGGCTTGTGAATTTTTAGGTGCCCTGCGGCCCAGTCCAAAAAGAGATGAAAGATGTTTCCCTACCAGACCATTTTATAGCCCATTGGTTAGGTGTACAGGAAAAAAAATCATTCCCTGTTTTCCTGTGCTTAAAATTCAAGCTTATATATAAAGGTTGGCCAGGATCATATATGCTAAAGCAGATCTGATTAAGGTTAGGACAGTGAGATCTTCAACCTAGGTCCTGAAATTGTGTCATACATGTACAACATTGTATACACAACGGAAAATAACCAGTAGGTTACTCAGCCAATTTGTGGTGACTGGTCTAGTAGCAGTCTTCATCAGTCTATGCACTGAGATAAGTTAACAATTTACAAATTGTACCACCTTTCTATTACATTTTTCACATTCATTTAGTCCTATATATTAACTCAGCGGTTTTTCCCCTCCTACTGCAGAAGCTTAACCATAGAAGCCAAGGCAGTAGTTTTGCAAGGTACAGCACTAAGCTGTTTATATTTGGTGACAGAAAAAAAAAGTGTGATCTGGAGCTGCTTTTTACAAAACAGTGCCTCTGCCACCTGAATATTGCCTGTGCAGGATTAACAGGAGAATGTGGACACTGGGAATCATAAAGGAGAGCAGCAAATAGAGAGAAAGGACACGGGCTGCACAAGCCAGCATCCAAATCTGCCTTTGTTATGGACTGAATGAAAACTGTCCTTTATCCTGTTGAAATCACCTTCTCAAGCTGCAGCTCAGCAGTTAGATTACCTATGAATGTGAGGGTGTTTTGTCCCTTACTCCTAGGCATCAGCAAACAACAAGTATTCTACTTCCAATCCATTGGGAAGCATACGTTGACGG
>NW_017728992.1:167217096-167231641 GCF_001723915.1 Gavialis gangeticus | reverse complement strand
CAGCAGTTAGATTACCTATGAATGTGAGGGTGTTTTGTCCCTTACTCCTAGGCATCAGCAAACAACAAGTATTCTACTTCCAATCCATTGGGAAGCATACGTTGACAGGGTTGAATCATTTATGCGAAGTAAAGCCGATGAGTTTGCGAAGGCAGCGCAGCCTGTTAGTATGCAACTCCATGGCAGATTGTGATCACACAATGGGAAAATTCTCACTCTGCATCAGTTGTCCAATTTGGCCCTAACTGTAAAGAAAAATGTCCAAATTTCCTGAAATACTGGGGCACCTGTTTATCCACACTGAGCATCCCTGCCACCATTCACAAAGCTCACCACACTTGTCTTGCTTTACTGTTTTGCACCAGTAAATTAAAGACAGAATTGCCTGTGGATAGCAAAATAAAGGCTGAACTTTGCCAGACTCTTAATGGAAAGGCACTGAATTCCATTTTGGCCATGATCATAAATTATGGGGAGATATTTTTTTTTAAATGAGCAAGAGCCAGACTAACTCTTGGAAGCAACTCGATAGCCCTTGCTGTGACAATAAACACCCTCCCGAATATTACTGATGAATAACTAGAGAACTGTGTAATGTTTTATCATTAATTCTTTGGTTTTGTCAGCTTTTTGTTGGTGAACAAAATTAATGTACTCAAACAAATGTCAGAGCATTTTCTGAGCCTTGCTCTTTTTGAGCAGTAACAGCACTTTGGCTGCAGTTTTCTGGAGAAGAAATTACTGAGGCACTAGTATGCTTACATCAAATACATGGCTGCATAGCAAATCAGGGCCATGTCCTGCAAGGGAATGCTACAAATGCAGCAGCATTCCTCGGATCATGGGAACTAAGACAGCAGCTGTTTTCAAATGCAAAACTTGCAAATTGTAGTGTAGGGTGCAGGATTACTGAAGTGTAAACTTTTCTCAGTTCCAGGCCTAAACTAACATATAGGGTGATATTTTCACAACTGCAGTGCAGTAGCTTATATCCACTACTAGAAAACAATAAAGAAGTCCTTCAAGACTCATTTTTTTCAAAAAGCACAAGGAAGGTTGCAGCTAATTCTAAAGTTACAGCTAATTACAGAATCACAGAAAGTTAGGGTTGGAAGGGATCTCAGCAGGTCATCTAGTCCAAAACCCTATTCAAAGCAGGACCATCCATAATTAGATCATGACATCCAAAGCTTTGTCTAGCCAGGTTTTGAAAATCTCCAAGGATGGAGCTTCCACCACCTCTCTGGGTAACCGGTTCCAGTGTTTTCATAGATTTAGATTTAGGGTCGGAAGGGACCTAGTAGATCTTCTAGCCCGACCCCCCGCCAGGGCGGGAGAACAACAAAACCCCAAAACAAGAAACGGGACTCAAATGAGTCCAGCCAGGTAGGCATCCAGCCTCTTCTTAAAGACCCCCAGGGTAGGGGCCAGCACCACTTCCCTTGGAAGTTGGTTCCAGCTCCTAGCCGCCCTAACTGTGAAGTAGTTTTTGCGGATGTCCAATCTATACCTCCTCTCCATCAACTTGTGCCCATTACTCCTTGTTATGCCAGCGGGCGCTAGGGGAAACAGTGTCTCCCCCAAACCCTTCTGGTCCCCCCTAGTTTTACTACCCTCCTGCTGAGAAACTTCTTCCTAATATCTAACCTAAACTTCCCTTGCTGCAATTTCAGACTGTTGCTCCTTGTTCTATCATCTGCCACCACTAAGAGCAATCTATTTCCATCCTCTTTAGAACCCCGCTTCAGGAAGTTGAAGGCTGCTATTAAATCCCCTCTCAGTCTCCTCTTCTCTAGACTAAGTAAGTCCGGTTACCCCTGTCTTTCCTCGTAAGTCATGTCCCCCAGCCTCCTCAATATGTTTGTTGCCCTCCGCTGGACTTGCTCCAATTTGTCCACATCCTTTCTGTAGTGGGGTGCCCAAAACTGAACACAGTACTCAAGATGTGGCATCACCAGTGTTGAATAGAGGGGAATAATCACTTCCCTTGACCTACTGGTAACACGTCTACCAGTGTAGCCCAGTATGCTGTTAGCTTTCTTTGCAACAGGAGCACACTGCTGGCTCATGTTCAGCTTCTTGTCTACTATAACTCCCAGGTCCTTTTCTGCAGAGCTGCTGCCAAGCCAGTCAGCCCCCAAGCTGGTGGTACATGGGATTGTTCTGTCCTAAGTGCAAGACTTTGCACTTGTCCTTATTGAACCTCATGAGATTTCTTTTTGGCCCAATCCTCCAATTTGTCTGTCACTCTGAATCCTATCCCTCCCCTCCAGCATAACTACTACTACCCACACCTTGGTGTCATCTACAAACATGATGAGAGTGCACTCTATGCCATCTTCCAGGCTGTTGATGAAGACATTGAACAAAAATGGCCGCAGGACTGATCCCTTAGTCACTCCACTTGACACAGGCTGCCAACTAGACATCGAGCCATTGATTATACCCTCTAAGCCCAGTGCTCCAGCCTGTTTTCTATCCAGCATACAGTCCATTCATCCAGCCCATACTTCATTAGTTTGCCTGGGAGAATGTTGTGGGAGATCATATCAAAAGCCTTGCTAAAATCAAGGTACACCACATCCACCAGTCTACTCATATCCACAGAGTCAGTCATCTCATCATAGAAGGCAACCAGGTTGGTGAGGCATGACTTGCCCCTGATGTATCCATGCTGGCTGTTCCTAATCACCTTTTTCTCCTCCAAGTGCTTAGAAATAGATTCCTTGAAGGTCTGCTCTATGATGTTTCCAGGGTCTGAGGTGAAGTTGACTGGTATGTAATTCCTTGGATCCGCCTTCTTCCCTTTCTTAAATATGGGCACTATGTTTGCCCTTTTCCAATCGATGGCATAGCTCATTTGTCTTTTTCTCATATACATTTGTCTAAGAATATGAAATTGCTCTAGTAGTGCAGCTCTTCTTGTTACAGTACAACAAAAATGAAATAATGAAACCAGGCCAAATGGAACCACACACACACACACACACACACACACACACACACACAATGTATGTGTGTGTATGCATGTGTGTGTATGTGTGTGTGTACACACACATACACACACACATACTTTCACTTGAGTAAACTTGAAACTGCATGATTTGTCACTTTGCATATATCTATATATGGTAAGGTGGGTAAACATGGCATAAAATATTTTGTGACTCTTCAGTCTTGGGTAGATTAGCACAAATTAAATTTCACACTAATATGCTCATGGCCATGAGAGCTACATTAAGATCTAAGGGATTCAGCTAATTGTGAAAAAATATTTTTGCACTACTTGAATAATACATAGACAGAACCCTATATTCATCTGTGATGACAGAGAGATTGAATACAGCTGTTATAAATATACGTATCAAAGAGCTACCAATACTGAGTTAATAAGTCACCATGAATAAATTCCTGTGCTATGAGCATATCACAATGTGCTTTTGTTATATGAAATTACTCAATGTGTTTTTCTGTCCTTCTGTATTCTGTGGCCAGGATGGGGGTGAGGGCAGGCACCGGGAGGTGAGGGGAAGACAAGTGGCAGGGGTTCATGTGACAGGGGGCTGGTACCATAGACAGAGAACCAGAGTCAGGCACAGAAGGGACAAAGGATTGGAGGGATGTGGGGTAAGGGGGCATGTGGCAGGGGAACAGGCAGAGGGAGGCAGGGAAGTGACAGGGGGAACAGGCTGAAAGAGAGCAGAGAATGGGAAGACTGGCAACAGACATAGGGAAGCAAGGGGCAGGGGTGGAAAGGAGGGGGCAATGGGTTGCGGGGGTAAGGATCAATACTCTTCACTCTGCCACTGTTTTCCCTGCCACAGTGGTGCAGGGGGGGGCATATGAATTTAAGCTGATTCTCCAATTGTTATATGCAATACATGGATAATTATAACAAATGTATGATAGTCCATGAAAGAATCTAATTGTTGGAGGCTTGTCTTAAATTTGAAGTAGTCTTGGAATCAGGTAAATATGACAATCTATCAGTCAAAGTGACTGAGTAATGGAAGTTCCATGAAGCATTGCTAGAGAGTCCCAGAATGATAGAATCAAAGAAAATTAGGGTTGGAAGGGACCTCAGGAGGTCATCTAGTCCAGCCCTGTGTTCAAACCAGAACCACCCCCAACTAGATCATCACATCCAAGGCTTTATCTAGCTGGATCTTAAAAACCTGCAAAGATGGAGATTCCACAACCCTCTCTGGGTAACCTGTTCCAGTACTTTACTACACTCCTGGTGAGAAAGTTCTTCCTAATATCTACCCTAAAATTTCCCTTGCTTCAACTTGAGACCATTGTTACTTGTTCTATCATCTGACACCACTGAGAACAGTCTGGCTTCATCCTCTTTGGAACCCTCCTTCAGGTAGTTGAAGGCTGCTATGAAATCCCCCCTCAGTCTTCTCTTCTCCAGATTAAATAAGCACAGTCCCTTCAGCCTCTCCCCAGACCTCATGGGCCCCAGCCTACTAATGCAGTCCAGTATGCTGTTAGGCTTCTTTGCAACAATGGCACACTGCTGGCTCATATTCAGTCTATTGTCCACTTTAACCCCCAGGTCCTGTTCTATAAAGCTGCTGTTTAGCTAGTCAGTCCTCAAACTGTACTGGTGCATGGGGTTGTTCTGTCCTAAGTGCAGGACTTTGCACTTTCCCTTATTGAACCTCAAGAGATATCTTTTGGCCCAATCCTCCAATTTGTCGATGTCTTTCTGAATTCTAGCCCTACCCTCCTGTGTGTCTACTACTCCCCCCAGTTTGGTGTCATCTGCAAACTTGCTGAGGGTGCACTCTATGCCATCTTCCATGTCATTGATGAAGATATTGAACAAAACCACCCCCAGGACTCATCCTTGGGGCACTCCACTTGATACTGGCAACCAACTACACATTGAGACATTAACTACTACCTTCTGTGCCGAATAATATTACCCAGAAGTTTTTTCCTTGCTCAATCAAGAAAAGGTACAGGATAAAATGTTGGAGCGAGAGGCATTAAGGTCTTGTCACATTATAGACAAGTGAAGATCTTAGATAAATTGCCTCTTGAGTATACATCAAAACAGACTTTGTTGTAGTGGTTTTATTCTGACAATCCTTTCCTGTGTGTCATGAGCAAGGCATATAAATTTTGCCTATAATTCCTTTGGAATAACAGCTTGGCAGTGCCTTATCTCACACATCCATCTTGCAGGAAAGGTAATTCTCTAGTTTAAACAAATCTGTGTTTGACATTATTTGGCTATCACATTGCCAGGAATTCACCAAGGTTTTGTTGAAGTTAATGTCCTAAGCAAGCAGCTTTGAATTGTTCCTTGGTAGCTGAAGAAAGTTGCACTGCTCATAAGTGCACAACTTTGTTGTCATCCTCATTGGCCATGTGTGAATCTGGTGAAGGTAAAAGCCTGTTCTTCATCTCATAGTCTCACTGACTACCTGGCAAGTCACATGCTCATGAATCTTTTTATTGTTAAGAATGTTGTTAATAGATTGTGATCTGTACAAAGCATGAATCTATATCCCCCAAATTAAGCTTTCCATTTTTCTGCAGCCCATATGCAGCCAAGTCCTTCCTTTTCAAAGATGGAATACTTCCATATTTTGTAAAAGTGTTTTGTTCTGTTTTCAAGTCTCTGCAGTGTTGTTGTCATGGACCCAGGTAAATGTGTCTCCAAACCCATAGTCTAACAGATTTGCTAGTCACAACTGGAGGTAATAGGATCAATAAAACAGTAAAATTGCTGAGATATTCATAATCAAAGCTTTCACAATTTCACAGTAACTATTCAAGCAAAAACGTGACGATCTAAAAAGCATTTAGTGTTCTTAATGGTTCTAAAACTGAAGCAGAGTCTGGAGTAACTTTTCATTGTGTGACATCAACCCCCCCACCCTAAAAAAAGTGTATAATGCTATTCAAATTTTTTTTTTTAATCTGCCAGACAACTTGGGTCCTCAGACTGCTTTCTTAAGGATCACTGACATCATTCTTTGAAAAAAATGTACCAACATCTAGCAAGAGTCTATCTTGTATGATCAGTGTTGCAAGGTCTCTGCTTAATGATATGCATTCTATAGATCATGAGTAGAAAGCATCTTTGCTCCACATTTCAGCAAAGATTTCATTTATATGTGGCTGTCAATCACAATGGCTGCTTAGCTTGTGTCCTCCAGTCTTCTTTTTGAAACCATTATTGGTGAGACCCATTCAGAAAATTCAATTTCAGTGATGCCATTCTGTACTGCTTTTGAGAGAATGATACCTCTGTTGCAAGGGTGTGAAATATAGTGCAATCTTAATTTTGTTAAGGCCCTGGGTGTTCCCAAAAGCTGCACCCTACCGGAGCTACTGTGGTAGGACTTCTCCTGGCAAAGCAGCCCCTAGAAAGTGCCACCAGGGCCAAACCCCAGAGAAGGGTGAGTCTGAGGTGCCCTAAACCCCAGCCCCATCTGCCTTGCAGGTTACCCTGTGGCAGGGAGTGGCTAGGGAATCTGACTAAAATAAAAGTAAGGACAAGGCCAGACTGTTGACCAGAGTGGACAGCTACACCTGACTCCCTCTGGAAAGTCCTCTTGGGTGGATTAGGTGGTTGAGTAGATATGTTCATCTCCCCAGCTGTGAAGGCAGATGGCAAGAGCTGTGTGGACAGTGCAGGGCATCAGTTCAGGTGCAGCAGGACCTGATAGCTATCCACTGCATCTAGATTTGTCTCCAGATGTCTTGACACTGTTGTGCCACTGGATTCGGAGAGGCCTGGATGAGAGAGTGAGGGTGACTCTGCAGAACTTACCCTCACTTAAATCCAACTCATGTGCAAGTCATGACATCATCTATAGTTTCATAGTTTCTAGGGTCGGAAGGGACCTGAGTAGATCGTCTAGTCTGACCCCCTGCCATGGCAGGAAAGATTACTGGGGTCAAACGACCCCAGCAAGGTGTTCATCTAACCTCCTCTTAAAGACCCCCAGGGTAGGGCCAGCACCACTTCTCTTGGAAGTTGGTTCCAGACCCTAGCCGCCCTGACCGTGAAGTAGTGCCTCCTGATATCTAACCTAATTCTACCCTCTGCCAGCTTGTGACCGTTATTCCTGGTCACTCCTGGCAGTGCTTGGGGAAACAGGGACTTCCCCAGTGCCTGCTGATCCCCCCTGACTAGTTTGTAACAGGCCACTAGATCCCCCCTCAGCTGTCTCTTCTGGAGGCTGAACAGGTTCAGGTCCCGTAGCCTCTTCTCATAGGGCCCGCCCTGCTGCCCCCTGATCATGCGAGTGGCCTGCCTCTGGACCCTCTCCATGTTGTCCACATCCCTCTTGAAGTGCGGCGCCCAGAACTGGATGCAGTACTCCAGCTGTGGCCTGACCAGTGCCGCATAGAGGGGGAGGATCACCTCCTTGGACCTGCTCAAGATGCATCTGTGGATGCATGACAAGGTACAGTTGGCCTTCCTGACTGCTTCCCCACACTGCCAACCCATGTTCATTGTGGAGTCAATGATGACTCCAAGATCCTTTTCTGCCTCTGTATTGACAAGAAGAGAGTTCCCCAACCTGTAGGTATGGTGCCAGTTTTTCCTCCCCAGATGCATCACTTTGCTATATCCCCCCCATAGACACACTCAAGTCCTGTGGTGATGGGTGAGCAGCAAAGCAGCAGGTGTGGACACACTGGGAGCTGTATATGCAGACCTGCACACAGGTCTGCAGCTCAAGACATAGGATCACTTTTCACTGGACCCAAGTAGCAGTGGAATTCAGCACCCCTCTTGGTGACTGAGCAGCCCTATTGAGGATCACACTGCTTACCTCCGTAGCATGAGGAAGGGGTCAGAGAAGGTGCCCTAAACATTGTCTCCTTCACCTTAACCCTGGAACCCATTATAGTTGTCAAGAACCACACAAAAAGACAAAAAAGACAAAGGTGACACCACTCACTGTTGGTGCTTGGAAAGTGCACATGCTAATGGACTGTACAACAGCAGCTGGACCAGAGAGAAGACCAGCTGTAGTTGGTAGAGAACTGGCCAGATTCAACATTCAGATAGCAGTTCTGAGTGAAACTGGCTGAAGAAGGACAACTCACTGAAAAAGGAGCCAGCTACACCTTCTTCTGGAGTGGCTGTAGTAAAAAAAGAGTGACATTAAGCTGGTGTTGGTTTTGACATCAAAACAAAGCTAGTTAGCAAGCTTACAAATCTCCCAAAGGGGGGTGAATGACAGACTCATGCTAACGAGACTCCCACTGTCTGGGCAAAGATGTGCAACTATCATCAGTGCCTATGCACCAACCATGACCAACCCAGATGTGATTAAGGACAAATTTTATGAAGATCTGTAGTCCCTAGTTGCAGAAGTGCCAAAAACAGACAAGCTCATCATCCTTGGTGACTTTAATTCTAGAGTTGGTGCAGATCACCAGGCATCATCAGAAAAAATGGCCTTGGGAAATGCAGCAGCAACAGGATTATCTTGCTCAGGAAATGTGCTGAACACAGCCTCATCATCAACACAGTCTTCTGCCTGCCAAACCATAAGACATTTTTGATATACCTGCGCTCCAAGCACTAGCATCTCATTGATTATGTCATCATAGGGAGAAGAGACAAACAGGATATCAGGTGACAAAGGCCATGGGAACTGCAGAATGCTGGACTGACCACAGGCTTATGGTCTCCAAGCTGAATATCTGGATACATTCTAGTAGACTACCACAAGGCAAAAAAAACACCCAAAAAGCTCCATGTCTCTAAATTGAAACAGAAGAATGTGAGATAGGCATTTGTTGAAGAACTGCACAGCCAACTAGTAACAACTGACATCGAGGAAAATCAGGCATCCTTCAGAGACTCTGTATATTTGGATGCATCCAAAACCTATGGTCCCATTACATGTAAACATCAAGATTGGTTTAAAGAAAACACTATTGATACAGAGACATTACTGAATGAGAAACATTGGCTCCATAAGGTGTGTTTAGAAGACACCACTTCAACATCTAAGAAGGCAGCCTTTAACAACATGAAGAGGATTGTCTAGTGCAAACTCAGAGGGATACAAAACTCATGACAGAGCAACAAGACAGATGAGGTTCAGTCCTATGCAGATACGAATGATAAAAAAAAGGTCTATGATGCACTGAGAAAAATCGATGGGTTATAGTCATCAGGAATTCTCCAATACCAAGTGCTGATGGCACCACACTGCTCGTTGACAAAGGAAAGATACTGCAAAGATGGGCAGAACACTTCAACAGCATCCTTAATCAACAATCATCTATTAGTGAGGAGGCAATTGATCGACTGCCCCAGGTAGACATTAACATATCTCTAGCTGATCCTCCAATGCTAACTGAGATGGTGAAAGCAATTAACCTGCTTTCAAATGGCAAAGCACCTGGAGTAGATGCTATACTAGCAGAGGTCTGCAAGGCCTGAGGCTTGCATATGACTGACTGAACTCTTCCAGTCAATGTGGACTCAAGGAGCTATACCCCAGGAACACAAGGATGCATCCATTGTCCACTTGTACAAGTGGAAAGGCAATAGACAATCCTGTGATAACCATTGGGGCAGCTCCTTGCTGTTAATATCCAGCAAAATGTTTTCCATAATTCTGCTGAATTGCCTTGTGCAACACATTGAACAAAGGGTCCTGCCTGAGAATCAGTGTGGCTTCAAGAAAGGATGTGGAACCATAGACATAGTGTTTGAAGCTTATTAACTTCAGGAGAAATGCCAGGAACAGAACTCCAACCTGTACATGACTTTCATTGACCTGTCTAAATCATTTGATACAGTCAGTCCGGAGAGCCTTTGGAAAATCATGGCAAAATTCAGACTGTGACACTGGGTGTGGCAGGGCACCTTTGGTGTCTGCCATTTTACAAGGCTTGAACAGGTTGTGGAGCAGCTGGCAGGTACGGTGCAGCTTAACAAGGCAGGCACATAACTGGAAGGGGGCTTCTGGAATGGAGGATGGGGCTAGGCAGCCTCACTATAAAGCCAGGCCCTTAGAACTGAGTGGGCAGTTGCTGGAGAGAGCCAGAGAGACAACATTGCCCAGCCAGAGCTCTTTACTGCTGCTCTCAGAACACCTGGAGGTTTAGGGTAGGAACTATGGGGATGGAGGAAGTCCCTGGTCCTGGCCCTAAAACTACACCCGGTTAGGGTAGGATGGTGTGGTAGGGCTGCCTGTGATGGGGTGGTTCCCAGGAAATGCCTCACCAGTGCCTCCCTAGTGAAAGGTGAGTATGGGGCTTTATATAGCTTCAGCCCCCACAACCTGGTGGGTTACCCCATAGAAGGTACAGATGAGGGCTCCAGGCACATCATTGGGCCTGAGACTCAATGGGGCATAAGGCCTAGTGGCCCCAGAATGGGGCAAGAATAGTGGGCCAAATGAGGGCATGCGAGAAAGCTGTAGGGTCTGCATGGACAGGCCTGAAGGACTGCGCATAGTCTAGCCTTAGAGACTGAGTGAGCTGGGTTGGAAGGGCCCAAGAAGGCAGACCTGTAGGAGGGAGAGAGAGCATTAGGGGCTCAATAACCTGACCAGAGAAACCCTTGACTAGTCAATGCTGGGGCCAGGACCAGAATGGTCGAAGGGATCGAGCGCCCACTGTAAGGGACGCCCAGAGCCTGGGGTTCCAACTGGCTTAGAGGTGAGGCCAGGTCCTGTGTGGCCAAAGGTCCTGGAGGGGGCCACTGCCGTGAAGAAGAAGGGCTCAGGGAGCTTGGCAGCGCAGAATGAGGGTGGAGTAGACTGTGGAGAAAGAGGGATCCAGTTGGGGTCCAATCGCCATGTGTGAAGTACAAGTAGAGGTTCAGAGCCATGTCCTTGGCATTGGGCCGTAAATAGGCAGCCTCCTACCTTGCTAACATCTATTTCAGCTACATCAAAAGTGTGGCAGGAAAGGCAGGTGGGCGGACTGCCCTAGGCAGGTGGGTGGGCCAATGATTTGACCGGCTATGAGATGGTTCCCTGTCACTGGGATTGACATCAGGTACTAGACTGATGGCAAGCTCTTCAGTTTGAGGAGACTACAGGTAAAGATGAAGTTATGGGAAGTGAATGTTCATGATCTTCTGTTTCCTGATAACTGTTCCCTGAATGCCAAATCTGAGTCTGACATGCAGCAGAGTAAGGCCCATTTCTTTTCAGCTTGTGAAAACTTTGATCTCACAATCAACACTAAGAAGACAGGAGTGATGCACCAGCCTGCATCAGGAAGCCTTACGTAGAGCCTACTATCACAGTGAATGGCCAAGTTCACCTATCTTGGCAGTACACTGTCAAGTGCATTTCACGTTGATGATGAAACCAATGCCAGAATTGCTGAAGCAAGCGTGGCCTTGATCAGGCTATGTGCAAATGTGTGGGAGTGCAGAGGCATCAGTCAAGAAACAAAATTGAAGGTCTATAAAGCCATTGTGTTACCAATCCTGATGTCTGCATGTAAAACCTGGACAGTGTACCGATGCTATGCTATGAAACATCCAATTTCACACAGGCTGTTTGAGGAAACAGATGAGGATAAGATGGCAAGACAAGGTCCCAGACACTAAGCTTCTCACACGGGCCGGCATTCCAAGCATCCACATGCTGTTGATGAAATCACAGATGAAATGGGCACACCATGTCAGCAGGATGTCAGATGTATGACCACCAAAGGAAATCTACAGCAAGCTAAAGGAAGGAAAGTGCACTCAGGGAGGCCAGAAGAAATGTATCAAAGACCTCTTGAAGTTACCCTTGAAACATTTCAACATTGACCCAAAATCTTGGGAAGATATCGCTTATGATCTTTCCACTTAGTTAAGCCTCATCCATACTGGAGTGGAGTAAAATTGCTGAGACAGAGCAGAAGCGCAAACAGCATAAATCTTACAACAGCAGTACTTCCACTGTTGATCAAGCAACCCAAAGTGGCATTTCTTGCTTAGTGTGCCACAGACTGTTCAAAGCAGAAATTAGCCTGATCAGCCACTCGTGCTCACAGAAACCAAACCAACCAGTGATGTCCTGGCCATCTTTGAATTTGAAGGATGAACAACAACACAACAACAATAATTCTGGTAAAAGAAACCTTTGCACAAAGAAACATTTCCTCTGTACTATCTTTTGTCATATAACAGAAATTGGGTACTGCTTGGCAGTATTGGAGCAATATGGGTGTTAATTACTAGCATGTTAAATTGAGGAAACATCTTTGCTGTGGACACCAGTAGCTCTGTGCACAGCGTAACTCACTGGGTGTACAAAATATAACAAAATATAATGTAATGAGCCAAGAACAGGAATTTGATTAATCATCACTAGTAATAATCTAGGCTCATTAAGGGACAAAATTATAACATATTGCAAATAAATAGATTCAGATAAAACAGAGATGGGTGAACTGTGTCTGACATGAATTCAATAGTCCCGAGCTGTTCTGTTGTAGGAGAAACATTACAAAGTACACATTATTTTATCCCATATGTGTTTGAAATTGTTCCTGTCCACACTCAGGACAATAATGTCTTGAACAGTAAATTTTCCTTGCAAGTTTTGCTAACCTTCTGACTCCTTGCCTTTATTGCCTTTGGATGTTTTGTATGCCTTATTTTAACTTGCATTTTCAGTGAACATATGGCTTGAGTGGTGCTTGCTGCACCTTAGCCAATTGATTATGCTTCTACCATTTCTGAGTATTTATCTTTTTTAACATCAGCTTTGATTTAAGGAGTAAGAGTCATTACTATTATTATTATTATTCATTATTATTATTATCATTACTATTGTTATTGCTATTATTATCCTATCTTATCCAGAAAGGCTCAGCGTGGCTTACAATAACAGACAAACAACCTGAAAGACAGAAAACAATTCCCCAAGCAACATCCTAAAACTGCAGAACTGCACCTCACCTATCCACTTTTGATTCCTGCCTAGGACAGCAAACCCTTTGGCTCATCCCAACCATGCTCATACACAACCCTCACACAGAATAATCTGTATAAAACCTCTTTTCACTCTCCCCCTCCCCACATACACACACTACCCACTCATTCCTATTCCCCTACCTCATGCCTAAAGGAGGAACCTCCCCTGTGTCCTTAGCCACCTCTCCTACAGAGATATAATGGTTCTGTGAACTGATCTTGAATCTGCTCATCTGTCACGTTGCAAAAAAACAAAGAACAAAACTCAAAAAACATACATATAATAGCCAGGTCCCTTAAAGCAGTAATATACCATTCTATTATTTACCCAATCTCTGTGCATACTGGTGAGGCTTGTATCATTCCCCTACAATGTTTACTTTAGGCACAAAAGAGTTATTAAATGCTGTGAGTGCTGTAATATACCTTTCATCCATAAGAGGACAGGTGGAGAATCCACACTGGCCCTCTGCTCTCAGCCATGTATTAGCAGAGCACACCTTGCCTCACCCAACGCTGACACTGAATGACAAAGCCCTAATTATCAACTGCTCAAAGCTGAGCAGTACACAATATTGCAAGCTCTTCCAGGAATAACAGGAAAGGTCAGAACAATTTAGGGGTAGTAGAGACATCCTTGTTACCAATTTGCAGCTCTGGGGAAAGAGAAGCCGCAGCAACCAGATGAGCTTAATCCACTGCGTATTACAGGCCGAGCTGGGCAGAATTTACACAACACAGCTACAGAGACAAACAAGGCTAAAAATACTGCAGCCATGTACAGCCTGCTCGCATCTCTATTCTAGTCTTACATGAACAGGCACCCATGGGTCCTTTACTGTCCAGGCCAAGTATTCTGATACAATGGTTACCCAAGTCAAGTCACATAGAACTTTTCCTTTTCTTTAACTAGATAAATGTAACTCAGGACAGGATAGTGCACTGAACTTGTAGAAGAGGACTGAAGTCCATGCCAGAAAACATGGCACTAGGGCTCCAAGGATCTTTAAGAAAATGGTAGGTACTAAGCTAATTTCTTCTAGATTGGGGCCTATGTCACAAATATTGGC
Organism: Gavialis gangeticus; assembly: GCF_001723915.1. Lineage (NCBI taxonomy): Eukaryota > Metazoa > Chordata > Crocodylia > Gavialidae > Gavialis > Gavialis gangeticus. Next base: position 167,217,649 of record NW_017728992.1, on the reverse strand, counting down.
GCAAAGAAATATGTAAATACACGTTAGGTTTGCTGTGACTTACTTATTGATGCAGTTTTTGAAAACAAATGTAGTTTTTCTTGGCCTTCCAAGAAAAAAAAAATGTGTCCCTTCACAATGGACTTGAAGCTTGGCTCAGTGTTCAGTGTTTGAATGAAAGCCTTTCACATAAATTTATGTTCAGGAGAACTGATCATTCAGGAAGAATGTTATTTGGGAATCAGTAATGTCTAATTTGTAATGCTGGATTTGCCCACAGGGAAATACTTAGTCATCTCCATGCTTAGTCACCTCAATCTAACAAAGCATCTGTCATCCCAAAGGAGACAACAGCTGTGCAGCTCATGTGCTTTGATTATTAAAAATCAACGAAAACTTTCATTTACCATTGAACATAGTGGGAGTATTTGTGTAACAGGGTGAGGTGCTGGGGCAATATGGCAAAGTACAGACATTACACTTGTACTGGAAAAAGTGATTGGAAATTGGTCTGTACCTGTAACAGAATTTCAGCATATAGAGACTGGTTTAAAAATGGCAGAACCAGACTAAG
>NW_017728992.1:167210516-167212096 GCF_001723915.1 Gavialis gangeticus | reverse complement strand
TCATTTACCATTGAACATAGTGGGAGTATTTGTGTAACAGGGTGAGGTGCTGGGGCAATATGGCAAAGTACAGACATTACACTTGTACTGGAAAAAGTGATTGGAAATTGGTCTGTACCTGTAACAGAATTTCAGCATATAGAGACTGGTTTAAAAATGGCAGAACCAGGCTAAGAGTTGTGCCCCTCTCTACCTCCGCCACCAAAGGGTGAATGTGTATTCTGTTCGCAACCAATCTAAACTACACCACTTAGAGAAAACTGCATAATTTAGACCGATTCTGCTTCAGGCTGTTTGAATGTCAATACCTAGCCTATATGATTGTATAACTCTTTTACATCCATCTTCCTGCATTTCAGTTTAACTCTTTGCATAAGCGCAGGTTAACATTCTGTCTTTCCAAGATATTTCAGAAAGCCTTACACAGCATTAATCCTCAGGGCTATTGTATGTAAAAACCTGATAAACATGTATTTATAACTTCCAGTCCACTTCAAAGAGAGCTCTATACAATTTCTTACTAAGCAAATGTAGAATAAACACAGGAAAACTTTGTAAACAGTGTGAATTATAGTGAATAGTGCTTAACTCACTATGAATAACATTTAAATCAAAGCTGTAGACAGTATTATTTGGACAGTAAGTATACTGGTATTTCTCATATGCCCTTCTCTGAATTTGTTGCTGTTGAATATTTAAATTTAAATACAAGAGTTCAGTGCAATATTTCCACTTTTGCTTTAGCACACATATATAAACACATTCCCCTCTTATCTTTGTTCGGAGATGATTTTTCAGTCATTACGCTGCAACCTTGACACTTAGTATGTGAGTTCTTCCAAAAAATAGCCTGGGATTTCTGCAGCAAGCAAAATTCCAGCTCCAGAGTTCCCAGCTGACTGACCCTCAGATGCTGGTGAAGCAGAAATCTGTGGCCTATTACCAAAGTGTTATATGTAGGAGGACCTAGTCCTGCCAGTAAATGCATCTTAGCCCTGTGTTAATCAGCCACCAATAACTATCCCATGTCTATCCCATATCACTGGTGTGTCCCAGCATCAGGGGGCCTGAGCAGGCCTCCATCACTGGACTTGACAAGCATGTCCCAGAGCTGGAAGCTTACCACTGAGGCTGCTCCATACCTGTCCCTAATTCCAGTTCTCAAGTTCACCAGTGACAGAACACACTATTGCCATGGTATAGACAACCCTCAGTCCACGAGAGGAACTTGAATATTTAGAACCTTACCCCCTTTCACTCTGATTGGCCTAACTCTCAATGCATGGCTGGTAGGCCTGTGCAAAGCAGCAAGTATTCACTTTGGATTTGGTCAGTTTGGAGGACAGTGATTTGATTTGAAGATTTGAATCACTGTCCTAATTTGATTCGGCTGAATCAGATCTGAAAGATTCAGTGCCATTTCGGCACTGCTTTGGAGATTCAGCCATAGACAAAACAGGCAGCTGACACAGCTGCCTCCAGCTGGTAAGTCTGTTGGGGTTGGGGTTGGGGGAGGAGGAAGGGAAGCGATATGGTGGAGGGAGGGATTGGGGCTAGGGCTGGGACAAGCTGCCCAGCCA
>NW_017728992.1:167207341-167210386 GCF_001723915.1 Gavialis gangeticus | reverse complement strand
GGGGGGGACACGTTACTCAGGGAGGGGGCAGTGGGGGGTGTGGGATGCAGCACTGGGAGTGGGTGCTATGCCCGGCTGCCACTTGCCCAGTCAGGGCAGTATGGGGAGGGATGTGGGTATGGCTCACTCTGGGTGGAAGGAGGCAAGCAGCAGCAGGGCATAACCCCCACTCCCAGTGCTGCCATGCCTGCATCCCACACCCCTCCGCCCTGCTCCCTGAGTCCTCTACCCCCCCACCCCAGCTGGGCAGCTTGTCCCAGCCTCAGTCCCAATCCCTCCCTCCACTGCCACTTCTCTCTCCCTCCCCAATCCCAACAGACTTACCAGCTGGAGGCTTAGTCTATAGATGAATCTCTGAATCAGCTGAATCTTTCCTGAAGCTTTTCTGAATTGATTTGGAGCTTTTAACTGGTCTTCTGATTTGATTTGGATTTGGAGATTTGGTCCCCGAATCAGGGACCAAAGCTTTGCACAGCCCTAATGGCTGGGAGGGGTTTGCCAGGCAGATAACTCATAATGAAACCTATACCAGCTACAGAAACAGCCACTGACATGTCCGCTAACTGCCACACCCTAGTCCTGGATATTGCCAGTACTTTTCAGCAAAGTTGCTCTGCCCTTCATGACAGAGTATTCCAGCTAACATCCCTCCTTTGCATACAAAAATCAGATGATGAACTATAAAGCATTTGGATTACATCTGCACTTTGATCTTTTTGTTCATTTTTATGGGACTGTAAGTTGTCTTTCGGCACTTCAGTGGGTGCTTCTCATTTTTTAGAGCATGAGTCACGGGCCCAAGAAAGCAGCGTCTTAGCCCAACTAATCACAACAAAATATAACTATGATTCACTACTTTAAACTTCTGAGATTCCCCTTAGAACTGGCAGTACCCAAATGAAGTCACAACAAAATGTAAATACATTATTATTCCCATTTTGAGCAAAAGAAATGGATAATGGGTTTCACTGTCAACATCTGTTAACTATAGATTTCCCTCTCACTCCTTGCTTGCCAGAGTCCAGTATTTATCCTTTTATCCCACATCCCATCCCTTTTATGGACAGGTCCAGTGTATGTTGATGCGTTACACTAAGAATGTCAGTCAGTCACATTTTTCAGCAACAAGTTGTACTGAATTCACTAGCTTGCTCTGAGATGTAACCTGGAATGCACATTAAGGTGTTAATGGCATGTGTGTGCTTGGTATCAGGTTTTTATGTGGAGCTGCACTGGCGTTAATCTAGTTTTATTGCAAAGCCTAATGTAAATCCTTAGACAGATATTCTATTTTAGCTGAGAAACGAATGCTGACAGTTTACTGTGAGATGACAAATGAAGGCTGACATTTTATTGTTACATATTTATAAATCAGTATAAAGGTTAAGAATTGTTAACGTGGGCAATCTGAAGAATCCATATACATAAACAAACTACTCATTTTGGATAACTATATATGTCCAATGTCATTTGCAAAAGATAAAAGTCAGATTAGGGAAGGGGTAAAAATGCAAATTTACCAGTATTAGTTTATCTTTTAACTGAGAGCTGAATTACTTGATTGATAGGTAGCGTGATCAAATCAACTTAAATCACAAAGATTTTTTCTTTGTTATTTACTTTAAAAATAAACTATCTACAGGATGATTCCTAAAGAATAAAAATTGACCTTTCCTTCTAATATTACTTAGAATTATTTTAATCCCTTGCCAGTACATGATTCGCTCTTTCTAGCCAAGCTATAAGTGATGCAAGAAACAACCAATCTGCACTGCAGGAAGAGCATATTTTTTTACATGTATTAAGACACATTAAGCAAGTAATTTATGTTCTTTTTTTCTATTCCAAAAGTATCTGGCATTGCCTTGGTTAAGAAAACAGTCATGGTTCCTTCAGAAAGGCTGAGCTTCTAAATAGAAAGTTCCTTTGAGAGGTCTAAAAAGTTGTTGCAAGGAGGCTATAGTTTAGTGGCTCCTGATGACTGGCTCTAGATATATAAATATAAAATATATATAGATATATATGAATTTATGGCCAAGTGTTTGAGAGAAAGAACACCTAGAGGAAGTATGTACACCAAGTCATAAGTAATTATGGTGGGTATAACCAAATGAAATACATTTGGTTTAAGCCATTGTTTTACACAAAGGAAGTACTTTAGCAAGAAAGAAGTAGAAGCAAACATATTTTACTCCTTTTTTGTTAAGGTGCCTTTAAACTACATGAACAATATAAAAAGGTCTTGATATAATGACAAAGCATGGCCATGGTTAATAAAACAATGTTATACTCTTCAGGGTGAAGGCAAACAAGCCTTGTGAACTATGAATACAACCTCACAGCGCTGATCCTGTAATGAGCTCTGGACCTGGAGACACGTGGGCTAAGTAAAGAGGTTCAAAAAGCCTGAGACAGATTCACACTAACTTTTGTGCCTTTTTCTACATGCCCTAGATTAGCTTATGAGTCAACAGAACTAGCGTTCACCCTTGAGGTGGGAACGGCCTGCACTGGCCAAGGCCAGTGCACTGGGGGCACTCACAGCAGGCTGCTTGAGACCTCCAAGCCCATCCAAGCTGCTGGCCACCCCTGATTTGCCAGCATGACCCTGGTCCCAGCCCCAGCCCCAGCCCTATCCCCACACCAGTTGTCAGTGGAGGCTTCAGGGGTGGGGAAAGGAACAGAGTCCTGCACAGGGCCCCCTAGCTCTGGTCTGGGGAAGCCAGGGCCACATTGTCTGCCACAACAGGAACTACGACAGGGAGGTGTGGAGAAAAGTCCCCTGTATGCCACCCCCAGCTGTGCTGGCTTGGAGCCAAGCCCAGAAGGCAGGGCTGTTCAGCCCCTCCTCCCCTAGTTCCCAGAGTGGCAGACAGGTGCACAGCTCTAAGTTGCAGCTCCTGGCAGCAGCTGGAAACTGGGCAGGGGCAAGGGATGGGGAAATGGAGCTCCCAACTTCACAGAACCAACACCAATCCAGCACAGCTGGAGAGACCCACACACCAAGGTGTTGCATAAATTGCTGATTTTATCCCCTGGAGGCTA
>NW_017728992.1:167203035-167207330 GCF_001723915.1 Gavialis gangeticus | reverse complement strand
AGAAACATAGAGAAAAGTAACTATTTTTGCTACAAAGGGGCTCCACTTTCTGCACCCTCTCCCCTGCCTGACCCATTGACAACTGTGCAGCTACAAGCTGTGACTCCTGGCTGCATGACCAGGAGCAAGGGGGCAGGAACACAACCCCTGCCACACAGGCCACCCCAGTTGTGCTAGCTTGGGGCTGGGCCTGGGTAGCAGAGACCTCCTCTCCCTTCCTCCCCGCACCGGGTTTCTGGCATTCAGCTTCAAGCCATGGCTCCTGGCTGTAGCTATCTGCCGCAGCCATGTGGGGAGAGGGGTGGGGTAATGGAGCCTTTTGCCATGTGGGCCACCCCCTGCTGTCCTGGCTCTGGGCCAAGACTGTGCGGCAGGGGCCCAGTTCCCCCACCAGACCTCCTCTCCCCTCCTCTGCTTGACCATGGAGGCAGGAGACAGTGGCTTTTTTAGCTTCTGTCTTGTGATAGCTCATGGGTGGGGCTGGCCCAGGGCTTGCCCAGAGCAGATGAGCACTGGCCAAGGCTAGCACGCTGCCCAGGGAGGGGCGCCTGGGATGCTGGAAGACTCTGAACTAAGGTGACTCACTAAGACATCTGGGACAGAATGTGTCATATGTATGTAGAAATCTGTTATTTGTGCCTCCAAATGAACAGGTATGTGTCCAGTCAGTCAGAGGAATAGTGAGCTCCTTTGGCCCCCTGGGGCAGGGCCAAGACCAGAAGCATACCTGGTAGGATTTGAACTACCAGTCTGTGGCTGGTGTCCAGGTTCTAGGGTCCCAGCTGTGCAGAGAAGGGAAAGGAGCCAGTGGATGGACCCAAGGGGGCTCTAAGATCTTGGTAGCTATGGGGCAAGGAATTAAGCCTCCCTGCCAAAGAGTTAAGCCTTTGCCCTCGGTTCCCTGTGCTCCCAAATGCCATGCTGAGAGATAATATAAAATCCCTAATTTGGGGGTGGGCTGGGGAGAGGACAACCTGTTTCATTTACCCCATGGCTCCTTTCTTTGGAGCCTGTAGCTTCCAGGAACCTACAACTTCCCAGCTGCCATTATCTCTCCTGCCACTCTTCATAGGTGGAGACTTGAGCAGCTGGAGTGGCACCACAGTTGCATCTATCCCCGTGCTTCCCATCTCCACCTTTATCAGTGCCCAGGGCTTATGTCCCCCCTGCCCACCTCTAGTTATGCTATGGTCCATGGAAATATCAGAAAATATTTGTGTGCAGAATTTAGCCAATATATATTCACTACCCATTTGAATCTTCATTCTTAAATTTGACCTTCAGTCTTCAGTATAGGAAATTAAGTATTTTAAAACACAGTTGAAAAACAAATATTTCTTCTCCTCTTAACCAGAGGCAATTGTTAGCTGTCCTGCAACAGAGAATTTCAGCTCTGATGGCATTCAAAGCAGGAGGGAAAGTAAAACTTCTTGCCCTGTGCTTTAGAAATCACCCATGTCAGGTCCAGTCTACATTCTTTATCCTCATTTAGGACCAACACAAGAGTTCACAGTGAATGATTTATGCAATGAATTTTGTCTTTATTTTACAGTATTCTTGAATGTGCTTGTTGTTCAAAATTATTCACAAATATCTTCTGTGAATAACTGTGCTCTGCACACATTTCATGAATAATTTACCAAGCAAATAAATAATATTCAGAAACAGACATTTGTTTGTTAAATAAAAATCACATATTGTTTTTTGTTTTCCAGTGGAATTATTTATGCAACTTACCTACAAAGTACAAACAACAACTTTACAGATAAATATGTAATCTCCAGATAATTTTTCAGTAAATATTCAATCTTAAGATTAGTTTTTAAAATGAATTATTAAGGGTGCTCAACTTTCCAAATACCCACAGAAAGTGAGACAAGAAAAAAAAAGAAATCAGGAACATTGTCAAATTGAAATTCACTTTCAGTTCAGATGAATCATCCACAGATTTATTTTTTTTTCCATGATCCTTTCGGCTCTATTCAGGAGTCTTGGCTAAATAAGGCTTTTAGGATTGAGGCTATCAACTGCCGCTGCAAGAAAAAATGGAGGGAGCAAGACACTGAAGGACATTCAGTCTTGGCAGGTAAAGCCTTTTATTTCACCCCTACATTTCAGATTTCTCATTTTCAAATTACGTACAAGCAATTTAAATGAAATCCTTCTCTTGAACTCCAACACCAAAATATACCTCTTACTCTATATGTAACTTCTCTTTTCCTGCCCACTGCATATGCACCTGCCAAACATAATAAACACTTGCAGTTAAGGTATACGGTTACATTTTTCTACTGCAGTCTTTTGATTAAATTGACCTCTTGTTATTTAAACGACTCACCAGACATCTGGAACATCTTGGGGTAAAACATAACTATATTTTCCATTTCATAGGAAAATATTTCAAGGTTCTGGAATCTGTTACATGAAGATAGAACTGCCTTCTGAAGAATTTAATCTATACTACTGGTTAGTTTTGATTGCTAGTATTTAATGTTTTATCTTTTAAAAAAATTAAATTTAAGCATTTTTAGGCTTAATTTTGTTGACAATGGTATTCAGACACTGAAAATTTGGAAACTACATCCTCCGTAGAGAGCTTATCAAACCCCATGGTACTAGATTATTTGCCTCTGGAAGAAACCGTTTCTCAGGATGTTTTACTAATGCATTGAACTTTGAACTTGGAAAACAATTCTTCGTACTCACAGGGCACGTCCAGATGAGCATGCATGTGTGTTGTGCCACTTCTGTTTGTCCCTGGAAGTCTGTGTGCATGTGCTCTGGTGCATGGCAAGTTGCCCCAGGTGGGGTAGGGGAGTCTGGGGCCAACACCTGGGCTTGCCCCATCAGCCTTACCTGGGGGCCTCCTGGGCTCAAGCAGCAGCAATTCAGCAACAGGGAGCCTGGCTGGCAGCCAGAGAGTTTCAGGCAGCACACTGCTGCCGGTCACTGTGTTGGTCCCTGCTTTTTTCTAGCATGGGTTTTTTTGACTCCAGGTTCTCCCAGAGCCAGTGGGCACAGTGCCAGGGCACCTGGCATTTATTGGTCTGGCACTGATGGGCACAGTTTATATCTACACTAGAGAGCTTAACTGCTTGTGTTACAATGAGACAGGCCCAAAATAAGCATCACTGGTGTGTTGTGTCCACATTCACCGTGCTTTTGAGTTTAATTGTGTCCCATGTTCACATACACTTGGACTGAACTGCCAGGGATTGGTTCTTCAGCAGTAGTCCCATGCAGACAGATAAACACTCAAGTAAGTACATAAATTGTTTTAATACAGTGCTTCTGGGGAAGTTTGCTGCTACAGGTACTGAGCCTTTTTTTGTTCTCTAGGTAACATCAGCATTAAACTGGAGTAATTCCATTAAAACAGATTGTCAGATTGTTAAAAACTCACCTCAGATTCACTTTTGTAAATCTGTAATTGTAACTGACACAACAATCTGTCCCAATTAATGGAACCAGAAGAGTGCAGTCAGATATTGCACATACTTCAGCAGTAAACACGTTAAATCTATTTAAACTCATTAGTAATAAAAATGTGAATAGACACTTTTTTTGTATTTTTTATGATCTTAGGTTACATGTGGTTTCAAGTTTGCTTTCTAATATCTTATGCTATTTACCATGCTTTTGATGTCATGGTGAACTTTGCTGTGCCATTAATTTCTCAGTTAACTTTTCTGGTATACTCAAACATTGGACTATTCAGAGGAAGACACCTGGAAGAGTGGATGCCTTGATAACAATCTGAATAACTAGCTATGGAAAGTTGTGAAATAAGTTTGTCTCACATTTTCAGTGAAAGATCTGAATCCAAAATGCATTTCTCTTAAGGATTATTTGTATACCTTGTTTTATATTGACCTAGGGATCTAGATATAAGGTTGTGCTGTGATTCAAATTTCACTTTTAAGCCAAATTTTTCCCATGTTTAAGAATGTTAAAACTTGAGACTTTGATTCATCCAGATATAAATGTATTAGTTATTTATATTACAGTATAAGCTAGAGCCTCAGCTGAAATTGGATACTTATAATATTAGGCACTAGACAAACATATACAAGAAGTCCTTTTTTAAATACATAGGGGGTAAGAAGAAGGTCCCGGGTAATGTGGGGCCCTTGCAGGACACGTTGGAAAATTTGGTCGTCACACCAGACGACAAAGCTAACATGTTTAACGATTTCTTTGCCTCCATCTTCCTAAGTAGGGACCAGAACAGCCACCTCCCTGCTGGGCCCCCCTTGGGCCCCGGGGGAGGCACACCTGGGCCAAGGGTTAGCGAG
>NW_017728992.1:167197212-167202483 GCF_001723915.1 Gavialis gangeticus | reverse complement strand
GAGGTTAGATGAACACCTTGCTGGGGTCGTTTGACCCCAGTACTCTTTCCTGCCATGGCAGGGGGGCGGACTAGATGATCTGCTAAGGTCCCTTCCGACCCTAGAAACTATGAAACTATGAAACATATAGTAGAGCTGATTCCTACGGAAATACCTTATGAGAGAGAATAAAGTATGCCCTGCCCCATTCAAATTGGTGAGAAATTGCCATTGATTTCAATGCAGCTACCAGGATTTCATTCAACAGAAGGGTGGGAATAACTGGACATAGCATATAAGCAGCAGGGTAAATTATTATTTTTATTTTTGAAATTGTTATCTGTGGCCTTTTCCAATTTTGTTTTTGTTTACATGGGATTTTATTATGTGGACTATAGGAGATGGGTGAACTAAGGCAGAAAGGCATGTGGGATGAGTAAAAGTGGAAATAAACTAAAGAGAAGAGGGAGAGTAGGAAAAACAAAGGGAAAAAGAAAGCAAGAGGATATGTAGAGCATGGAGTTCAGGCAAAGTAAGCCTGGGATTGGAGGTAAAAGGGAGTAATATGGGTCTCCAAAACTCAGGTCTATTTGCAGTTAGGATTTTGCTGAAAATCTCTTTCTCTCTCTCTGTCTCTATCCCATCCTCCCCACCACTGATTTACTAGTTGTGCAGGTACTAAAACAATGTCTGCAACTGTTAAGCCGTAGCACCAGTTCTGCTTTCTGTTACATTGCTGTAAATCAGAAAAATCTTCATTGACCCCAGCAGAATTATTGTTACACCTGACAGCAAAATCTGGCCACCCAATTTATAATCAAGCTGTGAAGAGAGACAGAAGCAGTAAGACATGCTAAAAGTGTTTGCTGTTTGATATGTGACAGGCATTAACTTTGATTGGGCCACCTCTGTACTCACTAGTGTTCCCTATTTATTTATATAAGGATGGTGTTTGGTGCTCCACAGCCTGTAGTATCAAATTAAAAAAAGAAGCTGTTCATATGGTGTATAAATATCATGGAACCCTTATAAAGGTCATGAAGACATATTCTAGTTCATCTGCTCTTAGAAGCTACAATTGGAGCGAGTGATTCCATGATTCATTTCAATGGGAGTTTTGCTGGCATTAGATGTAGTTTCCAAATGCCTGACCTGAATTTTTATGGCTAATTTGTAAGCTGCAAAGATAATCCCCTAGCAAAAGCGGGGTTTGGTACTCAGGAGTATTAACTTTACCTCATCTCCATTTCTAAAAAATCTCTTAGATATCAGGGTTATTCATGCTGTTAGAATGCTACATTATGCATCAAAATGTTTCCTGTAATGAAACAAGTCATTTATTTTTATCAGCGTTTGCATCGCATCTCTCACTCAACTGCTACTGATTGTTCTGAACATCTACCGAACGTGCTTGAACTGTGCCTCTCTCTGAGCTATACATCCAGAACAGTATCTTTATGAGGGTACAGAGTAATAACTGGTGAATGTCACCGGGCAAAGTTGCATAGCATTTCATTTTTTCTTCTTAATCTTATCAGGTGATAAGAAAGGTTTTGAATGGTCTACGATTCATTACTTGGAAAACAAAAATAGCATTTTCATCATCCAAGAAACAATTTTGGCTTAACTTTGCCACTTATGATGGCTAATTCTATTTTTCATGATCTTTAAAGGAAATGTGATATTTGACATAATTTTACTATAACTAGAGGTTGATATGTATACACACAGACCAGACTAATACCATGAAATCATTTAATATATAGTAACAATTTGAATACTTTAAACTGATACATTTATAGTACTTCTGTCTTTCCTTCTGAATGTTAATAATATGGTATATCTTGGGTTGTAGCATATTACAATATAAATATATTGTAAATCAGGCCAGAATCTGAGCATATTACATAGTGTGAGAGTGTGGGTGTGCGCGTGAGTGAAAGAAGGCTAGCATGTCTCCACTACCAAAGTGGAATTAAATCAAATAATTTCAAAAAGTATTTTCTAATTAAAATATTATATTCAATATAATTGCATTGATTTTCTGAACATGCCCTGTTGATGCAATGGTTTTATCTTAGAAGAACATTTTGATGTAGCAACCACTGCTGTGGAAGTACAGAGTGTACTTATCACAAGCTATTTTTATGGATTTACCCACCTTGTGTATATATAAAAATATATAAATCCCAGTAGATTGCCGTAACCACAATGCTAATGCTATAGTCAGGTGGGTATCCTCCACCCAGCCTGGGGCTCGTTGCTAGCTGCCCCACTGGTGGATCAGGACAGGGGGCTGGGACCTGCCTGTCCCCTGCAGCACTTTCCAAGCCCTCTGCCCCCAACTGGGGAGCCAGGGCTGGGAGCTTCCTGTTGCTGGGGTAGGGGACATTGTCCCCACCTGGGAGTAATTTCCCAGCCGCTGCCAGGAGACATTTGTCTCCTGGCCCTCTGCTGCTTGCCAGCCCTTGGGCTAGCACAAAGGGTGAGCCTAGAGCTCCCCCTGGCTTCTGCAGGGAGCTGGTGCAGGGCCGGAGGGGGTGGGAATCTGCGTGGAGGGAGGAGGATGAGGGGAAGGGCTCTGTTGTTGAGAAGGGAGGGGGGATCTGTTATGTGGAGGGGAATAAAGTGCATTTCTGAGAACTGTCTGCAGTGACTGTGGTGTTGGGGGTGCGCAGTGGAGCTGGGGTCCATAGGCAGCCATCCAGGTGGCTAACAGCGGGGAGATCAGGAGGAGATGGTCAGCCAGCACTTCTCACATTTGGTGCTCGCACCCCTGCTGGTAGTTGTGCAGCTCACCCAGGGCCTCCGTGGGTGGGGGGTGGGGCATTGCTGTTACTGCCACTGCCCCCTCCATTGCTGCTGGTGCTTCCAATGCCAAGCGCCCTCTGCCTCCTGCACTTCCTCCTCCCTAGCGTTACAGAAGAGCTCCCCCTGGGCCCCACAGATGTTATGCAGCACACAGGCTGCGATGATGACCCAAGGGATGCTGGTCTCTGCAACCTTGAGGCAGGTGGTGAGGGTGTGCCAGCACTCCACTAGTGCATGGATCCAGCCTAGGCATTTGTTGAAATGGCTGGTGTAAGGCTGCATGAGCCAGGGGAGGAGTGGGTAGGTGGGGTCCCCAGGGAGGCAGTGTGGAACTGCCACCATGCTCAGTTGGAGGTCCAGCAACCCCGGCATGTAGTGCCCACTCTCCACCAAGGCTGGGAGGGTGGAGTTGCAGAAGACGTAGGCATAGTGGGCACTGCCCACCCAGTCAGCACTCATGGTGAAGGCACTGCAGTGGTTGACAACAGCCTGGAGCACGACAGAATTGTTGGACTGAAAAGTCATAGTGTCCCCAATCTGTTTAGGAGTTTCACTTAAGTCAGGCAATTTATGTAAGTTAGGACACACTCAGTATGAGATAAGATCAGAAAGTTCTGCATGGTGTGAACTTCTGAACCAATATGACATAATGACCCACTTTTTCAGTTTGAACATGCCCAGTTCACCTAAATCGCTTGGCAACAAAAGGTGCATATCACCAGTTGAGGTGATTAATAGCGTGACTGGGTAATGACTGCATGATAATACGCAGCCACTGCTCATTGTCTTAGGTGTGCCGGACAATGTGCAGCCACCAGTCCAGCCTGGCCAGGTGGGCCTACAGGCAGCAGAGCTGGAGCCACAGGAGCACTTGGATGGCACTGGTAGTGGTGTCCAGATGTGCTTTGTCAGCATCCCTGCCAGGGTCCAGGTTGTAGCATAGGGTCCAGGTGGCAGCAGTGTGGTGCCAGGGGGCCTAAGATGCTGTGGTGAACCTGACTAGGTGGCTGCACCATGCAGGGAGGCTGCCAAGGCTGAGACTGGCCTGGACCAGGCAGTGGTCACTGTGACGATGCAGCACAGTGAGCAGGGTGGCCAGCAGGAGCCCAGGGCACTGAACATTGCTGTTTGAGCCTGGGGGTGGAGCAGCCATCACACAGTGGGCATAGGCTCCAGCAACAGAGCCATGGAGTGCTGTGCCAGCGTGCTGCACACTGCTTGGGGCCAGGAAGGCAAGTGGCCAGACAGCAGCAGACAGGGCTGGCTTTAAAAGATGGCCCCCAGCCCTAGGCAGTTGTGGCTGGAGCTTCCAGCTCCCCCTGGCTGCTGTAGGGGGCCAATGCAGGGCTGGAGGGGATGGGAGCAGACTAGTGCCATAGGGCATGTGCAGATGAAATGAGGGCCCTAAATTGACGCAGTGGATTTTTAAAAACACCGCTTCAATTTATGGCCTTTTAAACCCACCTGAACTTACCAGCACACACCCAAACTTACCTGCCTCTCCACTGGTGGGGAGGGGAGGGTGAGCTGACGGCAGGAAGAGCAGTCCCTGGTCTGTGAGAGGTGGGTGGGTTGGTGCTTCCCTCCACAGCAGCAGCAGCAGCCTGCCCCTCCCAGGCAGCACCCAACCACAGGCACCCGCATGCAAAAATCAACACCATTGAAGTGGTGCAAAAACATTTAACCTGCTTTAAAGTGTCGTGCACACATGCCCCTTGTTTTGTGTACACATGGCCAAAGGCAGAACATCTGCTTTCAAATGGCTGCACATGTAGATGCCTGCCCAGGGTGGGTTTACTCTACAGTAAATTACTGAGGAGTAACCCATCCAGCAGCATTCTCACATGTAGATGCACCCACTGATTTGGTAATTTTCACTCCAAAGGCCTAATTCTCCTTTCACCCATCCAAAAATTACAAATGACTCCAAGGAATCATGAATTTATACCAGTGTAAAACTGGTATGAGAGCTGAATGAGGTCCAGCATTTCCCACCTAACTCCATTCACCTATTTTCAATTGTACGTAGAAATGAAAAATACTGTAACTGTTTGCAAAAACTGGTTCATTGGTTAGTTGATTTTGTTTTGTTTTGTTTTTAGTTGGTGAATAATGAATGCTTCTCACCACACTTACTTGTGTAATGAGATTCTAGATCCTATTTCTTCTCCCTCTGTTGCTATGTTGTCCTGGGGCATCAGGGGAAAACAGTTAAAATTCATAGTTTCATAGTTTCATAGTCTGTAGGGTTGGAAGGGACCTGAGCAGATTATCAAGCCCGACCCCCTGCCATGGCAGGAAAAAGTACTGGGGTCAAACGACCCCAGCAAGGTGTTCGTCTAGCCTTGTCTTAAAGACCCCCAGGGTAGGACCCAGCACCACTTCGCTTGGAAGTTGGTTCCAGGTCCTAGCTGCCCTGACTGTGAAGTAGCGCCTCCTGATGTCTAGTCTGAATTTACCCTCTGCCAGCTTGTGACCATT
>NW_017728992.1:167190570-167192212 GCF_001723915.1 Gavialis gangeticus | reverse complement strand
ATTTCCTGGGTCCTCCTTCCTCCCTTTTTTGAAGATGGGAACCACACTGGCCCTCTTGCAGGCCTCTGGCACCAGACCAGAGCACCATGAGTGCTCGTAAAGCCATGCCAGGGGTCCCGCAGTGACCTCAGCTAATTCCCTCAGCACTCTGGGGTGGAGATCATTCAGACCAGCTGATTTAAATATGTCCAGTCCCTCCAGAAGTTCCCTGACTAGATCCTCACTGACCCTTGGCCTAGGTACGCCTCTCCTGGGGCCTGAGGGGGTGCCGGTGGGGAGGCTCAGGAAAATGGAGGCAAAGAAGTTGCCTATAAGAACATTGCTGTGTTCTGGCACTTATCAGCTGTCAATAATGTCCACTACAGTTTCTTCATATTTTACTTACATCTCTGAGTCACATATGATCATAAAAGCACAGTACATTTCAGGTGTGTAATTCCCCACACAGGCAATTGGGACTAGATCTAATCTACTCTTAGGGTCAGGTTCATAAAGAAACCTGGCAGTTGTGATGAATGTTGTTATGCCATGTTGAAATTCTCAAACCTGAGTTGGGGAGCTAAGTTCCCTATGCAGTGTAGCAGGAGAGGAAGATACCTAAGAATAGTTCTCACAACAGGCAGAGAAGGGTCTACCTAGGTTAGGCAGCAAGAAATGCCATGCTACATGTTCTGCTCCCACCAGCGGATGCCTAAAAGCTAAGTATGGTAATGTTGAATGCAATCACACATAAGTCCCTTTGTAGATTTGACTCTTAACTGCAGGCCTCCAGGGTGGAATCCAGAACGTGTTAGGCACCTAGGGTGCAGACAGAAGTGATAATTTTCACCCAATCTAACCACAGAAAGCAGTTTATAACTGTGACTAAACACAAGTGCATGGCTACAAACAGCTTAAAAAATGGTCAATTGGGTGAAAATCTGACCCCTCATAGCATGAGGTGTCACTTAACGATGTATCAAAATGTAGCATCTTTTTTAACTTGTGTCTGTTGAGCTCCCAGCCTGCCGCTGTTTTCAGAATAGATGGGGAGAAAGGGAGAGGAGGGAGTTCAGTCTGAGCTTTTTTCAACTTCCCCTGGAGCGTGGGGTATATTGGAGCCCCCCCAAGGTAACAGTGCATCCTAGCTGCCAGCTGATGCATCTCCCCTGCATGCAGCTGCAGGATCTACAGAGCCAGGAGAAAGAAGCTGTTTGTGAGAGTTTGCAACATTTCTGAGATAACATGCTTTATACCAGGGGGCTGTACACTGCCTGGGCTCAGATTGGGGATTGTGAGTGCACGGCTGCCCACAGACCATGAGAAGTTGGCCAGGCAGGCCCCGGCACAGGTGGCCACTGGCCAAGCCCCTGGTCCCCACTTGCTCTGCAGGGGGAAGATGGGACACTAGGTGCTGGCTGCAGGCAGCTTGCCTTCCCTGCCTCTTTTTCAGGCTGGGACAGGCCTGGCTTAGGGCAGCATTTGCTACCATGGCTGCAGACTTTCTCCCCAACCATTTTCCTTCTGCAGGCCAGGCTGTCTCCTGCACCTGGGCGCAGGAGATGAGGGGCTCCCAGCTGACTGGGACACAGAGCTGCCTCAGCCCTGTGCCCCAAGACTGCCACTGTTGCAAGTGTCCCAGGTTTGCCATGAGGAGCTGTTT
>NW_017728992.1:167179757-167185570 GCF_001723915.1 Gavialis gangeticus | reverse complement strand
CTGCAGACTTTCTTCCCAACCATTTTCCTTCTGCAGGCCAGGCTGTCTCCTGCACCTGGGCGCAGGAGATGAGGGGCTCCCAGCTGACTGGGACACAGAGCTGCCTCAGCCCTGTGCCCCAAGACTGCCACTGTTGCAAGTGTCCCAGGTTTGCCATGAGGAGCTGTTTGCACTGACGAAGGGGTGCCCGACCGACTATGCCCTGCTACTGCTTGCCATGGTGTCCCAGGTACACCTAATACCCTGGTGCAGGACCCTGAGATTTGACAATGTGGTGGGCAAGCCCACCCTGCCCCACAACCTCCACCGCCGCTTGAAGGGCTACCTGTGGCTACACATCCCTGCCCCCACAGCTGAGGACATTACCGCTAGCATTGACACATTCCTTCATGTGTGAGAGGTCTGCACCTGCTTGCGGGGGCACAGACTGCTCAATAAAGTTTTGCATGCCTTCACACCTCCCTGTGTGCTGTGGGGGGCAGGTGGGGGCTCTGGGAGCCAAGGGGGACATGGCTGGGCCAGGTGAGGAGGGGTAGCAGAAGTAGGGGTGGGGACAGCTCTCCTGCCCAGTGTGGGGCTTACTGGGTGGCAGGTGTGCCTGGTGGCCCAAGTCTATCCCCACTGGCAACAAGGATGTACAGCTCCTGGTGGTGCCCTGGGAAGCACGGGTGCAACACCTGGTTGCCTGGGCAGAGGCCCCCTCCAGGGAGGAGTTGGAGCTGCTGAGGCCCAGCAGTACCAGTGCTGGCCTGGCCTTCTGGGTGGGGCTGTGCAACTGGAGGTGGCAGAGCAAGTGCTGGCCCAGGCTGCAGGAGCTGCTAGATATGGCCGGGGGCAGGGACAGCAGTGGGATGGGCTCCTGAAAGCCCAAGGGGCCTTTCCCTGCTGACACCTCATCACAGGTGCCATCCATGATCAGGCTGCTCATTCTGGAGTACACAGCATGGCTCTGGCCAGGGTCCCAGGGCATGAAGGTGTTGTCCAGTTGCTGCATAAAGGGCATGGACTTGCAAGCAGCTCCCGACTGGTGGCTGTGATCAGTGACAGTGACTGAGGACCCTTGACCTTTATGCAGCAGTGGCACGTGGACCGGTCATGCCCACACTCCCACATGCAACCTGATAGGCCCTCATAGACAGGAACATTGGAGTGCCCATTCTGGGCAAACTGGCTGAGGACCTCATCCTCACCCCACTGTGCCACAAAGTTCACAGTTTCCTCCTGGGACCAGTCCTGGGTCTGGGACGTGGTGTGTAATGTTTGGGACAATGCCAGTGTGGCTCCCTCGATGGCTGGCTGGGCCTCCATGTGACAGACCAAGTGTTGCTGGGCCTGGGCAGGTGCCTGCAGTGCCCAGAGCAAGGACACAGTGCAGGACAGGCAGGCAGGCACTGATGCTGTGCTGAGGTCCAGTCAGGCTGCTGCATCTGGCCTGAGGCCTCTGCTGTGTGATGCAGTGGTCAAATGCTAGCTGCAGGTGGTCCAGGCCTCTAGCCTCCCCACAAGCTTTTAAGGGCTAGGGCCTGGAGAAGCTCCCAGCCCTGTGGCCCTGAGGCTAGCCTGTGGGTGGCCCCCAGTGGTGGGGCTGACTGGGAGCAAATTTGCTTCTAGTCAGTGTCTACACATGCATTACTGCACAGTAACTGCTCCAGGTAGGAGGTAGCAAATTAACTGCAGAGTACAGTACGTTACTGCATAGTAAGCATCTTCATGCATAGATGGTGATGTTTACTGCACAGTAATTTGCTCTACTGTGCAGTAAAGCATCTCATGTAGACACACCCAGTGAAAATGAAATTCTGCTTCTAGGTACTTGTATATACATCTTCGCTTCACTTCACTGAGTGGTGTTGTACTAGCGCATTTTTGGGCAGAATTTCACTATGACTGGATTTCAAATAATGCTATAATTGTAAATTTTTAACTCATTTGTAAAAGTGAAAAGGATCTTTTATGTCAGATCTACAACATTACTGCTCAAATGACCAAAAGACCAAGATGGTAAATGAGACTGACACAGTTACAGAGAATTAGAAAATAACTAGGATTGAGTAGGTACAACTGACAATAAGACATTCCTTCCCAATCTAGCACCAATTAATGCTGACCCCCTTCCCTTCTGTACAAGCAAAATAATTTTTGAGCTCTGTAATAAAATCAGTGAATCAGCACACTACTTTGGACTTTTTCTTCTCTCTTTCGTGCTCTCATCTTATAATTTTGTCAGTTGCTTCCTTTTATCTTCCTTCTGAAATGAGCAGACAACCTTCCTCTACTCAGCAACACTTTCATCCTCCTCGCAAGTCTCAGGCTCCAACTTCCAAACCATCTGTTCTTTCAGTCACAAGCCTCTTCCTTTGCTTGTCACTCTAAGTTCTTGTTCAAGGTTCTTCAAGTTCCCTCGGTCAACTTGCTGCTTGCAGCTTCCTTATAGTCACAGAAGGGCCTCAGTCTTGCAGCTTCAGCTTTTTCCAAGTTGGGCTTAATCTGAGGTGTGGTAACTCTCTCCATTGTGACTGTCAGATCCTGCCTTGGCTCAAAGAAGTCAGAAAAGGCCCTCCTCTCTGCAATATTCCCCTGATATACTGAAATCCGTCAGGTTTTCCTGTTTTTTCCTCTTCCCCAATGGCCTGTCCATTCTACTGCTGGAGGTGAGGAAGGGTGTCAGAGAAAGGCAGCTGCTCTAAAAGATTTTTGCTTTGCTTAAAGAACTAAGGAATTAACCAGGCACAGCTAGTCAACCTCTTGTGACTTCTAGGATGACTTAGAAGATAGCCATGAAAACTTTTGATGAAGATCAATAAAACTTTAAAATCAGTATGATGTTGGCCATTAGATTAATTAAAATTTCCAAAGCTTGGGGTAATAGGTTAGCCCTTATAAACCTTTACACAAAATGCTGAGACGCATTCTGGGAGATGGAAAACTGCTAAATTGTAACATGAAATAATCCCATTTGGTTGAAAATGGAGCAGGTCTGTGCATGTGACTTATTTTGAATGTGATATTAATTAGTTATCCGTTCCTGAGTTTCCCTGGATATAGATACAATACATGTGCTACACCATCACTTTACTTCTTCCAGCTGTATGAGGAGGGGTGGAGGTCAGGTGTGTTCATTGTATTTTGGCTTGATATGTATCCTTAAAGGCATTAAGGGGAAACAGGCCATGTGTTTTCCCAAATATAGGAATTGCTATTACACTTTTAGTGGGAGTGTGTGAAAATACCTTGCCACTTTCACAAGGTATGCTCCAATTCCATTTGGGAGCAACTACCATTAGGGAAACAGCCTAGTTAAATCATTTCAATCTCAGTTCCATGCTAAGACTTTCATAAAGACTGATAATTAGTGTCAGGTGTTATTAGGCCAGTGGTTCTCAACCTTTTCAGAGTCGGGACACCCCTCTACCACTTTTTGAAATGTGGCAGCATTCCTAGTTGACCATCACTGTTGATGCTACCACAACTTACCTCAGTGCTTCTCAGCTAGGTGCTGCTACATCCAGGTAAAACTGCCTTATGCACCTGCTGCACAGCCAAACTGGGAAGGGCTGTGGCATGTGCACACATTCCTGCATTAGGGCTCTCCAATAATCCTAAAGGAGGACAGGTGAGCTGACTCAGGCCCTAGCCCTTCCCAGTCTGCCTCCCTTCCCCCACCCCCCAACTCCTTCTGGAACCAAAGGTGTGTGGGTAGAACTTGATGCATTTTTGAGCCTATAAATGTTCCACAGTTTTTTTCTCTTGCCGGTCGGCTTTGTCAGAATTAACACTAGATTGAAAATATCAGATAATCAGAAATAATGTTTGCTTCTTTGGACAAAATGCCAGTATACTAACCTAAACTTCCCCTGCTGAAACATGAGATGGTTGCTCCTCGTTCTGTTATCTGCTGCTACCCCTGTGTATGATAGTGGCCCCAGGTTGTTGTTATGCCTCTGGATGGGAAGAATATTTAATGCAACTTCTAGAGCAAGTTAAATTGTGGGAAAATTTATGTGGGAAAATGTTTGCACAATCCAAATGGCAATTCTATCCAATCATTTTTTTTCTTTACCCATCTACCCAAATATTTGAAAGAACTCTTTTTCATATAAATGCCAATTCACAAACAGCATAGTTCTTCAGGAACTAGCTTACTTTTTCTTATTTGTATTACAGAAATGCTTAAAATCCCCAATCATGGAACAGGGACTGTGATTCTTTTTAGTATATGCACACATAACAGAGGATGGCCCAAAGGGCTTTTCTGATCACTCCAGATCTGCAACTGGGTCAACAGAAGAAAAGCATTTCAGTGTCTCCAGCTTCAGCATTTCAATGATTAAAATTAGGTGTTGACCCTAGGAAGGGGATTCAGGAAAACAGAATTAGGCACCTATAAAAGTTGATTCAGAAGAGCTGAACTTGAGTAGTGAGCAGCCTAGAGCAAGCCAAAAGGAAATGATAAGTACAGGGATGTGTGTCAGACCCACTGTTCCTCTCCAGAACTTGGGTGCTAGCATCAGAATTATCTGGTCCTCCTTGGAGGGGAGGTGTCTGACGTATAGGTATGGATGGTACTCATAGAACAGCCAGAGCTGTTGTCTTCCTCAGACTGAGAGGGTTCATCCCACATTTCCCACTTCTCAGAAGAGTGCCCTAGCCACCAAACTGTGAAATAGTCTGAGCAAGGGAATTCCCTCTACTTCTTCTGTTAAAGCTGGGTCATTATGCAGCCAAAAATGCAAGCCATGGAGCCAGAAGAAAAGCAAGCAAGACAGAACATTACATTATATCTCAGTGGTTAGGGCATTCAGTGGGATGGGGTTGTGTGCCTTACTCTTAAGACTTTCAGATTTATATCCAATTAGTCTCTAAGTAAATTTTGTAAAGTACTCAGGGAGTATGCTGTTGGCTGGTGATTAGGGAAATCTTCTGGAAGGTAAGAAAGCCTTGAACCCAAGGTGTTCTCTCACCATTGAGCTATTACATAAGAAGTGGGTGGTAGAATGCCAAAGTGTCATTTCTGAGTGACAGCAACCGTAGCTGTTGCATTTTCTGCTGAACTCAATGTTGCCACTGTGCAACAGATGTTTTTTAACACCGCTAATACCTTGTCTTAGGCAGGCTTTTGGTGCCAGCCTGCCTTGTATTCCCATTGCAATTGGGCTGGAGTTAGACCTCATGGCCACATCCAGATGTGCAGGGGCATGTGCTTGCAGCAGCAAAAATAGTAGTGGCACAAATCTGTGCTGCTACTTTTTGCCACAGTGCACTCCTCTGCACATGCGCTTTGGTGAGGGACAAATTGTCCCGCTTTGGGCAAATTGCCATTGCTCAGCTCCTCCCAGCTCCTGGCATGCTGGAGGAGCCGAGGCATAACTGGAGACACTCCAGCTGGCAGCCAGATTGTCTCCCTGGAGGACTGAGCCTCCGTATCTTCTGGTGTATGTTCCTATTGCATACACCACACCACTTTTTTCCCTGGGAATTCTTTGGTACTGGGATTTCCCTGTAGCAAACTTTGGCTCCATGCTGCAAATTTGCTCTGTAGGGCATGTTTTAATATTCCTTGCTTACAGTTTTTGGTGCCACAAAGAGGTTTGTGGCACCACAAACCACATATTCCTGCATGTCTGAACACAGCTGTTACGTCTATTTCTGTGATCCAAAATAAAAGAGACAGTTTTCTATTTGTTCAAACAGGTTTTCTGGGTCATTTTTAGAGTTCAGCATTTTAAATCAACTTGAGTTGTGTCTCTTTGGAGCTTAGCCTGGGAGAACACACTCTTCCGCGCTCTCTCTCTCTCTCTCACCCCCCCCCCCCC
>NW_017728992.1:167178141-167179542 GCF_001723915.1 Gavialis gangeticus | reverse complement strand
CACACACACACAAAGAACACGCACAGAGTGTAGGGCACGGACTGTTACTTCCTGAATTCCTGTGTGAGATGGTTTTGCTATAGTGCTTAAGGTGTTGGGATGAAACCTTAATGATGGCCAAGGTGAGGGTAATTATACTTGAAGAAGGCTTCAGATAAAAGGACTACTGATATCACTTACCTCAGCTGCAAGACAAGTCTAACTTAAGTAGCATCTATTGTTTTCAGAATCATCTCTTTACTAGCTGATATTATAAAAAATGGACTTGTTCTATGATGCCTTGTCTGTTTCTAGTTTTAGGCAGTTCAGCACTTCTGCTTTTGTTGAGTTTTAGAAGACAGAACCCTCTGTTGTTCTTTTTTTTCAAGTGCCGGTTCCTTTGCACATGAAAAGCTTTTGGTATTTGGGAGCGATCCTGACAGTATTGTTAATCCTTTTTAATATTTTCCTCACTGGTCTGTGGGTAGTCATGGTCTTGGGTCTCCAGGAATATGCATGCGGATGTGCCTGTGGTGTTGATCATTTTTAGGTACTTCAACTTCCTGCTGTCCAGCCCTTGATCTTCAAATCCCCTCCACTAGCCTGCTCCAAATGCTGCCATTCTTTATCCATCTTCCTCAACCAATGGCAAGCAAATCATACTACAATTCTTCCTTTTATCTTGTCCTTCCCCCCATGACACCACATTTAAACTGATCATTTTTTCAAGACTTTACAGATCTCCATGTACACCTTGAGCATTTTTCTTAACAAATCTTCATTTCTAAATGCCATGCTCTGCCAACAGTGATACTTACAATGTCCACACCCTTCTCCCATTTCTCTCTCTCAGCCTTCCCCTCCTCTTTCCCCACATTTGGGGGCTGGACTCGATGATCTTCTGAGGTCCCTTCCAGCCCTAATGTCTATGAAAAAATGTATGGCGCGCTTTCTAAAATAATCAGTCACTTAATACAGCAGTATGGCAGCAGCCTCTTGGATTAAGCACACATACATGGTACTAAACTAGCATGGATTGTATAGGATGATGGGTGTAGTTAAGATGATAGATGCGAAAAGAATGGAAAACTGGTAAATTCAATACTTAAGAAGAAAGAATACGAGTAATATGGTTTAATGCCTATACGTACCTTTCAATGGTAGTGTGAAAAAGACACCAGAGCCTTGATGCCAGTACAAATACAGTTAATACACAGAAACAGATACAGTTCTGTGACAGTGTCCTTTATTGCTGGGATTAGGCATGAACACATGATTTACAACCGTGGTGAAGCGCTACTGAACGTACTGTCAAATGTTGTGACACCACATTCAGACCAGAAGATTCAATCCATGCACATAACAGATACACGAAATTGTGTGTATTGTGATATATGGATGGGAATTTAACAGCAATATTCC
>NW_017728992.1:167152672-167173141 GCF_001723915.1 Gavialis gangeticus | reverse complement strand
CATGAAATTGTGTGTATTGTGATATATGGATGGGAATTTAACAGCAATATTCCAAAACTAGACTTATGGAATGTGGTCATATATACATGAGCTAGACAAGTAACTGGCTGAACTTTTGCACTTAGGACTATATATGTAAATTCATATACAAATGCTTTCCTGAAAGTGACAAAAATTGAAAGCAAAATCTGCCAGACAGCAAGTGAATCTGTCTTGTATATTTTTCATTCTTAACGTCAGGAAGCAACTAGCTCTTTTTAAATACAGTCTTCATATGTGGCCTTTTTTTTTTCTTTTCCAATACAGGATCGGAAAAGAAGTTACATACCTTATGGTTGTCTAGGCCTGCTTATCTTCCTCTGTCCCTTACATGCTCTCCCCTTTCTCTCTCAAACATTAGGGTACTCAACCAGAGAATGGAATCCACCCCATGTAAGTGATGTGACAGATGTTATGATGAATTTCAAATATTAGATATTTAGAGGAGCAGTCACTATGCCATTGATTGTTTTAGATAAATAATGAACAAATCTGCAAGCACCCACAAGTAGTAATAAAAGGCCAGTTTTTAACAGATAAGTTGTGAGAAATAGTTCAAAACATTCTTCTAAAGAAAAAAAAATCCATGAGCAGAATTTGCAGGAAAACATAGGATGCCTATACATCAGGGGTGTGCAAAACAGGCCATATTCTATTCAGCTTCGGATTTGGCCCAAATTGGTGACAGTGATTTGATTAGTTGATTTGGATCACTGTTCCAATTCAATTCAGCTCAATCGAAACTGAAGACTTGATTCTGATTTGGAGAATCAGCGATACGGCCATAGACACAGCTTTAAATGTTTTTTCTACATACCTCGAAGTACCAGGTGTGGCTCATGAATGCTGCGATGGTGGGGCAGATGGAGCATCCCACAGGAGCATGGGGCGCCCCCTGTGTGCGTGGTGGCAGACCCGGAAGTGGACTGGAATTACTTCTGGTTCACTTCAGGGCCACTGCTGAGTGTGCGGGGGACTCCGCCCTGCACGTCCCCCAGCTTGGTGATCGGCCATGGGGGGCCCTGGGTGCTCCCCCAAACCCAGGAGGAACCAGTTGCTGAGCCAGGGGTGGGGGGGAGGGCCCCCCCCGCATGCTCCTCAACACACCCGGAAGTGGACCGGAAGTGCTTCTGGTCCACTTCCAGATCCACCACTGAGTGCGCAGGGAACACCCCCCCGTGCTTCTGTGGGATGCTCCATCTGCCCCACCATCTAAGCATTGATGAGCTGCCAGGTATCTTGAAGTATGTAGAAAAAACATTTAAAGCTGTGTCTATGTCCAAATCATAGAATCGCTCCGAATCGATTCGGAGGGTTCCAGTTTGATTTAGAGAGATTAAAGGGTCTTCTGATTTGATTCGGATTTGGAGATTCAGCCACTGAATCGGGCAAATCTCCACTGAACTGAATCAGTGACCAAAGCTTCTCACACCCCTACTATACATGTACAGGGAGGCTGCTCTGATACACTGTAATTATTGCGCATTGAAGCAGACTCATCAATTGAGTCTACTGGAGCATGATAATTACTGTGCTCCAGCAGACTCCAGCATCACATGCATCAACAACCCTGCACTGAAAAATGGTGGTGGGGACACTTTAACTAAAGGTCATTCAATGAACTTTAGTTAAAGTGCCCCCACCATTTTTCAGTGTGGGGACACTGATATACATCTCACTCTGGGTGCTTTAATTACAGTCACTCTCAAAGAGGCTCTAATTAAAGTGCCCCCCTCCCCACTCCCAGAGCATGTGTATAAATACCCATTGTCATTTGATCAAAAAACAGGCTTAAGTGGCATATTATACAATATTCTATGGTATTTCTATAAGTGTTGTATTTTGTGACCCCAACCACAGTTATGCCATGTTGTAAAACATTCTGGAAAATATAAGGAAAATCCAAAGAGTCTATAATCTCATTGAAAAAGAGACACAGCAAATTGATGCAGCAAACACAATCGAGGAACAGAAAGAGGAGAAGGGAAAAGTGATAGGAAGATGCAGTCGATTAGATGTGGATTAGATGTGCACATTTAAATGCATTGGATTTATTTTCTAACTGATTAGTAATTTGTATTACTATTTGCCTAGTGGTGTCATTAGTTTGGCATTCTCTAGGAAACACGTGTAAAGCCCAAGAGACTGTTTCTACACTCCCTCTCACCCCTCAGTACTATAAGTTGCTTCACTGAACTTAATGAAGTTACATCAGTGCAAAATTCATGAGCTTACTGGGTACTTAGGAAGCAGATAGAATGTGTGTATGGGTGTGTTGTACACGGAAAGCTATGGCTGGCCAATGAAACTCAGTTATATGGTGGAAAATGCCACTAAGCCTATCTTTGGAGATCTAAGCTGCAACAGATGGACTAGAAGAACAAACAGATAATAAAACTGCATCTTGCTGCTTGAACTTACACCCACGGCAGGTTGTACACAGCAGGGTTTCAATTCTGGTAATGTCACCTGCACGATGCTTGAGATTTTGCCTTATGACTTTACTTAACTTGTTACACTTCCTGTTCCATGCTCTGTTCCTTTCTTACCCTGTCATATAAATTAGCACATACACAAACCTACGAATTGCTTTAAACAACATTTGATTCACTGACCAACTTACATTATATGCTTAACTTACATCATATGATATAAATATTGGCTTATCTTTCAAACAACAAACATTAATTTGTAAGTAGACCTTTTCAGAACGAACATATCTGGACAGTAATTCAAGCCAGGTTTATTCTTTCATCCTATAAATCACTGTTGTGTGGATGGACAGTTTTCAAAACAGTGGTTGCCATTGAACAAAGCAGATTTTATCACCAGTTACCATAAGAATTTGACATACAGCAGAATTTTGGTATGCCAGTGTGCAAATGCTTAGGCAAACACTAAATTATAACAGCAACCACTTAATTTTATTATTTATTCTCCTTGAATACCTAACCCCATTCCTCAATTGTAAACTGCTTCCTGGAAAAAAAACTAAGGAAGGGATTTTCATGCAAGTTCAATGTTGGCTTAAGTTTGGTTCCACTGAAATATTCATGTGAAATGCCCATTGCGTTTTATGGAGCAGGGGTAGGCCAGTGCTGAGAATTTTTGACAAAGCTAGCCTTAATGTCTTGGTAATCACTCAGCCAGCATTGTTAATTATTTCTTCTTTTAATGGACCAACTGATTTCTGAACTCTTTGTATTTTAGCTTTGTGAGTCATACATACCTGTCCACTCTCACACCAATGGGTGAATTCAACCCTGATATAAGAAGGCAAGGAAACATCCCAACAGTTTTACCAGGATTCTTTCCTGTTAAGAGACTGTAGGATGCTTTGTAAAAATGCAGATGGTAGACACATTTCCAAAATCCCACATTCTGCTATGTGGGGTTTCCATTTCAGTCTTCCACAAACAATTATAGTAGGTCATATAGCTTGCTTGATTTCCAAATGTAACAGGACATTCCTAAATGGATGAAGCTATTGAATTTTCTTACTTTGGGCAGTCACTCCTTGTTCTTTTGTTGATTAGGGAACTAAACTAACTTATTTATACGATATATTCAAATTTATATGTTAAAATGCACCAATAATCATTTATAATCACATTATATTTGCATGAAAGCAGTGCATGATTTGGAATTCAGGATGTTAACTGTTTGTGCACTGTGCTAACATTTACTTTCAAATGTCCATTCCTGAATAGTGATTATTATGTATTAATCTTGACTGGGTAGTTTTTAAAATAAAAAGTTAGCAGTGAGAGCATGTTCCTATTTATTTGAACAAAAATTGCTACTACTTTGCTTTCTTAGGGCAGTTAATGAGATAAAAAATAGAGAGTCACATTATCAGCTGGTGCAATACAGTATACCTTCATCAGCTTCAATGTGTTAAATAGAGCCTTGGTTCCTCAGTGAACTGTGTCTTCCTTAGTTCTAAAAACATTCTTAGTTTTTACATCCTCTACTATAGACTTCAATTTTTTTATTCTTTCCTTTTAAACTGTTTAATGAGGTGTTTTCTTCCATTGCCAAATGTGCAATGCTAGAATGATCCCAACTTCTTCCTCGATTTTCAGGTGTTAACCCCTTTGCAAAACAAAAACAAGCAAACATACAAACAAAAAATTACTGCCAAACATCTCCATTGATCTGGAATTTTATTCCATCCATATACATGCATAGTAACAACATTTGTTGAGAAATTATTTCTATCAGAAGTAGAACATTATCTTTGTGATCACCAGTTGCAGTATTGCTACTCTTATATTTAAATATATCTTATATATGAATTAGATTCATACTTGCAGCATTGAGTTTAGGGTTTTGTTTTAGACTGTGCCTTTCAAAAGATAAAACTGATTGATATGACCTCATTACTTACAATACTGCTTCCAGTAATTTTGTTCATTCTTTATAAAGTATTGCATTTAACAGCAAAGGTTTAAAAACTGAGACAGAGATGCATCAGCAAAAGAAAATACAAGTACTATACAAGAAAAAAATTGCCATCTTCAGTTAACGTACGTTTCAGATTAAGAAAGTGGACAGAAACATATTGCTACATACAAATGCAAAGCCTAATGACTAAGGTACTGTATCTGCTAAAATATAAAGTGCAAATTGAGCCCAATTGTTCAAAAAAATTGAAATTTTAAGGCGAACTTTACAGCATAGTTGAAACTTTATTGCAAGTTATATTTTAGCATATACATATATCTGCAACGGCATATAAGAAAAAAATCAGGATACACAAGTGCTTTTGAAGCTATTTCTAAAATGCTTTTCTGTATTGTTTGTGACTATTTTCTTTAAAATCTACTATACAGTGCAAACCATATGTGCTACACAATAACTATACAATAACATTACAAATGACTTTAATATAAAGTTTTGAAATAAAAAATAACATAACTACAGCTATGAATACTGCTGGTAAAATAAATTAATATTTTTGAAAATGGCACCAATAATACACTTTACTAATGGACTGTAATGAAATTACACCTTTAAGTCTTCAACTCAGCAATAATGAATTATATCCTGATTGTCCAGATGTAATTCAAATAGCTTTTTTTAGACGGTGTGGAACAATATGTTAAACACGGGTACCAAAGGCGACCGATTGTTTCATTTGACGTGTTCTGCTGCATGTGACGAGCAATAAAACTTCTTGTGAGTTATAAAGTTTGAAAGGTTGTTGAATTGGATGTCACACAGTCGGCAATATTTCCCACTGGTTGGGGCCTGGGTAGAACCATTCACACCTTTTGCTATACTAGACAACTGTTCCTCTGCTGTAGGAATGGCTGGAGAGACATTTTCATTTGTGGCTAAAGGATTCTCAGATATCCAAGATGGAGACTTGTGCCCATCTTCATGCTGAGGATTCTGGGAAATGTTCTCTTGCTGTGGATTGGTTGCAGGCCGTTCCTCCTGTTTTAGTCCACCATTAACTATTACCATGCCTCTGTTTTTTGGCAATAGTGGAAGAGACTCTTTCTTCTGCACAGCACACCCATTTGACGGTGTTTGGCCTTTAGGAGATTCACTTTCTGTATTTGTGCTTTGATCTACATCAGTGTTATGAATGACAAGAGAACCAGAAATATAATCACTTGGCTTTATTCCATAGTATGGAGAAAGCTGATCTGCTCCTTTAGCTTTCTTTATTGCTCCAGGGTAAAGGCATTGTGGAAGAAACAAATGTTTGTTTTCTTCTTTTGTAGCAATAAGCTGGGCTGCTTCACTAAAGACTTTAAGTCCTTGAAGAGTTGCTAAGTGGGTAGAAAACAAGTTTCCATTGGGAGAGGATTGTTTAGAATTTCCATTTTTCTCACATTTGATTATGCTTCTTTCATAACTGACATCAGGACTATTTCGCTCACTTTCTGGGTTTTGAAACACTTTGCTCTCAAGCTGTCCCATGTCACTGCGCTGATGTGCAGTGACAGGGCAAAAATTTTGCTTATGGGCCAGGTAGTTCTCTACCTTGTTAAAACTGATCTTGCATACTGTACATTCATGGTAGTCCAGCAGCCTTTTGGGAGAAGCGGATGTCCTCTCTGACTGTGATAAACATTTTTTGCTGAGATCAATTGGGACATCCATCTCTAGGCAAGAAACTGTGGAGTGTGAAGTGTCACACTTTGAAACTGGAACACATTTGTTAATGGACAGAGAAGTTTCAAGATGCTTTGAGACTATTCCTGGAAAGATATCACACCTTGGATGGTAACACTCTCCGAGACTTTCTGCTGATTCTTGAGTAGATGTACAAGGGTTTCCAAGATTAGCCACTTCAAGAAACCTCTGCTGAACCAGTGGTGGCCTTTGCTCTTGCTCTGGTAGGCACATCTCATACATCTTCCTTCGTTTACGTGTACGCATTGTTCTCTGCATGGCAGGCACTTTGCTGGAAGCAGATCTCTTCAGTGGAGGATCATGGCGCGTAGCACAATAATACTGTTTGTGGACCATGTATGTTTCATGTCTGCTGAAAGTAATATTACAGGCTTCACATGTGGTCTTATTTGGATCACTTTCCCCATCTACTAATGGAGTACTGGGGTTTTTCACATCAGACGGTTTTCCATTCATCTTCTCATCACTATTGCTTGCAGTTGCCAGCTTCTTAGCCTGGGTTGAAAAATCTTTTTCATGACCTTTGCTATTTGGCCCAATCAAATCTAAAACATTAGAGGAGTTTATGCAAGATGTCTGCAGAAGCTGATTCTCTGGGTCAGAAGTGTGAGGAGTAGTGCTTAGAATATTTAAAGAGCTTTGACCATTGTTGGGACTTACAGCCTCTGGCATTTTTTCAGGAACACTGGAAAAATCTGGTGACTTTGCCATCTGCTGCCATCGGCTGCTGCAATAATGTTTTTTGTGTACTAAATAGTTGTCCAAATTATTGAATGTTATGTTACATTCAAAACAGGTAGCCCCTTTTGGCATCAATGGACTGTAAATAACAGGAGGATAGTTGCTACTTCCATGCCTCAGTCTTCGATGGACCAGTTCAGACATTTTGGCTAAGATCTCTGAAGCCTGAGGAACCACTGTGATATCCTGGGGAAAAGCAAACTGAGAAAGAAAAGGTCCCATTGGGAAAGAAGGGCCAATATTAGGCTGAACTGGGGATGAAGCAAGTCTTGGGCTAGATGGTTCAGATTTTATTTTAGTATATGAAAAGCTTTGTTTATTTGTTACAGGCTGTGCTTCTGGCCTCTGGTTTGCAAGGAAAAGTGGAGTCTTTTTTTCACATTTGTCAAGCTCAGTGTCAGAACTTGCATCTTTAGTTTGCATTGTCTTTTGGCTTGGGGGAACTTCATTTCTGTTCAACAGGTCTGTTGCTGGTTGTAAAGTTTCTTCATTACCACTTGGAGAGTGTTCAATGTCACTTTCTCGCTGTAGCTTGTTGCCAGAGATGTGTAGCTCCTGGTGCTGCAGCAGCTCTCTCTGAGTTTGGAAGCCAAAATGGCAATGATTGCATCTAAAGGCAGCTTGAGTAAGATGTGAGAACAGGTGCTGATGAAAGTTAATCACTGAATCTGCAGTGTAGGTACAAACTGTGCATTTCAAACTTGCGCCAGGTGGGAGAAATTCTTCCATTTTTACTCCTGTTGAAAAGATAAATAAAACAACATTTAAAGTGATCACTTTCCCCTCATAAAGCATACCACAAAAACAAAAACCAACCAACCACACCGAGACACATATGGGAACAAATCAGTTTCTTCTAGTGAAAATGTATGTACATTTTTACCAACTCTGTTAATGGATGAATCAGTTCAAAATCTCTTTTCTCTACTCTGCTATAAAAAAGGTTCCTAAAGTGATCCACTCTGACTATATATACTCCAAAATGGCTCCATTTCCATATTGAGTTCAGCATTTCAAATAAGAAATGGAAAGCACTCAAGAATGTCCTAATTAATGAAGGCAAAAACAGGGAAAGGATAAAAATAGACTGAACCTTCTATAATTCAAATTTAGAAATGACAGTTTCAGCTTGGAAGAAAACCTAGTCCTCCTTTATGGAACACTATGTTATGAAATCCCAAAATACACAAGGATAGAGACACAGATTTCAAGAAGCTCAGAGGTACATATTTTCTGCTCTTTGAACATAAGGGTATCTTAAGACAAAGTCCGTGTGACGTAGGACTCAGACTGAATGAGGAGCAGTAAGTCAGAAACAGAAAGCAGGCAGCAGTACACGTCTAGCAATTTGCATCACTGATGGCCAATTGCCTGCTTGCATGAGGTCAACTGCTTATCTGGGAAAGAAAACCTAAATCAAAAACGGTATGAGAACAGTAGCATATTTGAACCTATCTTTGGTGAGAATGTAAATGTGATTAAGTGTGTCCTGAAGCTAAAAGTTCCAACGACACTTTGAACAAGCTTTAGTTAAAGTGCTCCTGCTGCCATTTTTCAGTACAGAGACGCTGATACATGTGATGGTGGAATCTGCCAGATTGTGGTAATTACCATGCTCCAGCAGACTCGATTAATCAAGTCTGCTCCGATGTGCTGTAATTACAGTGTGTCAAAATAGCCTCCCTGTGCATGTATAGGTGCCCCAAGAGCTCTGTGGTGACATTTTAATTTGGGCTATAGCGACTCATACTTTCAGAAATGGAGGGCACTGCTTCAAGCTTGGTGTTGATCAGGTTGCTATATGGTAATCATATATGTGGGATATGACCTCCTGCCGCCCCCAAATGCAGGCCTCTTTTGAAAACCCCAGGTGCAACTCAGTACCTAAGCTACATTAGACCAGGTCTTCCTCCTGTGAAACTATAAAATGTACATAATCCCTTTCTAACCTCCACAAACTAATGAGATCCGCTGGGAGTCCTGGAGTATACAAGTCACCTGCCCAGACACAAGTAACTGCTGCCTTCACTAGACGGCCAAGTTACTCACCCCTGCTTGCAAGTGCAGCCTTACCCAAACAAAAAAAACTTTGTAAGTCTTGCAGGAAATCCAAAAATGAGCATTCTGTGTATTCTTATGATTTCCCCAAAGTAATAACTTGTACAGATCAAACAAAATTTTAACAGAACATGCACAGGACCTTTAAGCGGATCATTTTTCCCTGCTAGATTTCACTTTTCTAATTACAGATGTCTGAGCTGCTCCTTCTACAAATGGAGAAGTAATATCCCCATGTTATAAGAAGGGAAACTAAGGTTTGGAGATTGTGGCATGGACCAAGAGTATGGTGATAGTCAGTGTCAGGCTTGGCATAACAATACAGATATTCTGAATTCCTACCTTATGCTTTAACTAACTAAACCTGTCAAAGGGCCAAGTGACAGCTGCTTAAATACTTTAAGCAACTTGAAGACTGTATGTGGGCAGGGGTTGGACAGGATGACCTTCTAGGTCTCTCCCAGCTCTATGATTCTAATCCAGACCAATGAACAAACAGTGACTTGGATTTCTGTAAATCCAGGGTTCAGAAAAGGCAGTACTAGTAGGTTAGAACAGTGACACAGGTAGATGAGAGATGTATGGACTATAACATAGGCCAGAAAGGAAAGACATTTCAAGAGTACATACTTCCTGCTTTTGAAATACTTTTTACACTTAAAAAAGTCACTGAAGATGATGAAGATTGTAGTGGTTAATATTTAAGGAATAGCTAGATTTAGGGGGGAATGTATGACACTTACCACTGTGAGAATTTAGGTGAATTTCCAGCGCTCTTGCATTAGAAAAACTTTTGGTGCACTGTGGAAAGGGGCAGATACTGGATATCTGATGAGCACTATCTTCATTTTCCTCTGACAGCTGTGTCCCCTCTCTTTGCCTCCCACTGCAGTAGTACATGAGATGGGCCTGCAAATTCCGCTCACTTCGATACCAAATGCCACAGGATTTGCATGGGAATATATCCTCTATGAGCAAATATAACCAGGTGCAGGTTAGCCACAGTGCATTCAGTTCCAACCAATTAACACAGCAGGCTTAATTCCTTTAACTTTGCTATCAAATAAATATTTATTTAATAAATAGTGCAGCTATGGGTTTATTAAGATGTATGCAAGTTAGAGATCCAGCAAGAATGACAATGTCTTTGTTTAACAGGGTAAAATCAATTAATAAAATAGTGAATTTTTATAAATATACTTCCAGAAGATTTTACTACTTCCAAATCTACTTTTGGGGTAGAAATGCATATCAAATTTAAGTATTACCCTCTGTTATACAAGATATCACCATGAAAAAAAATATTAAACTACACCTTAGAATCATGTGCTTGCTTATTTATTTTTTTTGCACATGCATCAAGCTTTGGAGCAGCAGGCCCTCACCAAAAAATGTGTGCTCTAATTCAACCACAATTTTATTAGCCTATGGAAAGGTGTCACTAGGTAAAATTCTGTTGCCTGGGATAGGCATGAAGTTAAACTAGATGATCATAATGGTCCCTGGTGGTCATAAAACATGAATTCGGTACTTATCACTCTAACCCACAAGCTCATGCTTTTTTGTTCCCTGGATTCTTGTTATTACTAATATTAGGAGTTAAATTTTCTAATGTACAGTGCTCTCTTATTGTTGGTTAATCCTTATTGTTCCACTTTCTACCATGCAAAAGAGATATTTCTAGGAATAGTATTTTATAATTATGCTTTGCCTGTCATCCCAATGGATTCTGCAGTATGCAATATGCGGCATCGCTGAAGTAGAACCACTACTGATTGGAAGCCAGCAACCAACTGGTTGCACAGCATGTTTCCCAATAACAGAGAAGAAGTTATTTTGACCAAATACACTGAGTTAATCCTTTACACACTTAAGAAAACTGACTTGGAATCTTTAATGTTTACACATAGCAGATAGGGCCTTCGGTTTTCAACATCCTGGTAGAAAGACCTCCACAATATGCATTCTGTTTATATATCTCAGAAAGACGAAACACATACTTGATCTTGGTGTGAGCTGAACCTACTGTTAGCAGTTAGGCTGGGGTGAAATTCTGACCTTATGGAACCCCCATTTACCTCCATAAAGCTAGAATTTTTGCCCTATATAGTTTAAAGCTGAGATTAGGGCCAGCATTTTCAAAACATCAGTGATTTTGGTTGGCTCAGTCTGCGGGCACAACATGCTTAATTAGACTTGATTTTCAGAGAGATACTGCTTTAAAGGCTGACTCCAAAAACAGACTCCTTTGAAATCTTGGCCTTAGACTCTTAAGACATCTGGAGTTTATAGTCTATTTGTCATTATTTGTGTTAACTATATTTAGCTTTAAACATTGATTTCAATGCGACTACTTGAGAAGCAAGGTATTTCTCAGTGTGAGTAAGGGCACCATAATCTAATTCATGGAAAAGGACAATTAACTCCTTGTTTCATGAGCAGATGCCTCTGTAGGGGCAATCTAAATTTGCATTCCTTACTGTGCTGCCATTATGCATTGCAAATGCTTGTCTGCTTTTCTGTGCATGATCACCATAGTCTCTTTCAGCACTGTCGGTTTCTGTGCTCCTCTTTCCTATAGAATAACTGTGACTTATTTAATAGGATACAGATATTTTAACAAACCCTGATATTAAAAACATTTTACCAGAGGTGAGAGAAATTTGGAATTTCATTCGTGTGAAAGCTGACATTTCAACATTTTTTTTGTCTTGAAAAAGGACCAAAAGCAGAAAGGCTACAGTTTACCATAGAATAGAATTTCCCTGCCCCTTTCTCCCAAATCCAAAAAAGGGATTCAGAAATACTGAAACAAGTTTTTAGATTTTTTTTAGAATAAAAAATGAAATATGTCTACATTTTCAGATCAGCTATGTTTTACTTTGATTGGCTACACTACATTTCTCTTTTCTTATGGAAGATGTATTCCAGCTCCAATTATGTACCCAATTACATGATTCCCATAATACACCACGCAGAGGAAATGCATTGTGATAGATGCATTTTGTTATAAGAGATGCAACTGTCTAGGTGGAGTACTTCATAAAAGAGAATAAGTTGGAGCTATGGGAATGTCTACATAGCTGAAGGCAGCACCATTCAACATTGTCCAATGTAGTCTGGGTATGCTCACTCCCAAAATGGAAGCAGCATTAGATGTGTTCACAGGACAAATCTCCCAAACTGCCTGAATGTATATCCATTGCTTCCAGTTTAGGAGCTAGTACATACAGAGCTATATCACTGACCTCTGCATGGTACTGTTTTGCACTGTGTAGACATACCTTAAAATTCCCAAAAGGTAATATGCCACTGGTAAAAGCAGTTTACTATATATATATATATATATTTTAACTGATTCAAAATGAATTTTGGGGGAACTCACTACTAACTTAAAAAAAAAAAATATTTTCCTTTGCATTGAAACAGGTTAAATGACATATTTTGCTTTGATTTTCCTGACAGAAAATTGAAATAACTTGGCAAAATCAAAATTTTCCTCTAAAAAAAAATCTATTTTGTGTAAACTACACTTTCCTTCAGAAAATTATTCTGACTGAAAATTCCCAAGCAGCAGTAATTTATAGCATTTTTAATAAGAATCCTAACTCACAATCATCCATTTCCAGGACAAAGATGATCTTGCTTTGTTTTCCCTGATCTTTTAGCATGATACTGCTACTGCCCTCTTTTCAAGGGGTGTTTTTTTAGTATGTTATTTCCTTTAGAAATATGTTCAGAATAAATTTATGCCTAGTATAATTGCTGTCATACACAGTAAACAACAAAAAAGAAAAAAAGATTATTAACAAAAACACTTTAATTAGGCCTGAAGAAACAGCACTGAATGTGCTTGGACTGCTCAAGAGTCAAGTGCTACTTAGCCTGGATCAGGGTGGCAATAGCTGGGCCTACACAATACTGGTTCATCCAGCCCTGAAATACCGAGTTCAGTTTTCTTATTGTGGGCTGTCAGTTCTTTATTACACAATATTTGCAAACCACAAATAGCACACAGAAGTGCTACAACAAGGGGAAAGAAAGAATTGATTTGGCAAGAAAGAGCTAAACATGTGTAACAGGGTTAAGTGATGACTGAGAAGGAACATGATAGCAGATACCAAATATCTAAATGGTGTCAAGAGGGAGAGGATGAGGAACCAGGGTTTTACAAGGGGCAGAAACAGCCCCTAGGTTGAAATGTCCCAATTCAGGAAAGTCCTTAGAACTCTTTGCATCAGTCCCTATTCAGGACAGTATAAAGCAGATACTTGAGCTTAAACATATGCTTAGGTTTTATCAATGCATTAAATGTATGTGTAAGCACCCTTCATTATCAGAGTTATAGTAATAAACTGAGGTTATGCTAAGGAAAATTTTCCTAGCAATGCACTCGATTGCAGTGGTGCCTGACCTTCTCAGCCCACTGGCTGGATGAGCAGTGCTAGATCAATCCACTGGCCAGATCTGGAGCACAGTGCAGCTATGTGGGAATGGCCTGGCAGGGGTTCAGTTGTGCACAGCTGCATTGGTTCTGGCTAGGCTGTTTTTGCATGGCTGCATCAAACCCTGGTGCAATCCAGTTCTGTGGGAATGGGGCCCAATCCCTCTGTGCAGGGTCAGTTCAGCTGGGGCTGATACAGCTACATGGGGCTTGGAAATTTAGTGGAGGGGGAGCAGTGACAGTGGTAATAGCTACTGCTCACCCACTGCCAAAGTTTTGGGCCTTCTAGAGAGACCCGTAGATCAGATTCCCTGGCTCCATGGGCCAGATTTGTCCCATGGACCAGGGGTTGGACACCCCTGCTGTAATGCATTTCAAAGCAGCCTCTAACATGAAGTGCCAGAAATATAAAATTAAACTGGATAAATGTTAGAAACTACACTGTAAGGAACTATCCTGTACTGATGGGAGGAGGGTGGACAAGCAAGCTAACAGGTGTTTCATGTTTTAGAGTTTTTATAAGTCTGCCAGTTGTGGGAACAGATTTACAAAGCTTATATATGAGGGAGGGTCAAAAACTCCAGATGAGGTTGCTACAGAGCATAGTTACCATGCCAGTTGTTCAAATGTATTTCTGCTGCTTCACAACAACGCACACAAAACCATAGTAGAGTACTCAGCACTTACTGTTCACAATAGCTGTAGGTAAAATAGATGCCATAGCAGCTTGCTGAGGAAGCAACTGTATTGAATCCAGCAGACGTGCAGGATACATCCCTTCTGTAAGAGTCATCTGACTGGCAGCTTGTAGCCTCGAGTCAAAATCTACAACAAAGGCAATTAGCTCTTCACCCTCAGAGATGGCCTTGGTCGTGGTACACCACAGCTGTCCCCCTATATGAAAAATGAAAACAGAATGATTTAATTGGGAACACAGATCTCCAGAAGAACTTAACACTTGGGCACTGCATCTGTACGCTCTCTTCTACCTGGAGAGGGTTACTTGTGGGGAGGAGGCAAAAAACTGTTGCTTTTTAATGTTCATTTTCATTAGTGGACAAATGATCAAAATACTGTTTAGGGAGAAAGTGATTACAATATACAATCAATTGTATTAAGGAATACTCACTTTAATTCCTCCCTTTGTGTCCTAGAAGACTGGCATTACCAGAAATCAGATACAGGCAAAATGATTTTAGCTGCCACTTTTCCAGATTTTGCTTTTTATTGCACTTCCTTTATATTTTGTTGTGACAGTTTTTTGTTTTATTTCACAAGCCCCTTCCCTAGCAGAATTAAAAACAAACAACTGTAAAGAAGAAATCAAATTTCCTCATAAGGTCGTTTTCCCTCTTTATGTTTGCCACCATCCTTCTTTGAAAAATCTTTCCTTACGTAATATTCTTCATAACATGACTGTTTTATCTCTTCTTACACTGACTGAACTTCCTGAAAAGAAGATATGCCACAGATCTGTTTCATAAAGGCTTATTCAAATAAAGGTTTGTTTAAAAGCAGGAGGAGGGGGGAGAAACTTTCATCAAACAGTAAGATACACTATAGCTCTGTGCTGCAAATGTCACGTGCAGTGCATTAAAAAGAAAATTAACTATGCGAGTACATCTACTAATGTATTTGAATGCGATAGTGAATGCTCATTTATTTAACATGTTTAGACAGGCAAAGCACTTACATTGTGTTATCTACACTCTCAGGCCTAGATACATATCCAATATAGTTATGCCTGAAATAATGTTGCATACTTTATATGTTATAAAGCTTTTTTTCCCCCAGGTTTTGTATATATAGCAAAATCTATATGTTGTATTCATTAAGCAAGCAAAAACTGTACTCATTTTGATAAGTAATATTGCTGTGTTTATCTTTCAGCATAACTGCCTTTTCAACTGCACTTCATTTTTTTCCCCTCAAAGAGATTATAGTTTTAAAACAACTTGTTGCTAAAATCTGGTGGAGGAGATAACAACAGTGTATGATATGCCACAGCTAAATGGAAGAATTAGGACATTGTTTTAGAGAAATCTTGGACAATTAATTAAACCAGTCTATTAGCTTTCAAAGATGAGCAAACAAAACAGCATCAGCGACAATGTGTTTCAGTGGAAAAATAAAGCTGAGCTTCCAGACCTCAAAGTGGTGTAAAAGTTTCAAAGCAGGAAAGTGTCTTTAAATTCACCCCTTGGCTTTGCAGCAGTTTTAGGTAGCTACACAGTTTACCAACTGTCGCTTGAAATAGGACATTATGGTTTGTTATCCAGAGCAAGGACACTAAACAATGGAAAACCGAGCAATTATTTCTAAACACTAAGAAGATGAAAAGCAGAGACAGCATCATGATTGTCTCTTCAAATCCAGAATCCTTATGACCAATTAGGAATTTGAACATTCAGAGAAATGGCTGGCTTATCTCATACTGGTGTAAATCCAGTGATGTCACTGGTGTTGCACCATTTTAGAACTGGGTGAAGTGAACCACACCAGAGTATGCTCTATTTTCTCACACACCACATGTGCCTTTAAAAAAAGTCTAGTTGCTGGAAATTGGAGTGTTCATTGTGTGCAAGAAATATGGTAAGAGCAGTTTCTGCTGGTTACTGAAAAAAGTGAAAGTAAAGTCTGCCTGTGATGTACAGGGAGCAGAATGATGAACAGGCTTAGCTCCCTAGTTCTGCTACTCAGTTACTTACTACAAGGAAATATCTTGCTATGCTGTGTTTTCCTTTAATAAACAAAGTGCATATTTTTTTCCATGGTGCACTGTACATGAGAAAATAAAATATTTAGTCAGGCTTATAGATATAACATTTGTGATCTGGACAAGTTACAGTTTGAATATCTAGCATCCAGCTACCCTGTTTTACCCTGTTTTATAGACACAATATAAATGTTACTGGTGAAAGAAGCATGGCCTTCCTTTTGTTTCATCACACTTCTGTTTTATTCTTATCTACACAGGAAATCTGTAATATAATGGAAGAAACCAGTGTACTATTAATACAGTGTACCTTTAATACAGCATAAGATTTTGCATGGTAGTCTTATTATGACATGCATTTCTTGTGAAAATAAAGATGCACCACAATAAATGAACCAACTGTGACATTCTTTCCCCAGCAGATATCTCATCATGTTGTATCCCTGGGGAAAAAGAAAACTGCAGTTGATTACAAGGTCTCCAGCTGTAATCAGTCTGGATCAAACTCCTTGCATGCCCTACTAAAAGGCTGTCTCAGTATCCTTGCGTCAGGACTCTTTAAAGCCATTAGGGTTCTGGCGGAAGGATTAGACCATTATTTCTGCAGTTATTCTTTCATTTCCTTATTGGAAAAAGGATGTTTAGGAAATCAATTTTGATGGGCAACAGTGAATGGGTGTATATAAGTAGTTTATTCTCAGTATTTTGCCTTTAAGGTATAGCCCCATATTGTAGACGAACTCCCAGGCATGCAGAAAAAGTCATACAGCTTACTTTCCCTTAGAACAAAATTCATTTGCTTTGCTGTACTTTTCCTCCATAGGGATGTGGTGTTCCCCACTTGGCTTGTGTGTTCTTGCCTATGGATAGCTACAGATAGTGGGTGGGCCAGAACAGGTCTCTCTTGAACTCCCCAGGGCTATAGCATGTGAACAGTCCCTTGTGCCACGACTGCAAACATGCTGGCTTTTATGAGGGCTGTGAAAATAGAGATGGAGAAACCACCTTGTTTCCTTTCTTCTACTTCATACTTTTATACACTTGCAATGATAACAGTCCAGTCTTCAAATACCTGGAGGGCATTTATAGAGAGGATGGAGCTGGACTTTTCTCTGTGGCTGTAGGGAACAGGACTAGGAGTAATGGCTTCAAGTTGCAGCAGAGGAAATTTAGGCTGGAGATTACAAGGAACTTCCTGATTATGGGTAGTCAAGCATTGGAACAGCTTAGCTAGAGAGGTTGTGGAACCTCCATCCCTGGAAATGTTTAAGAGGACAGCCACTTGGCTGGGATGGTTTAGTCGAGG
Source organism: Gavialis gangeticus (assembly GCF_001723915.1). Taxonomy (NCBI): domain Eukaryota; kingdom Metazoa; phylum Chordata; order Crocodylia; family Gavialidae; genus Gavialis; species Gavialis gangeticus. Next base: position 167,155,687 of record NW_017728992.1, on the reverse strand, counting down.
ACAATCCTGCATTGAGCAGGGGGCTGGACTAGATGATCTTGTGAGGTCCCTTCTAGCTCTACTTTCCTATGATCTGGGGTTTGGCAGAGACAAGAGGTCTGTATTATCATAATTCAAAGAAGCTCAGGTTGAGGACTCCACTGTTATAGATATTATAGAAACACAAAATAGGATGATTGATCTCTGTCCCAAAGAGCTTGCAATTTAAGTTTAAGACAAAAGACAGCAGATAGCAATAGACAGACAATGAGGAGAAGGAGAAAATGAGATGATATTGATCAGCATGACAGGCAGGAACCTTGACCTACCAGCAGCCTTATCATGGTCAAGATTTCTGTACACAGCACAGTTTTAGGGAAGGGTTTGAGGAGGGAAACAGTAAGACAGTTTTGCAAATATTTGTAGGGAGCTTTTCCCATGTGTTAGGAACAATGGAGGAGAGAGTAGGCAGGTGTTTGAAACATACTTAGGTGGATTTACAGTGCTCAATTACAGTCAGACCTTGTGCTGGTACAAGTCAATATGGATAGGTTAAGGTTAACAGGCCTATGTGATATTGCGCCAAATGGTAGGAATATTTTGCTTAAACATTTTTTTGTCAAAAAATGCCATTTGTTTGAAATCAAAACTTCTAGAGACGTACTAGTTTAGAGGAAGCTTTCACTGGGAAAGTCTCCTTTAGTCCAAGATGGAATTTCTCATCAAAACTAGAGAAAGGAGAGATCCTCACCTTGGAATAACAAAGTCCACTGGAATGTGGGTGTAGCAGCAGCCAAGTCAAGTCCTGTACTTACTAGGATGAGGGCAGCCAGCACACTCCCCAGGTGATAGATCCCCAGCCAAGCCTACAGAGAAGCAGTGAGCCCATGCACCAAGGGTGTGCTCTGCTGCACCAGCAGACAAGCTGCTGAAGCATAGCCGACATCTCCCAGGCTCTGCTTCCAGAATGGGGTTAGAACCCCAGCCTCACCTGGGCAAGGGCCGCAGCCTGGGAAAAAGGCATGCAGCTGGCGCAGGAAGTACCACATCAGGCATCAACAGGAACACCCGAGTAGAAAGGGGTGGGGTATAGGGGAGGAGAAGACCCACGGAAGATCTGTAGACATCGTGACATACACCAATCTCAGTCATCTCCCTCGCAAATCAGGTACCGCCTTCTGATACTTTTCTCATGGTTATACCAAGTCATGGTGAGTGAGATTTTAGAATGAGAGAGTGAGACATCCACTGAGTGTGTGGCACACAGGCCCCATCCTGATGTAGTTGCTCAGCTAGGGTCCCTCTACAGTGGGAGATATAACTCCATGCTCTGAATCAGGCAGAAGAGGGATATGAACGAATATCTTCTAGAAGGGTTCGTCAAAAGTAATGCTTCCTAATTTTTATCTCCTAAATAAGCCATGGTCATGGAGGGGGTTCTTGACTTCTTTCATGCCCAGGTCTAGATTTGATCCAGAGGTTCCTGGAACTGAAAGTAAGATTTATAAGCCCATAAAATGATAGCAATGAAATCAATCAAAGAAGATACAATACACAGGAATTATGTAACAATATTAGTGAAGGCTTAAGTATTTATCTCACTTCTTTATTAGATCACATTGCAAAGAATTAGGAAAGCTTAGTTAATCAAAACAAGTTGGGTAAGTTGAAGAATATCATATTGTGCAAACTGGAGCAAAATAATACATTCCAATTGCATGGCATGATTTCTTTATCAAATGACATCAGGCACTGAAGCAGCTATCTGATACCTTCATAGCTTCCACCAAATGGAAAACTTATTTTAAGATTCTGTTTTTGGTGTCTCTCATATTAGAAAATAGAAGCAACAATTTTACCTAAAAATAAAAGACTGAGTAAAACAAGTCCTGTGGAGAGGGAAAAGTAAGCCCCTGATGTTTCTGAAAAACTGTGGACTCACTGTTCTTTGTAATGTTTATGATCAAAATTCTTAGGCAAACAGATCTGGTTCCTAACAGGAAGCATATAAATCATACTCATAATTGCTGTCAAAACTGCAGTGAAGTGTACTGCAAGTTTCGATAATAAAGAATAGAGTCACAGTTCAAACTTGATTACATTTTGGAAATTCATGCTGCTCTTACAAGAATCAGTGGCCTTAAATATCTTCCTCTCCTGCCAATTTTTTCACTTGCACTTTTTATTATTTATGAAATCAGTGTCTGCACAATGTCATGCAGACCTCTGCTGATAAACTCTAATTAAGATTAAGACAAGCCTTTTGGAAAGGATCCCATCATTAGCAAACATGATAAACACAAAAATACTCCCTACTTGTCAACCAGGAGCAATTCAGTAACCTAACAGTATTATCTGTTGCTAGGCTACAGAGCTGACAAAGCTTCAATTATATTGTACAGCCATACCTATGGAGTACAGTATAAGCAAAATGTATCTAGTATAAAAGCATTTAACTTCATCCATGCTATCTGCAATTCATGGATTTTTCAATGGCAAAAATCAGGTTAATAATTACATAGTATGTTGGAAAAATCTCTGTGATGTGTTATGTTTGCACAATTTTTTTCTAATTTATCTGTATGATTGATAGACATTTGCTTTGTAAAAATAATAAAATGCAAGCAATGGGAAACTGTAAACCACTAGCAGACTACATCTGGGCTCATCAAGATATGAAACCAAGTTTAGTATTAAAAAATATAATAAATTGAAGCAAGTAAGTCACATTTAGATGTGGTAATACTCTACCTTCAGTATAGAGGAGCACAGGGAGCACTGAGGAGATGGATACGTATATTGTCTATAACTTTATTTTATGTAAGATGCACATCTAAGCATACAACAGAAACCAGCTTGATCTTTTTCAATGGCCTCATCATTTTCTTTGCCTATAACAATGAAGTCCATTTATGGATTTTATAAATAATTCAGGCTTTATTTACTGTCTTTTGTGTCAATGATTTGCCCTCATTTCCATGTGCTCAGGGAGAGCAGGGTCTGACAGTAAGGGAGTGGGGGGAGGAGTGTGGGGGG
>NW_017728992.1:167145746-167147672 GCF_001723915.1 Gavialis gangeticus | reverse complement strand
TCTTAAGGGTAACTTTAAAATGACAGGGCTATATGGTGCCACTGATTTATTTTTTTTAAACAGAGATCCCCATTGCCTCTGATCGGGGAGTTCTGCTTAAATCGATGGCACCATAACTCCTCTGATTAAGTAACTGTTGCTCTTAATAGAACTGACTTTAAGAAACAAGTTACTAAAAATAATTTAACTTCCCTTTTAACACAAAAGGCAATGGCTAAATGCAATGAAGTAATGGTTTCATGGAATTCAGGTCTTTTTTTAGACAGAAACAGCTCCATCATGGCAGTGCAGTTATCTTAACCCATTTGAAAAAGAACTGCATTACAATATACACATAGGTACCATATTCCCCCTAAAGTATGAATAAAACTTTGTTTGCTGAACCACTTGAGTCTGGATTTTTGACACATCACATTTGTATATCTTTTGTTGAAGCTTAGGAAATGATTTCTACGGAACCCAATTTTCATATTTAAATAGTCTCAGTGTTTGAATGTACATTTGTGCCACTGAGTCCTAAAATGCTATTTTGGCTGCAGATATTTTGTGCTTAGTGCTTTTCATTGTATTACTGTAACAGCATAAGAGTCCATTTCCTGTATGCATATCTTCTTGTAAAGAAGGGTCAGAAGATTATCAGAATTCATTTAATCAACAGATTGTATTAGTTTATGGGCCATAATTACTTCCAGGTAAATCAACTGAATGAAACCTTCCCTTTCTTTGAATAAAATGTTCCTATTTCACAAAATAGACATTTTTGTTTTGCCATTAGTCCTGAGGAAGAAAAGTTTGTTTATTTTATGCCATCCTTCCTTTGTCTTTTATTTTAATTATTTGAAGGGAATTGCAAATCCACAATAGGACCCAGTCTACACATTTGGGTTCCCCCCTAGAGGTTCTGAGCATTCAGAATAATTTTCTATACTAATGAATGCCCCCATTTCAGTGCAGCACAAGTTACTGGCCAGATCTCTAATTTCCGACGTTAACAGAGAACATATATCTATATGTAGACACATTGTTTAATAAAAAAAATAATGGATTCAAATCCAATACTGTTGAAATTCTTGACAGTAGAGTAGTGCAAGGAATAGAACTTATAAATTATGTGTGCCCCTTCTTTGAAAAATGCTTTGGAGGTTTCTTTGTGCATTGGCAAATACAGTAGGAATATGAGGTATTGTGTGGATCCTCCTGCACAGCACCTGATAAAAGAATAAAGAGCTGTGACATATTCTTAAAACAATAGAGGAATTAAAGAGAAACAATGGGCCAGCTGCTTCATTAATACAATCAAAAGAGAGCCCAGCACAGAGGAGTCCAGATAATTAAGCACTACTCTTTTAGACTACTCTATAATAAAATTGCTTAAAATTTTATTAACTACTTCATAGTTGTTAGATAGATCTATGTACTTGTTTATTTAGGTTGATTAATGCCTTTTCAGTATTCTCCAACATGCCAACTCATGGTTCATACAAGTTTTTGAATAAAATAATGTAAGAATAACAGATATGGATCTATAGTATACACAGCAATAAATCAAAAGCATTTTCTGAACAGTTTTTCCTCTTGCTAAATAATTCTCAACATTTTTCACTTGGATACACAAACTGGATAGTTTGCAGGACATTTTTTGCTATCCGTGTATTGCCAGGATTCCAAATATTGCTTCTTAGAGCATCTCAACAGCTAGCCGCGTGCACTCAGACTTCTCAAACAATTATACACATATTTACAGTGTTACATTAAGATTAATGAAATGGTTTCCCAGGATGCTCTATAATTTTTTCTTGTTTACTGATCAAAGGAGATTGTCAAATAACACTTGCCCTTAATATTGACTTAGCTACTACATATTATAACTGCAAAGTATTGATTGCATAAAATGTAAAGTTGATAATGTAAAACAATACAGTGCAA
>NW_017728992.1:167120918-167140746 GCF_001723915.1 Gavialis gangeticus | reverse complement strand
TCCATATTATAACTGCAAAGTATTGATTGCATAAAATGTAAAGTTGATAATGTAAAACAATACAGTGCAAAAGCAACCTCATTTAGCTCTTGAATTTCTATACTTCAGCTTGGGAAAAAATTTGAAACCAGATTTTTTTTTAAACTTACAGTTTAAAAATACGTGCTGCAAGAATGTTGCAAAATAAAGGAAAAATACTGCGATACTTTGTGCACTGAAATATTAGACTCACTTAAATTACTGGTCAGTTTTGAAGGCAGTGATTTTTTAGACCAAGGAACAGGATGCCTGATTGGAAAGAAAGAAGAAAATTCTCTCTCAAGAGATCTGGGACCTGTTTCCACATCCTGGTCAAGGTGAGTTTTAACATGGACTTCAGTGTCAATAGGAATGGTTCCCCTAGTCAGATGGTGAAGCAGCAACAATTTCAGCAACAATTTTTGTTTGAGCAAAGTATTTTTTTATTTTAAAAATCTGACACAGACTATATAGTTGTTCTTCTGAATACAGCTTTTTATACAGCTTTGGGCACACTTAAGAAAATTTTCACAAGTGAAGCACTTTAGAGCAGGTAGAAAAAATTTCTATTCTGTGTATAGTGTGGTTACATCAGTTACAAACAATACTTTAGCAGCTCTCTTTAATTAATCTTGACATGAGCATATGAAGCTGAAGTTCAACTAAGCTACAAGGCCCTAAATGGGAATAGTTGTATGTATCAAGAAAAATTGTTTTTTGCTTGTTTTTTATGAATTTGAGGATTTGCATTGATTTCCTTCAAATAAACACTTGAGTGTAAAAATTACAAACCACATCTGTGCTCAAAAAATATTCACAGGAAAATAATGTGGTTCTTTCACTTGCCATACCCTGCCCCCATTCCCAACTGAGCTGTGATAGCTTATTTACTACAGGGAGAGACAGTTAAACCCACCTATCTTTCTTCTGGGATCCTTGTTCAAATCCTGCACTAATCAGAATGAGTATGCATCTATTAGATGGCTGTAAAAAGTCTTAGGTGAAATCGGTTCCTGGTGGACAAGAGTCCAAAGCATAAACCTGTTAAATATTTGACACAACTGGAAAGACTTGCTTAAAGGCCTGAATGAGGCTGAAAACTAATATCTTCTCACCTCACCAAAACTTGGGGCTGGGGTTCAGCGTTTGAAACTGAAGCCCTGCCACAAATGCTAAACCCTGTTCTACTTCCTTAACTCAGCGTAAACTCTCATGACGGAGCTGCTAGAATTCTTTCACAACTTCAGCAACTATTTTTTTCTCAGTGTGTTGCATTCATATTCCTTTACTTTATATTCCAGGATACCCCTTTTCTTAGCCTGTTATACCCAGCTGAGGCCCCATTCTAAAAGGAATTTATAAATATTTATGAAAAATGATGGAAGATGGAATAAACTGCTGCTGCTGAAGCCCAGTAGCATTACCAGTCCCCCCTAACAGAGCCAGGACTCTGTGAGAAGGGCTTCAGCAACCCCTCCATCTCTTGACCTTTTACAGCACCAGGCAAATGAAGTCTCTCAACAAACTTTCCTAGGAGGAAATCTGAAAAGGTCAGAAGAGTCTCCCTGAAAATGGCTCAGTGGCCTTTGTGAGGACACTGGAGCTTAGAGAGAGACCGGCTAATGAACTTCACTATCCTAAGGCAAGATTTTGGGTACACACACTTCCTGCTTCCCTGTCAGTAGTGCCACAAGCCAGCCATTCCCAGCCTTAAGAAATGCAATGATACAAGCTCCCAGACTTTCTACTGTTCTGTGGAAATTGCTATTTGCGGGAGACGTGAAAGAGGCAGTGTGCATTGTCTCCTTGGCATACAAACAGTTATGTACTGCAGGGAAATCAACATGCACTATAATTTAACAATGGACTTTCGGCTGTTTGGCACCCTATTCTCTTGCACAGTTGTAGAGTGAATGGGGCAGTCTCTTGAGTGGGAGGAGATATTATGTAGGGCAAGAAGGCCGCTCATCTTGAGCTGTTGGCAGAATAATTCAAGAAGGAAATTTGACAAGGACAAGCAAGTGCAAAGTCCTGCATTTAGGATGGAATAACTGCACACACAAATACAATCTAAGGAATGATTCGCTAGGCTGCAGTATTGCAGAGAAGGATTAGGCTGGACTAGATGACTTAATGAGGGCCCTCCCAGCCCTAATTTCCTATGAGTCTATAATTTGTATCTTCTTAAAGGTACCAAGCAAGTAGAGGGGCATCAGGGACAGTATTTTATAGATGCGGAAAAATGAAGAGATAAACAACTATATAATAGGCTAGGAGCCTAGGATACTTTTTTTAGGTGGGGGAGGAAGGGTGATGAATATGAGAGCTCAGTGGGGATTGACTTAATGGCTTAAAGTTAAGCATGTACCATAATTTTGAGGACTGGAACACGAGATTAAAAGTCCTTCAAGGTAGTTGTGTAGTTGTGTATTTGGGAAATCTGTGTAAGGGACCACACCCAGAATAATAGAAAAGGAGGGCAGGAGGGGATCTCCTAGGGTCATCTAGTCCAACCCTCTCCTCAAACAGTGCTTACAATAATGGTACCCCACAATGACTGAGGCTTTTCAGCACTACCATAATATTGGCAACAATGATACAACAGAAACAGTTGCCCTAAGATGTCTGGAACAAGGCAGCTACTCTTCATGGTTTTGCTTTCAGAGGAAAAATCTTGCTTTTACTGCAACCAGTGAGGGATTTTTCCACTGACTGTAGCAGGAGCAAGATGATACAACATTCCTGTGGGTTACAGGAGACCCTCGGCATTCATGGGGGGATACGTTTCAGAGGTCCCCACGAAAGGTGAAATCTGTCAATACGTCAGGAACACGGTGGCGGTGGCGGGAGCATGGCGGCAGGAGCCCAGCAATGACAAATGTGGGGCTCCTGTAGGTGCTGCTGGTGCTGGGGGGGGGGGGGGCAGCATGGCCAGAGCATGTGGGGAGAGAGCATGGGTTTGAATAATCACATTGTGAATATTTGAAGCCGTGAACTGCGAATCATGAGGGTTTATTGTATTTGAAAACATGACTGCTAAACAAATAGGCACTCTCAAGTCAAGTTTATCCCCAAATTTAAATATTATAAAAATTAACATTTGCAAAAAACTGTAAAGTGATAAAATAATTCCCATGATTTCTTTAAAGGCCAAAAACTTAAAATTACTCCCAAAGTAAACAAGCATTCCCCAACTGTATTTGAAATGCAAGCATGAGAACCTGAAAGTGAGGAGGACTAGAAACTAAGCACAAACAAAAGTGAAACCTGACTAGTCTCTTTTCATTATGGAGGCTTTTCAACTTATTTTAAGCAGATAGTATCCCTTTAAAATTATGAATGAATCAGAGAAGAATAAACCAGTTAAAATCTCCCTGTTTGCTCACTCTAATATTGATTAGCTATTACACAGAATTCTGCACCAGGTGATTCCCTGCCCTCAAAATACTTTTTTAGCAGAAATATTGTTTTTTGGAGCATCATACAGGTGCACAGAAACTGCCAATCTGACTGACTGTGTGGTCAGCATGATTTTCTAAATGACCAGGAAAGAAGTGACTGTATACCCTAAGGAAAGCTGTCAAAATTCAGGCTGCAGCTGATAAACTGATTACAAAGCTGCTTAAGACTTTGCTTGTAAACAAAAGCATTTATCAACTAATAATTTGCAACAAACTGATGTAACTCCCAGCTGAGCCCCAAACTGTAATTGTCTTTACCATCTGCCTATTAAAAAACCATTCTTCATCACCAAGCAGGAACAGAAGGGAAAAAACCTCCAACAACTACATAACTTGCATGCTTATAAATAATCTCTGAGCATTCCATACTTTCATTTCGACTGCCAGGTCTTCCCCACTTCATTTTTTTTCTTTCAGGGAAAAGCAGTGTTTCTAAATTAGCAATAAAGTAAAAATAAATACTGCTAGGAAAAAATGATGTAAGTTCATCATACTCTGGTGTCCCTTAATTTTTTCTTTTTTGCCACTCCATAGGAATGTCATGATGGAAGCCCCCTCAAGCACAACCTTGCAGATGAAACTCTTGATTCCTTTACAGTTTGTCGATTTCCATTACCTATCTTTTTTATGCAGTTATTTCTCCCAGTGGTGAAGAGGGTGTCAGTTAAAATATGTTGGATCCCTGTGGTGCAGTCTGTAAGGGTTAGTGGGATTCTGCGCAGATGGCTTGGGGCTACAGAGCCAGCCTGTAGTCGGTTTTTCAGTCCTGTGGTATAACTTTCCGAAAGCTGAGTGAGTTCACCCTGCTCTTTTCTCAAGCTTTTTGCACTCTTAATCCTGGGAAAAGCTGCAGAATTTCAAGGATTTTCAAAATCGACAGATTCAGATATTCTAATGGTGAAGTACCTTACAGGAGTTTTTTTTGAGAGGCCTTATATACTGAATGTACAGGAGAGAGAAACAAGGGCAGTGAATCATGTACAAAGAAAAACAGCCCCTTAAGATGCCTTTGCACTAAAAACTGAATTTAATAAACGATCATACCATGATTTAGTGAAAAGCACTTGATCAAATATCTTTGCAGCCTCTGTGCTCAGCCACCCACTGCTTTAAACACAACACTATGACAACAAACCTACAATTAGGGGGGTTTTTTGTTTTTTTTAGAAATTTCTATATTCTACAGCCAGCTTAATATGATGTTTTTATTTTTCTTTCTGGCTCCTAACTTAAATGATCTGTTAATAGGGCTCTGAACCTCCTGCCACACATTCCACTCTCCTTCCCACAAGAACAGCAGCATATACTTCAATAACAATTATTTCCTAACTAAGGGGATTTGTTTTACCCTTACCCTTTTTTATTACTGATGCTACCCAGAAAATCCAAAGCAATTCACAAATACAACAGCAATATCAGAAAGAGACAGAATCTATCAAACTGATCCTGCAAAAGTGTTTGAATACAACTCAGCTTGTGAGTACTTTTGGTGAAGCACAGAACCATTCGCATGTATGTGTTCATGCAATATGGTCATGAAAAACTGAAACTCATATGTGAATGGAATACAGGAAAATACCAATAATTAGATAGGTCACATACAAATAGGTCAAATACAGTACAAACCTCATTTCTTTTGGTTTTTGTTTTCTGTATTATGTAAGGATAAAGGATTGTGGAACACTCTGACATGGCAAATGAGTATACAGGAAAAACCTATAATTAAACTGACTGTATAGATGTTGTAAAGATTACACTTATGAGTATATACACAGGATTGCATCCATCATGATGATGTGATTATCCTATTATGTAATGAACATTCAGAACTAAAGCAGCAAATTCAGAATTAAGTTGAATACATTTCCTTAATATAAACTGATGTCCAATGCACACGTGTGCACATGCACACAGATGCACACGCGCACACAGGTGAATATATATACATTCCCCCCCACCATGTTTTTGCATTTTGTTTCCTGATCTTACAATAAAAGAATTAGGAAAGACGTATTAAAACATAGGAATTAAACAAAGGCAAGATTTTTAACACACCCAAACTGTATTGGGGTTTTATATATTAAAGCATGTTTTCTAAACCAGAGACAAATATTGTCTAAGTGATTTGGGGATTACATTTTCTAATGTGTTTAAACAGGAATTATTTATCTGATAGGCTTGCATACTGGTATGAATGCTTTGGAAATGTATGAACTTACTTCATCCAATAGATCATAATAAATTATTACATACGTATGTATTTAGGAAAATAGTCTGCGTTTTTTTAATGGTTACATTTTATAAGTTTAATTCTTAATAGCTTCTAAAATACAACACAGAACTGATTAACTAATTCAGGATCTTATTTTTCTGGCAAATTATATTTTTAACTCAATGGTTTTAGTGCTATATGAATAAGGGTTAAAACAGATAGTCAGAAACTCATAACTTAATGCCTTCCTAAATTATAAAAATAGCAGAATAGATTTTTTTTGACAATTTCACAGAATATATTCATTCTTGCACTAAGATATACCATACTAAAAATCCTAGAAGCATATTTTAAAGCAGTTCATAAACCTGACAAGAATAAGAGCTTATAAAAAAAATGCTACAGCATCCTAAGTTATAAGAGACATGGATGCACTGCCAGTAATAGTTTGATCTCTGCTGTTCTTGTTGGCAATCATTTGCATACATTCCCAGTTTAGTAGTCAGTTCCTGGGAAATGATGATGACTACATCTAGTAACTAAAAAAAATATAAACACATTGCCAGCAGATGGCACTCTGTGCATATCGTGAACAATTCTGCTGGGGAGAGAAAGAAGCTATTATTTATTTAATTTTACACTACACTGAACATTTTACATTGTTGCACTAAGGTTGATAAAACTGGGAGATTTCAGGCAGTTTGATTAAACACTCTTGTAACCCTTTATATACTATACCCTCATGGCTGATGCTTGTCTAGTACATTTTGACAACTGGGTCATGTTTTGTTGTCATAACAACAAAGCAGAAGAATTGGTTCTCTATCACCAAAAGGTCTGGGACAGTTAAGTGATGAAGAGTCATGAACCTACTAGTAAGTCATATAAGAGAGATGCCTTTCAGCATTCAGAGACTATGGTGAAGGCCACATTGGAAACACCTTAACTGTACAGACAGATTTATGGTTAGGAAGATTTATAATAGGTGAACTGGAAAAAATGTAAATAAATAAATTATCATATGAATGCACAAAGTAAAAATACTATGCTTAGAAATCTTACTGGTTTATTTAGAGGGACATTTCAGAAATGTTTCCTTTGTTCTCCTGGATGTCACAACTCTACAACAGTAAAACTGTGCAAAAACCCATTTACACAGTACATACCTGCAATATTTGCATTTCTTTGTGTAACTGACATACCAGCAAATGTCAATGAACTAGGAAGCTAAATTGCTCATTTAATGCAGTATTGTTAAACTTTCAGACAAATGTAATGGCGCTGGATAAAGTGCTATTTGTCATAACCAGGCATCCTAGTTTTCTGTTCACCACAGAACCTACCAAAACCTTGGCGGCATCTTGTGGCAAGTGGCACCATTTCTGTTCTTGTATTTTTGCTGCAATTTTTGCCTCCGAGTCAATCAGCAGTGGGTTGGGGGAGATGGGGTGCTATTGATTGGCCAAGGGGCAAAAACCACAGCAAAAATAGAGGAAAGCAGAAATGGCGCTGCTCGCAGAGGGATGCCACTAAGCTTTTGGCAGGTCACAGAAAAGCATGGATTTTTGTGTTTTTTTCAAATGGAGATTTTTTTGCTTTTTCTCACCAGAAAACTAGGATCCCTGGTCATAACAGTGTCATGGAGAAGATGACTATGTATGTCCAAGCTGTCCTAAAAGTGAACCTTTATTTGTATACAAACAATTACACTATACTAGTTATTTACCGGTTAAAAACCACTATGTAATGAAGCATAAAAGTAAGAAAAGTGGGGAGCAGAGATATAATCTGTGACCTAATCTGAATTCTTCCGTATCTATGGGTGGGATATTTCTTCAGTCAGTCAACTACAGATATGTTGAGCTATGAAGAGGCAATCCACTTTTACAGGGCCCTGACTGCTAACGCGTTTTAGTATAGATCTACTTACTACCTCTGGCCCCGTGGCATCCCTTTATGTTCCAATCTTTCAAAACTACCTAAACAAAACTATATAAGGAAAGGATTTATGAAGATACATTTATGCAACTCCAGCCCCATATTAGTGTCTAGGCATAAAAGGAATTAAAGGATATACAAGCCCTATTTGAACAAAGGGGAGTTATAGTACTAAAACTTTGTATAAAACTTCAAAAATGTACTTTTATTATCTCATGCAAATGATACAGAAATTCATAGTAAAGGATACAGTGATCCTATGAAAATCACCTCTCAGAACAAGGAGTGATTATAGAGTAGGGTGATACATTCCCCTCACTGGGTGCATCTACATGTGCAATCTGAGCTGGAGTAAACTGCACTTGGGTGCAGCATCTACATGTGTGCCCAGACCAGCAGCAATTTGAGCCACGGTGGAGTAGACCCCCAGCTTGTTGGGCTGACGGGGCACAATTTACACTCATGGTCAGTGTTATCATATGTGTTTCAGCACAGTAAATTATGCCCCCGTTATATAGTACTGTCTCTGACTGTACTATTTTATGGTGGAATTAATTATTTTGCTGTGTCGTAATACCAGCACACTTGTAGACGATAATGCATTACTGCAGAGCTAATCAATCTACTCTGCATTAAAGTGCATGTGTAGAGGCACCCATTGGCATGCCTACATGTGTTATTAAGGGACAGCAATAAACTGCGGAGTTTATAGCTCTTCAGCTTATTACAACGGGGAAGCTCCCAGGCACATGTGCCTGGAGTGCAGCACATTGAACTGCACTGCAGTAGCCTCAACTGGCAGGGGGCTCAGGGGCCAGCCTGCCAGCCCAGGGTTGCTCTGACTGGACTCAATGTCCTGTGGAGGGGCTGGCTGGGACATAGGGGTGCATCAGAGCAAGGCTAGCTGGCAGGCAGCCCCCAAGTTGAAGCACCCTTGTGCCCCAGCCAGACAGTTCAGTGTCTGCATGTGTGCTGCTGCACACAAAACTATGCAGCAGGGTAGGATTTGTATTTACTTGTATTTAATGGAGGCACACATGTAGATACATGACATTTACTGAGCAGCTAGTCAACTGCACAGAAAATGTCCTGTGTAGATGCACCCCCAGTGTACAACTTAGTGACTAATCAGGGCTTCAAAGAAGCATTTCTGCAGGTAGCCTATGTAACCTCTACAGGACATAGGCCTGATTGTTCCACCTCTTCATTTTTCTTCTTCTCCACACTTTATGGGCCAATATTGGTAGCTATCCTAGGAGTTTACTTAGGATAAAGTATAATGAACAACTTGGAATTGCACTGGGGAATGGAAGCTCTAAACTAGCTGGCACAATGGAAAAAGGCACTTCATCATTGACTAACCTATATGTAATTCAGAACAAAACACGTTTTCCTGAATGCCAGCCAGTTTACATAAACTTCACAGTATTCATGACCTGCTGAAGATGCTTCACTGCCTCACATTTTTTTGGTCTCCTGCAAATCAGCACTTATGGGCAACCATCTGCATCTACATCTCAGAATAACAAAAACATTCCATTATTCTTTCTGTTAGATTTGCCTCCTTGGCCTTGAGAGGAAAATCTCAAATACCTGTGCCCTCACACTTCTTTACTGAAACACTGGGAAGATCAATATTCTCTTTATGCTCTTGGAGTGGAAACTGCACTTAGAATCTATTTTCATGATGAAAAATATTGCCATTTGTATAAGGGACAAATTTAGACCCATTTTTTTCAGATCTGATGCCCCAAAATGTCTTTTGGTGGGTTCATTTTATCCTTCTTCTTTTTCAGTAGTCGTTTCACACAAACTGAAAATATTAACTAATTACTACTGGCATACAGGCTGTAACACAAGCACGTGTGCAGTGGACCTTCCACCACACAAGTTCTTGATATGTTGGTCTTCATATCATTAGTGTATTACAGTGATCGACCTGTCTGGAGGACTCCTAGCTAATGCTTTATGTTGAGAAGTCAGCTGTAACCATTAGCCAGTTGGGATCAACATTCATCATGCAACTTTCAATTTTTTTATCAAAATCATAATAGATATAGATTATAATAACACACATGGGCCATACAGGTAATAATATACTTAATACTTAATACTAATACCTATATATAGATATATAGATAAATATATAGATATATCTTAATATTAATACTAATATACTGTACTTAATACTAATATCTTAATACTTATATCTAATATTCAGGTATCAGTTCAGGGCAATTCTGAGACTATCATGATCTCTTTAGAGATATAAAATTAATATTTCATACCACAGTTCACACTTAATTCTATGTATAGTGAATAAAGTGTTGGAAATGCAAATAGCACGCTACAATTATGATTTTTTTAAAAAGAATTTGTTGTAGTTCTAAGTCAGTAAATGGCTATTCATCTTCTAATTAGATGTATTGTTTATAAACACAATTATTACATATTAATTTAGAAAACTGTCTCACATCTGGTAGATGTGTTCTCTCTTCCGGACTCCCAAAGGATATAAAGACAATACACACTTTGAGGAGGAGCTTGAAAAAGACGAGATGAGGGGTGAGATCATAACGGATCATCCAGCACAGAGGACCTCAGAAAAGAAAACCACAAGCTGGGGGTGAAAGAAAGTCATGAAAAGGCTACTCAAGCAAGTAGAGTGGATCAAGCCAAGAGAAGATGTGTGACAGAGCCATCAGAGAGAAAAAACAGAAATCTGTAAGAGCTGCTGCATGATCTTCATGGTTAGAATGCGAAGCTGCAGTCTGTAATGGGAAGGTGTAAAGAGTAAGAGAAGGGATGGAAGAGGGACTGTGAGTTGAATAATTTTCTCAGTCAACCTGTGTATGCATTAGAAGTGCACAAGGTGAATGTCAGGAAGGCCAGAGAGGAAGTTGCAGCAGTCACTGGAGGAACACAATCAAGACCAGTTATGTTTAGCTGCTCTGACGTGTATTTCCTTGTGTCCCTGGAAGAATTCTGAATCAACCCACCAATACACCTGCCATTACAGAGCCGTTCCCCTCTCTTCCAAATGAAGAATGGCACAAGAGACACACTAACAGAGAATACAGCTGGAACCCTAAATGCATTTTTAAAATGTAATTAATACAAAGAATACAAAGGTCATTGCTTTAAAAAATGCCAAGCAGATTTCAGTCTTGTTCATTATTAATTATTGTTAATAATTAATTACACCTACTGTGCTTTACGTATTCATGGCATCACACAGAGCAGTTCCTGTCCCAACGAATGTACCATTTTAGGACCAGATTTTATAATCTTTGCATAAGATGAGTCAACACTACTACTAGCATGAATAACAGCATCAATACAAGTCTGAAAACTAAGTAGAGGATGCCAAAGAGAGAATAGGTGATAAAAATGACTTGGGTGACAAGCAATAAAAGATAATGGTATACCAATCTGTGGGGCAGATTGAGGAAACCCCTTTTACTGCCAGTACATCACATTAACTGTTTGTATAGGTGTATGTACAGTTCTTAGTTACAGCAGCTTTAATTTTCAATGGATTAATGTCGATATTTCAGGGAAACAGAGTCTAGCAAGAAGCTAAGAGTGATGGAGTGGTGGTCAAAGACAGAAGGTC
This sequence comes from Gavialis gangeticus, assembly GCF_001723915.1. Taxonomy (NCBI): domain Eukaryota; kingdom Metazoa; phylum Chordata; order Crocodylia; family Gavialidae; genus Gavialis; species Gavialis gangeticus. The sequence continues at coordinate 167,129,501 of NW_017728992.1, read as the reverse complement.
AGCAAAAAGGTGTGAATTCTGCTGAGAGATTTCAAGGAAGAACAGAAAATACTCTGATCTACAGTGATTGTCTACATTTCCCCAATGTAAATCATTATATTTCTTTACCCAATTTTTTTTTTATCAAAATCATTTCCAACTTATTTCAGTCTGTCACAATAATATTTTCATATGAGGAGTGTTGTAACCTAATTCCTTCATTTGAATAATACATTCATTTTTAATTACTGCAACTTGATCTCAGATTATTCAAATAACTGTTTCATTTTTTATGCTTACCCTGACCCCAGTGTATTTATAGGCTTTTATCCTTACCTGATACCAGTGTAATGTAATTATAGATTGTATTTTAATCATCTACTATATCCTAGTGAGTTTGTTTAAATCACTCCAATCCTGAGTCTTTTATTTCTATGCCTTTTAAAATTCTACAATGGCATTCTCATTGCATAAAAGCAATATTTTTGTAGTTTACTACAATGAATGAACATTTTGCATGCATTGCTGGCCATGTTTCTCATTTAAATTTTAAAAAGTGACTATAGTGAACTCCATGTAAAATGAAAAACTGACTTGTAAACAGGCATTGGGCAACTCGTCACCAGAGATCCTTGTTCTGTGCTTCTGTTTCCTTTCCAATAATGGAGGCTTACAAGAAATTTAGCAGAAATACAAAAAGTCCACTTAAAAAAAAATCTTACTACATTGAGAAGTGTATCTTGTACTACTGAGGAACAAAAAGTTCATTTCTTTTTGACTGAAGATGTTAAGTGATGGTAGGTATTTTTGCATACATTTCTGCTTATGGTCTGCATATAGTTCAGGCAAAGGATGCTTGAAATTGCCAACATTAGCATCAATCAAGGCAACATTTTGATTGTCATACCCATCAATTTTATGTGATTAGGATTTTGCTTTCAGAAACATCTCTTTTTCTGGGGTCATTCATTTTGGTTTTAACAACTTTAAATGCAACAAAACTAAAATGTTTTCTGTCACCTAGTTTTGATAAAGGATTTCTACCTTTTCTCCTTTTTTCCAGCTGTTGCTGATGTCAGGTGCAGGATAGGAGCATAATATCAGAAACCAGGTTGAGAAAATGACACTATACTACTACAGATAGGCCAAACCAGGAGCCTTTGTTTGATTGCATAGATTTCCAGCACTACAACATCCATTACTGTAACCACACTAAAGGACTACTTGAAAGCCCTTTTTATGAACATTGGGTTTTTTTTATTTTGTTTTTTTTATGAACATAGTTTCATAGTTGGTAGGGTGGGAAGGGACCTGAGCAGATCATCAAGTCCGACCCCCTGCCATGGCTAACATGTCTAACACAAAATGGTAATGGACCTTTGATATAGGGAAAGAACTGCTTTGCACTACGACCCATGGTTAAAATTGCCACAAACTTTATGCTATGACTCAGTTTTCAAAGATATTCTCTGTTTGTCTGACTAGGCCATATGTCCAGTGGTGCAGTAGTACTGGTCATGACCTTCTCACAAGATTAAGTGTGCAGTTTCAATGTCTATGGCTTGCATTAGACAGAGTAGGTGGAATAACAATCACAAGAGCCAAATACTTCTCAAAAGTGCTAATGACAACAGATATGGTGGTGTTGGAGATATCAGGATCTTCATAGCAAGGAAGAGATAGGGCAGTGGAGAAAAGAGGAGCTGCTTTGATGATTAATGACCACCTTCATTGTGTAGATAAAAGAAGAGCAAGACAGAGGGTAGAAGTACACAAAAGAGGGAAAGGCACAGATATGGAGAAACATGAGAAAACATGAAGGGACTCTGGTTTCCAAAAACTGGCAGAAGTGGGGAGCACCACGAAATAAGTGGGACAGTGCAAGGGATCTTCCTTTCCAGATATGGGAAAGAAAAAAGTAAAAGGCTTTTCCTCCAAGTAATAAGGGGAAGAAATAGTCAAGGCAAGCTTTTTTCAGAAGCCAAGCAAGAAAAAGGGGTACAGTGTGTCCTATTCAGTGCCATGTCACATGTTCTTAGTCTGTTTTCTTGGGAAATAAGTGGCTTATCTATGAATACGCTTATGGTTATGGTCTGGTGGAAGGGATTAAGACATGTGTGCAATGTTTACCTGACTGGCTTTTTTACACAATTGCACTGCTCAATTTTACACTATATAGCTTCTCCTTAACTTTCATGTGTTGCTCACATCCCCTTTTTGTCTCCTGCTCTCGATCTTCTTTCACTTACTTTATCATCTTCTCTCTTCACATCTTCTATATTCTTTTTCATTGTTGCTTGTCTCTAGAATATTTCCTCATTTCTCTACTTATTTGGAACATTCCCCTCCTATCTATTCTTTTCTTGTTTCTATATGAGAAGATTCCCAAAGACACAGAAACAAGTCCCATTCAATATGACAAGAGTAAGCTAGCAAGCTAGTTACATGGTGTTTACCAAACAGAGGTCTTCACCATAAAAAATACCAGACATAACTGTGCACTGATTCAGGACTGAACAACATGGCATTATTTACTGTTGCCTCCACTGGAAGGCTCTCTCTTTCAGGTAATACCTGAGGTTGCTGGGACATTGCAGGTGCTCACAACATACATAGTTACAGGCAAATTCTAACTGCTATGCAACTAGCACCGTGAATTGCAGGAACACAAGCACTGTTCTGCATTTATCAGAAGAAGACAGTAAATAAAAAAAAAGGTTTACTCCATATAATAACTGACAAAAATGAATTATTCTGCTTTTCCAAGATCCAGAAAGGGGAGCATGTTTCCCTCTGGGATTTCTACCACCATTTGGTCTAACATTCATTTTGCCTATAATAATACAAGCTTCATTAGAGGAGTAAAATAGCAATTGTCTCCTTGAGATCAAAGGACAATCTGTTAAATAAAGCAGCCAAATCTCTAGAAAGAAATAGTAGAAAAAGTTTGGACTGAATTTTATGGTGAATCAAAATGTAAATCGTAATTTCACAAAGCAGCAAAATGCAGAGCTCAAAATTAGCTTCATAAAGAAATAGCTACTGGATATTCTGATCTTGAACAAATGTGAACAGATACCTGAATACTAATCCATCAGTTACATATACCTAAATAAAATATGTTCATGAGATTTAAAAGGATGATTCATTAACACTATGAGACTTAAAGAATCAACCAAAACACTTAGGACACTTACTGGGTCATAAGATAAACTACTATGGAGAGGAATAATCTTTTTTTATTTATCTGCTTATGTGTATTTGAAAATTAAAATAAAGATACATATAAAAACAAAATAAAATAAAATTGTAAAATACATCCTTCATCAACAATCATTTCTCAGGTCAAAGGGCAGCATTGTACCTTTGAAAACCTGCATGATATGATAAACATAAATGCATCTACTGAATGGCTAAAAATTCCAGGATAGGTTGCATAATTTGAGGTATTTAAATCCTCTGTTATAGCATCAAAATAAAATTACCCTGATTTTCATAGATGTTGAACATCTGCAGCTCTTTTTCTTCACACCAAATTAAAAACAGGATATAAATCTATGAATATGTATATATACTGTTTCTTCCAGGTATTACTAAAAGTTATTCTGTAAGTCAGATTTCAGAGGTTAAGATCTGGTACTGGTAGACCCAATAAAATCAATTTTGCTTTTTCCAGCTCTGGTTTTTGTAAACGTTACATTAAAATGCATTCATTTAAATATAGCTATTATGCTTTATGGAGATACTGCTATATCCTAAAGTGAAGAGACAGAGGCACATTGTTAAAAATCTAAACCTCAACTTTTCTAGAAAAGACCCCCCCCCAAAGATTTTTTTTTTGGGGGGGTGGAAATCACAAGAGAAAGGATATTTTCTTTTAGCTTTAAAATGTAGTTTGGCATATTAGTCAGCACAGACTTTACTACAAGGCCTCAAGCAGTGTAAAATCCGCTGGGAGAACAGGCAGGGGGCGCGGCTGTGGAAAGTTGCCACAAACTCCTCTGTTCTGACTAATTCCCGAGTGAAACAGCACAGCCCTAAAAACAGGCAGCACTGGCAACTGTGGATGCACTGAACCAGCCCCTCCCTCATCAGTCTATCTGATGTAGATCCTGGTAGAAATGAAAATGGATTCCTCCGAGTGGAAACCATAACAGAGGATGGGGAAAGGAACACCTGTCCTTCCTTGGTTAAATCCGCTTCCCTAAAAGGAGTCAACCTAGTAGTGAGGACAGAGAAGATCAATTTTAAACTCCTTGTACCAAAATAAGGAAAGTGGCCAAAACTTGCACAAGTGGTATCACTCGTCCTTTTTTAAAGGTTTACATCTCCTTAATCAAAGAAGTACGTGTACATAAATTATTCAAAGGAAACAAAGGCAAGAAATAGAATTTCCTTGAATGTTAGATAATTCCAAAATTTTCAGGCATGTTTGTATTTGTAGGAAATACAAAGTTGACTTTATAGATATTTACAGTACACTGCATTTTCGAGACATTTGTCAAATTACCTTTAAGTTTTCTGAGTGGTAGGGAACCACAGTGTTACAGGGTAGTGTTTATAGGGGCTGTAACCACAGCACTGAGTGCCAGAAGATCTGTGTATTCTTAATGAATCTGCCACTAACTGGCTTTGGAAATTTGGTTAATACACTGTCTCCGTCTCAGTCTACACATTTTTTTTACTGACTTCACATATGTATGGCACCATTACTAATCCCGAATAAATCTGCTACTTGTATTTAAAGGTAGAAAATGTACTCAGGATTAGAGAGGTTTACTGCAAAGTAAGCATGTGCACATATAGATGAACATGCTTACTTCGCAGTAAGCTATGCTAATTCCAAGTTAAGCGTCTCGTGTAGATGCTCCCTTTATGAAGTCCACCCAGCTGAATCACTTGCTATCTTTCCCTGTAATAATTTAAATGTAAAAAACCAGTACACGAAAGGAAAGAAATATGGAAAGAATCAATACTGATGTTCAATAATGCATTGGTAAAAATATCTTTGATATAGAAAAGGGAAGATATGTAGCAAAAGGCTACTGCTTAAATATAAGTTTTCATTGATGGACATTCTGTCATGCTCAGGTTACACATTCCAAAATTTGGTATGTATAACCAGAAGGCTTTATTTTTTGGTGGCAACACCAAATCTGGGCCATGAATGCATTTTTTGAGAATAAATATCCTTGTGTACCTTAAGCACAGTGTAGCTAAAGAGTGAACATGATGTAATATCACTTTTTTCCTTTAGAATACTAATTTAGATTAATATGAGCCAAAATATTTCTGCTCTTCTTGAAGTTTTATCTTGCTCATTTTTTAATTTTAATTTTATATTTTTAGTGAATTTAGTGCTTATGAAAGGCCATGGATTTAAGTGCTCTGGTTGCTGAAAACAAAGTGGACGATCTACGGTAACATATCTGCCTTAAAAATGTTTAGTTGTGGGTGAGACAATAGCTCAGCTCATTCATGCTCCTTCTGTCATTGGCTTCTCTTCAGAGACTGCCAACTAAGGTGTCAATTGTGGTGAGACATTTATTCACTAGGAAATGGACTGAGACCACTAAAATAGGTCATCAACGGTGAAGAGGAGTTAATGACTGCATTATGGCTGATTCTGGCTGATTGAATGCCTAGAGGTAAAGAGTTCCACATCCTTTTATTAAACCCCTGAACTTTGTGGCCCTCTTCTTCCTATTTTCAAGGTTAACATAACTCTTGACTCTACTGGAAATAGCAGTTGCCCCTATCCTTTTACCACGAAGTGCAGACAATTTGTACAGAATGCCACTCACATTCTTGGATTGGAATATATTCCCTAATAATCAAACTTGATACACATACTGGTTCTTTGGCATGTCTATGTTCATAGCCATCTGTTAGGGTGGAACTATGCCTACTTACAAGGAAATATGCCAATTTTAACATGATATAGGTGACATCTAAATGTAGGTTTATAAGGAGAGGGTCTAGAAAGTAGCAGCATTACTCTTCTGCAGAAAGTTTCTTTTAGTGATAAGCAAGTCTCTGGGGATCTTATATCATGTTTGTGGGCATTAAAGACTCATGCAATGGTTTCTTTTTATCTCTGCCTACAGTTCCTTGATTCTCTTTCTTTATCCAAATGATCTCAGTGCTTGCTGTTCTACAGTTGTGGAAAGAAACTTACATGTTGATCATCATACTCTAATCACATCTAATATAATGACCAAGTGACAATTAGGTAAAAGTTTACATTTTTGCTTCCATCAGATAAATCATTCTGGACTGAATGATTTTTTACCTTTTTATTAAGACATAGTCATTATGGCTGCAAGAATACTTTCAGGGGGGCCACTACAACCAACACTTCTGAACAGCACCATTCAGAAACTCTTGGGATATGGATAGCACAGTGAGCATCCTTCCTAGCTCGCTGCTGCCTCTCTATGGGCCTGTGAGATCTGTCATAAACAATCTTTACCCAAGCTTTAGCTAGGAATTTTGTTTCATGCTACAGTTAAACAGTTACCCTCTGTTCATTGTATTTGACTTCCACAGCATTCGAGGGGATGGGAACTGCATCCGGACATGATGTGGCTACTCAAGAAATGAGGTGACTATAATAATCCTAAACAATATGATTATGCAGATAGCCCATAATTTTTAGATCAGATACAGCATATACATCTCAAAAGATAGTACAAAACTTGCAATGAACCACACTATGTAACCTACTGTAACTGTTTTGTGTTTGAGAAACACCTTCAGAATTTCTTGTTATGTACAGTTAAAAGAAAAGGCAGCCGCAAAAGATAAGAGATAAAAAAACTTGCTGGCATTTTGATCAGAGAGGATCAGGATTCTCTACATGAAACCTAATATCCAATCACTGATTTGAATACTCTGTTAGTCCATTTCATGAGAGGTATGCCTTGTCATTCAAAACAATTTTCCAAGAAAATCTCATATTGTAAAAGTGATTTCAACTCCTCTTCTACTGAGCCATAAGAAACTACTGGTTCTGCTGTATCACTTAATGTGATGATAGCTCCTTGCTGACACATCTACTCATTCTTTTTCAGCTCCATAAGGAGCTGATGAGACAACCTCTTTGCAACAGGTGTGCCCTTTTCTTCCAGAGCAACACCTGGGGCACATGAGTATGGATTTAATGGCATCTGAAACAGGCCAGACTTCCAGTATCAAAGCTAACTGTTCTTCCAGCTTGGCTTTCAAAGATGATACTGCTGTGCCAGTGCTCTGAGAAGACCTGCTGCCTCCTCTGTTTTGTTTGGCTACAGTTCTGGAAAATGGAAGGATATGTCACCAATAATATGATGTTCTCTTTACACACAGCTTCATCCTTGGTAAGATAGTTGAGTTTCAAGGTTAACGGTTCTGTGTTTGTTCCTCTGGCTTCTGTACATCTCCCCTTTCTGTCTCCATTGCAAACTTGACCATTGTTTTTGCCATACCAAACACTTATCTTTAGAGACAAAACAACTTTATCAGTAACTGTGATTCAGGTAGTACAATCCACTATGTGCAGATTGAGTTTATTGAAAAAACAAGCAGCAACCCCTTTCCAAAGCAATTGATAGCAGTGAGATGACTAAACAGGCATAACCTTGATTTGTTCTGGGACTAACTTTGCCTTTTGACTCTACTTTGGTTTTACTATCAGCTGGCTTGATGCTTCTGAATAACATGCAAGGGAATCCTGTTGTAACTGGCACATACACGTTTATTTTTCCCCAATAAGTTTAATTTTCCTGGGGAAAAACCAAATATCACGTAATATCTACAGGCATGGAAAAATCTACCTTGCTAAAAGGCAAAACAAAGAATGGGAAAGTACTTTTACATAAATCTGTAAGTGGCCTGAAAAACTGTTTTTGCCAAACTAATATACCTTTACTTAGGGTATAAATAATAGGAATCTTACCTATGACATCATCATTAGGGGTGTAGCCTTTTGGGGGAGGGTGGGGCACCCAAAAGGGAGAACGGGAGAGCGTGTTTCCTTCTTTCACTTGCCCGCCACAACTTGAACACAACAAAAAGTAAGAATAAAGGAGGCTCCAAGATAACGTGTTCTCCCTCAACTTTCGGACACGGATCCCCACGGATATAATTAATGAGGCTTCACCTCCCCTACACCTCTTCCATATGCCAACCTGGATGCTAATTTAGCAGTGCTTTCCTGGTTGAGATTTTGATGGCCCAGCACCAATTTGAACATACGGATTTCTTTACGTCTTTTCTTTTATACTGCCCCTTTAAGGCGCTGACAGTCTTTACTATCTAGGTACATCAATGTCAATAACAAATAAAAGAAAACAAATATTCTCTGTTGCCTCATGGTACCATGTGTCTGACATTCAGCAAGGATCTACTCAAGAACCCCCTGGAACTATGTCTACTTGGTCTGTAGCTCCTCAATGTTCAACAGGAAAACTCTTCTTTAATTATTCTTTAAAGGTGAAGACTCCTCTGGGTCCTCTTTGACAAGTTTCTCTGGCCAATAAGCCCCAGAACCTCTCTTCCTGAGACTCCCTGGAGCCTAGCAGCCTGCTGGCTCTCCTACCTGGTTCTACAGCCCAAATGTGTTTT
>NW_017728992.1:167088974-167115918 GCF_001723915.1 Gavialis gangeticus | reverse complement strand
AACAGGAAAACTCTTCTTTAATTATTCTTTAAAGGTGAAGACTCCTCTGGGTCCTCTTTGACAAGTTTCTCTGGCCAATAAGCCCCAGAACCTCTCTTCCTGAGACTCCCTGGAGCCTAGCAGCCTGCTGGCTCTCCTACCTGGTTCTACAGCCCAGGACGGCACTAAGTCAGAGCCCAGGACTCTGCTGTTCGCCTCTGCCCTACTCAGCCTTCAGGCAGCCTCCTGTTGTCTCAGACGCCTGGTGCTCCCCTGGCTCCGGGAACAGTTTAAATATATGTCACTCCCTCTGTGTCCTCCTATGCACAGGGAGTAGGAGCTTTTATACCAATGTGGGGGCGGCACAGACTGCTCTGACAGCACAGTCCCTTACCCTGCCAGTGAAGTAAGCTCATCGGTAGCCTTCCCAGGCTACTTTCCCTTTTGATTTGTGGGGAGTTCGGGTGGAACTCACTCTGCCCCTTAGCTGGATGTGCTGGCAGTTGCCCAGCCCAGCAAAAACAGGTCTACCTAAATTGCAGGGGGACTTACCAATTTTTGCTGGTCGATTGTGGTGTAAAGTTCTCATTCCTCAGTAGCCCACCTCTCAGCACTGATTGGAGGAGAGACACTGGGGGTCAGTAGGGATGGGGGGGCAGCGCCACCATCTTGATGACTGGCTGCCCTTCATGTGGCCCTGCCCCTTGGCATTGATTGGCGGAGAAGCCCCAAGGGTGAGAAGGGACAAGAGAGTGGCTACTACTGTGATTGCTGGATGCCTTTTGTGGCCCTGCCCTTCAGCTCTGATTAGTGGCGTGGCCCTGGTGGGGAGGAGGGATGAGGGGGCAGCAGCCATCTGCTGCCCTTCATACTGCCTCACCAGCTGATGCCTTCCCCTCCCAGCATTGAGGACTGCTGGCTTTCCCTGGGGACCCAAACTTTTATTTTTTTATTCAGTTTTTTTTGTTGATTTCATGGATTTTGTGGATAATCCTGGATTACATGGTTTCCATGAAACCACAAATTAAGTAGATCCCTAATAATCATATATTTAGACAAAACTTAAAAAAAGTTATCTATTCACTTTGAGTTCAGACTGTATGTCAGCCATTGCTAATTCACGTGTGCTGACCACAGCAAGAAAAGTATCAAAAGATCTTCTTTAGGCTAGAAACAAATATACTGACACCAAGTTAAAATGACTGCTTATTGATGCTATAATAGCATGGAAATGGGCAAGATACAAGAAAATTGCATGGATAGGAATGTTTTCCAGAGGCCTGAAGGCAATGGCTGTGTACAGTGTTGAATTCGAGACTTCACTATGTGCCCGCCAAATATTTATACTTTTACATGATGAGTGAGATGATTTTCTTTTTTGAGCAATGGAAGGCACCCATTTTCTATGTATGGCTTCAGTGACCAGGTGAATTGTTATGGGAGGAGTAAGGGGAAGAGAAGAAGAGTGACATTTATTTGTTTTCTGATCCAGTTAGGCTCATTAAATGTTGTATCGCATCTATAGAAGCCTATAGAAAGACCCTTCACTTTCAGAACCTGTGCAAACTGATTCTGTAGAAGAGGACCTAATTGCTCTTTTATTGTAAAAATGTCCAAGCCTTTTCTCCCATAAAAAGAAAATGTTGAATTGCACAATAAAAGATTCCACTATACTACATTACATTTTCAGTCATAAATATAACTTTCACAATGTTGGATTTTAATAGGCTGGGAGCTCTGTTTTATTAAAGCTGACATCAGGGTAAACTAGAGGAGTGTAATGGACACAGGGTATAATTCATCCTGAATGTATTAAAGCTCCTTATATCTATATATTTTTTAAGTTCATGATACTCAGCAAAGCCAGAAAAGGAACTAAAAAGTGATTTTAACCTTTAACATAAATGGTATAACCCCAAGCTACCAATCAACCCATTCTGAGATATACCAGCATAAAATATAACACAATAAGCTGCCAAGTGCATTAACTATGGATTTTAGACTAGAAGAAGGGGGGTGGGAAGAAATCTCAATGTGCTCGCTCCCTAATTTTAATTAATAAAACCATGAAATAGATGACAACTTCAAAAGTCCCATTAACACTGGACATTCAATGCTTATTTATGTGACTAAAATGGATCTCTGTTTTATATTCGTATAAACAGTTTGAGATTCTTTTTTTACTTTCATGTTAGAAGACTTAGACAATCTGAGCAGAAGATAAATTCATTTTAAATATGAAGATTCAATGTCATTTTATACAGCCAGCCCTCACCAGCTTCGTTAAACTATCAAATCATACATGGTGTAACATAATTTAAAAAATAAAACATATAGCTGGAATCAGGTCTTTACCGCAGCTCATATTGTTTTGCATGAAAAATGCATTGACTATACTGTTACTTGAGTAAATGTGCTGTATACTGAAAAATTCTGTCACTTTCTATTAGCTGTAAATTATCGACTAGTATAAACCCTAATTTCATTTGTCACATTCTGTTGCATTGCTGCTCTTCCTTGTTCCCATTCTGTCATTCTGGCAGGCCCACTCTGCCCCAGGTATCACGGCATCGCCATCTGCACCCGACATCTGTCTCTCTATTGATCACACGGGTTTAGCACTTGATCAAACAGAGCACGACAGAATACATCTCTTTTTGCAGTACTGCCAATGCCAACTGCTGCATGAAATCTATTACAAAAGCATTCTTTTACCTACTTGCTAAAACTGCAGTTAGGTTTCTCTTCTTTTTTAGAATTCTGAGTTACTGAACTTTCCATCATTTGTTATGAGGGAGAAAAGAAATAAACAAGGTGATAAAAATAGGAAGGATAGCTGGTTTATAAGGGAGTGGAGTTAAACTAAGAACTATGCGACTGATTCAAATTTAGATTATTTATTAGAAATAAGTGCTGAAAGTTATTGAAAAATGATCCTAACTATAAGCTGCTGGCTTAGAAGGAAAGTTGTAGCAGGTGGCATAGAACCAGAAAATACTAAGTGTTTCTGTGAATTGTCTCTCCATCGTAGAAGATGCTGATTATAGTTGCATATCTTGATAAATCAAGTAAAGCACTGATAGTGGTATCAAAGCCTCCTTCATATTCCATCTAGAAGGAAGATTCTAAAAGAAAAACTGAAAACATAGCTTTAGGGCCCTGATCAAACTTCTTTTAAGTCAATAGAGAAGTAATGTTTGTTTCTAAAGGGATTGGATCAGTTTCTGGTTTGGTATATAAACCGTTAGATCAATCTGTAAGAAATGAGTACTTAGAATAATTCAATCTGGTCAAAGCATTGGCTTAAATAAAGCAATTTATGCACTCAGAAAAAGTGTAGGCTCCCAGGCTGCAAATCCCAGATCAACCTATACCCAGTTGTGATCCAAAAGGAGATACCACTTAGAGTGGATACTGCAGAACTTCTGCAGCATTGCCACTCCACCCCCGTCCCTTTCCTCCTTGCATGCTTTGATTACCAGTGGAGTAGTTAACTAGTCAACAGTGTTAGTGTGCATTTTGTTAAGCTTCAGTTAACTCTCCCCTAATTTATGTGAGTTGCAGTAGAAACAAGGGGCAATGCTAACAGCTGGGATCAACAATAAATAACTAGGAAAGAGCAGGAGATGCTGTGCACCTATGTAGCTTCCTGGACAGAGGGAAAACTCTAGGGTTGGTTATGCAGTGCTAGGGTAGATTTGCATGCTTTCAGTAGCACATAGCTGTCTTAGTGCACCAGAGTCTAATTCTTATTTTAAAATATTTTTTTTGCAAAATATTTTGGAGTCTAAAAAAGTACCAGATGGCCAAGATACAGTGAGCTAACTCACTTTGTCCCCTAAATATAACTTTAGCAAATAAAAACATTTCAGTACTTCACCAAATTTTATCTGTGTGATATCCACTGACTTTTATGAAAGATTTCACATCAACCTTATGAAAGTGTGCCTTGTAACATTACTATTAGCCACCAGAAGAGAGGGAGATAAAGGTAAGGAGAGAAATTCAAGGATAGCAAAATTCACAACTGTAGTTTATTTCTGGTACGTAGAATAACAATCCATACTTTTTCACAGTAAACTCTTTATACTTTCCATAGGTGAGCACAGTGTTTTCACTGACAATACTGTATTTTACTATATAAATAAGATACTTAATTTCTAAAACAGCTTCCTATTTGAGAACTGGTTTAATGTAGTAGTTAAATGCCACATGTTTTATTTAAAACAGCATTGCAAATCATGTTGGAAAAAGCAACTTCAGTATTATAAGTGATCAGTAATTTTCTCAAAAAAATTAACTAGATTCCTGAACGTTAAAAGAATTTCCTGTTTCGACAGACAGTATTAGTTACAACATAGGAATTAGACTGGGACTAGCAATGTATTATTCATAAGATTTTTTTTGTAGCCAAATACATTAGAGTATATAGTTATACCAACAAATTAATATTTTAGAGCTAATTGAAATTGTTCTTCCTATAAAGATTAAGCTTCTTCCCACCCTACACACTTCAGTCATTAAAATAACACTTTTAATGCCTTGTCTAAATGATGTCTCACATTAATGCAAAGCTATATTAAAGCACTCAAATGACCAGTTCTTTTGTAATGCATTCTATACGATCAGACATTGGGTCAAAGCTGGGCAGTGTGTATGAAGTGGTATCAAGTGGAAGCTAATTAAAATATATTCTCTATAGAACTTTACAGAAAAAAGAGACTAGTAATCATCAGAAGGTAGAGTCTGAAAATGGCATTTCTGAAAGGCAGTGTGATTTATTCTATTTGCATAAGGATACTTTTTGGAATAAAGGCTTAACAAGAAGGCACAAATACTTCAGTTACAAAGTACCTTACTTGATTCTTGCCATTCTCAACAATAACTTCTGGATATTGTGCATTTCTTTACCAAAGCAACACCTAGGTGCCTGCCCCAAAATCATGCAACAAATTCAGCCTGCTGTTTGATTAGACTTCACTGGTTTATAAGAACTTGAGTTCTCAGAACTATATATCAAGACTGCACTTTACACACAGACCTGGCAAAATGGAATGCATACTACTTATATTCATACACTGAATATTTAGTCCCCAAAATGAATAACTCTCTCTACTGGCTCATAAAAATCCATGAAGTATAGCTTGCTTAGCCTTTTCAGTCTTGTAAACCTGGTTTCAAGGATGGTAAGGTGAATGATCCTAAACTACTACAGCCATTGTTAGCAGTTCTATACCTACATCCACAGGTATATATAGGTATATCTATATACATGCATATACCTATACAACCTTAGTGAAGAATCTTTCATGAGGTTAGGGAGGCAGATAGCAGTATGTTGTGAAACTAAATCTCCCCCTCTTGAACTTATCTTCAACTCAGTTTCTCAGGCTTCATCACGTCTCCGCTCAGAGAACTGAATAGGAATATGAGGTCCTTAAGGTTATATTAAATATTTTCTCTGCCATTAAAGCATGATGAGAGGATTGGTTCATGATAGAACCTGATAGATCGTGCTGTGTGTAATCACAGTTTCAAGGATGTTGGTGTTAAAGAGAAGGGTAAGGGTCTACAGAGTGAATTCTCCAATCAATCTTTGTGGTACTAAATGGATTTCATCTATACATATACATACTGATACAAACATACACATTGTATACTTTTCCATAGACCAACTAGATTATGTGAACTTTCCTAAACTTATAAATATCTTTTCTTTCTTCTATATTCAATCATATAAATCTTTCTCATTCACAGTCAGAGACTGTCATGATAAATGTTCATTCTATTGGTGAGCTCTGGAAGACAACAGATTTTCTCCTTACATTTTTCATTCACTTTACATATTCTTGGGATCATATCATCATTAAACTTTTTAACTCTGTATTGAATTACAAACTGATCATAACCTTTGCCTCTGATCCCATACTTCTGGAGAAATGCTTACGGTAAAGGTCATGTCTACACCATAGTGAAAAGCGTAACCACATTTTGTATGGACATATCCAAGTTTGTTTCAACTTTAGGTAACTGCAGCATCATGGTACACAGCCCAGGCTAGCAATATGAGCACTTGCTTTCCTGTCCCAAAAGACTTTACATGTATGATGAACTCAGTGTCACTGCAACTACATTGTTTAATGCTAGCCTGTGTATCTACATGAGCCATGATCAAAACTTTGACTGCAGCATAGACATACCCTCAATGATTACATCTGAGGTTCTTCATTATAATTCTCTCATTTCTTTACATCTAAAATCTGGCATATTATTTCTATAGCCCATTTCTAAGAACCTGACAGATCATTGTTTGTGGACTAATCCTCTCTGTATTGGCTTTGAAATCGTGATGACTTGTGTCTACCCAGGTTCTAAAGTAAGGAAAAACATGCTGGCCTTCACTTGTTTGCTTGCCTAAGAGAAGGTTTCTTTGGTCGATGTTATGCAGGAGGGCAGGCAAATAAAGGTTGTTTATGACCTCAAAATCCATGCATACACTTTAAAAACCTCACAATTCATCTTTAGTTAGAAGTGGGCTCCAAAGCATGTCTATACCTCATCCTCCATACATTTGGTAATTTGTAAATTATGTTTTTTGTTATGTACCTCCTATACGATTCGTGTATGTGGGAATCAAACTGAGGGCTCCAATGGCGGGAATCAGTAAAGCTGTACAGAGCAAACCTTTTAGTGTAGTAATAGTATGACCCTGCCATTATTTAACCAGGTCATGACTGGCTAGGTGTGGGATCACTCAGGGACTGAGGCGCTGACCATGGTTGGAGGGAATGAGCTGATTACAGGGACAAACCAGTTCAGATAGCTATAAGGTCAATCCAAGCACACGGTATAGGAACAGGCCAGCGGATCAGGCAGAGAGTAGAGTAACCGATCAACCTGGGTCGAGAAGCCAGGAGATCAAGCAGAGAGCAGTGGCAGAGCAGACACTGGAGGGAGCAGCAAGGTGGTCTGGAATCCGATTAAGCTCTGTTGTTCGGACACCTCCTGTTCTGGGTCAGGATTTATCTAGGGGAACTGGAGGGTCACGTGATGGCTACCCCAGTGCCAATGAATGGTTAGGCCCTGCTGGAGGCTTCAGGACAGTCTTGACCAGCCTGGGTGACTGGTTGCAGGGTGGCAGGCTGGGGTGAGCAGCCCAAATTGGAGGCTGTGACCTGACAGCCATCTCCTGAGAAGTCCCTTATACTACCAACAATATAACAGTTAGGGATGTCTCAGTACTGAAAAAATCCCCAGTTGGCTGGTAAATATAACCTACTTCAACTGTATTTCAATTGACTCCTGAGGGGTATAAATTATTTAAAATGAGGTGTAAATTGTGGAATGATGGCTGGGAAAACACTTGTAAATCCAGAGACCTGTGAGGGGATGGCAAGGAGCAGAGTATAGAGCATGAAAGGACAAATGCATACATTCATAGATCTTAAGGCATAAGGGATTATTATGGTCATCTAATCTAACCCCCCCACATAATACAAGCTATAGAATGTCACCAGTGATTTTGGCATCTGGCCCAATACTTGTAGCTGAATTAGAGTACCTCTTCTAGAATGATATCCAGTCTTGATTTTAAAAGTCCAGATGATGGAGAATTTACTATGTCTTAGTTTACTCAGTGATTAATTGGCTGCCATGCTGGAAATTTGCATGCTGTTTTCAATTTGAATTTTGTTGCCTTTAAAAGGCAGACTTTGGATCTTGTTATGCCTTTGTCTGCTAGATTAAAGAGTCAATTTGCAAAGATGGGGAGAAGACTGCAAGAGTGGCCTTGTGTGGATAAAGTGGTCTGCATGTTGGCTAACTTCTTTAACAACAGAAGACTGGATATTATTGAAAATTAGATAAGGGCTGAATTTTATGATCCCTTCTAGTACAAGTATTTAATGAAATTATTGTTTTCAGAGACAATATCAGGTCCAAAACGATCAAACAGTATTCAAGAAGATACTATCTACAGTAAAAGAGCATCTTAAATCCTTACGAGAAAGGCACAAGCTAATAGAACCTCTGGAAAGAGGATTAGAGCAAGATCCAGAAAGACAGCTCAGGTGGCTAAAATGGGGCTTATGTGGTATTTAGACACCTAAATCCAAAAACCAATCCAGAAACCACAGCTTCAGCAGGTGCAGAACTATGATGTGCCTAAATGAATTGAGTGTTCACTTTTTGTCCTAAAAAGGCACCTAAACTTTGGTTCTGAGTATGTGCACAAGAGCTCCAGTCAGAGTGGCCAAGCTCTTAACTAGCGCATAAACTTCATCATGATCCAAAAGATGAGGAGTGGCCCTCAGGCTGCTCCTATATCTCCAGAGAGGTGCAATCCAGGAGGCTACTGAACAGTTTGGACATGGTGGGGGAAGGAAGTGAGGAAGTAGGCCTTCCTTTTGAAGCTGGTTCATTTGGCAGAAAGAAATACAAGAGTCATGGGATCAAAAGGAAAGCAAATAAGAGGGAGCCTGACTGAAGCCAGTGAGGAAGGCATTCGGTTGGGAGGCTGGAAGATATGGATTCTAGTCTCTGCTCCCCTCTGTATTACTTCTGGGTTTCAATCCATAACTGTCTAATGTAAAATTCATAAACAATGTGGTCCCATGGGGACCAGAACCCAGGATGATGCCTCCCTAGCCATCACACAACAGTCAGTCTTATTCTTGCCTGCTCTCATTTTGACCAAATTACTTTCCTATTATTCTTAGAGGCTCAGGGACTCAGCTTCAACAGAAGAGGTGAAGAGCAATGGTAACCTTGTCCCTGCCCCTGACTAACATTTTTAAAGCCTGGTGATATGTGCATTTTCCCAAGAAACTGAAAATGTGGGTCAAGTACTTCCTACGTGAGTACTCTAACTATGAGTCTGTTATATATAACAAGGGGGCAGCACTGTTTCTTCCCCCTATGTTTTAAGAAGAGTGCATCCTGCTCAGTCAGGCAGGACTCTGGCCTCAGTATATAGAGGCAATCCTTATTTAAGCACATGCAGGTCTATCAAAATTCTGTTTCAGATCCCGTTCTGACTCAAGTTAGGTCGCAGTCCCCCAGCATCCCTGGATCCTTTGTGGTTCCCTGCTAACGCCCCCTTGCAGGGCAGGCAAGCTAACCTCCTCCAGCACTCCTCTGCTCATGCCAAGCCAGACTGGCTTTGCCACTGCTCCCCAGCTCTCCACCTTGTTTGTGCCTGTCAGCCCGGCAGGGCAATGGGGTAAACGGAGGAATAGAGCCACTCTGGCTGAGGTCTGCCCAAGGTTGGGGGGGAGGCAACACTGCAGGGGGCTCTCCCCCACTGCCGCCAGCAGGGCCGGCTGCACACCCCTGCTCCCTAAGTGTCTCTGCCTCTGACCAGGCTTGTGCTCAGTGGTGGGGCCCAATCCTTCCTTCTGTGGATTCAGCCTCAGTAGGCAGAGGAGGACCCACCCTGCAGTGTGGGGCTTCCCCTAGCTGGGCATATACCACTGGGAGGGACAATGGGGGACACAGAGACCAGAACAGGAGGTTTCATTCCCTCCTCCCCCCTGCAGGTAAGAGACAGAGACTCTCGGAGGACAGGGCTATGCAGCTGACCTGGCAGGTGAGGGGGGAGACCCCCATGGTATGCCCCCTGCATTGGGAAGACCCCAGCTGTGGGGGAAGGTGAGCCTGGGGTGGGGAGCTTCATTCCCCCATTCCCTCTGCAGGTCAGAAGCAGAGACTCACAAGGGGCAGGGCTGTGCAGCCAGCCCAACTGAGAAGGGATGGGGAAACCCCCCTGCAGCATAAGCCCCCTCCCCAGCTGGGAAGACCCACGCTGGGGGGAGACAGGACTGGAGAGGGGTGGCTCTGTTACCGCCCGCTACTTGGGGGGGAACAGCAGGGGGCTAGGGGACTGTGCCAGGTAGCCAATGAGGAATGGCTTCTGCTCAGCTGCACTCAGGTGGCCTTAGTAATGTCCAGCACACTGGGAGGCATGTGAGAGTGCGCCCTGCCTTTCGGTCTCATCCAGTGCAGGCATCTGCTTGTCTTCCCCAAATGAAGAGTGAATGTGAGTCCCATTTATTAGTGGTCTGATCTATGCAGCATAGAGAAACCTGCGAAGACTGGATTGATTCCCCCTTGGGCTTTTTGACTGTCTGTACTTAGCTCTAGAGAGACAGGATTCCAGACATTCCCTTGTGCTTTCTATTGGTTAGGTTCTGGCAGTTTCTCATTTAGCATAGGTTTTTAGGTACCTTTTGGAGACATCTAATTTGACTTTATAAGGGAATCCAGAATCCTAACAATTTCTTTGGCTCACCTCCCTGGTGCCTAATTTACAGCAAGGCATAGTCCGGAGGTGCTCCCCCTACATGTTACAGGTATCATGCAATTACCTGGTTAATTGTACAACTACCTTGAGACCAGTTACAGGTACAAAGTACCTAATACAACACAAAAAGGTCCAACCATCCCTAAAGTTAGACCTTGAAAATGTGTATTAACCATATAGCTGGTTGCTATCCAGCTTTGTTTTGCACATATAGCAGGATTTTCCCCAGGCACTGGGAGCTGTGTCAGCTGATGGGACTCTCAGCCACAGGAGTACACCATGCTCAGCTGGAGCTGGGAATCCTGCAACTGAGGGGACTGTCCACCCCAGTAGCTGCTGACTTTGAGTTCTGGTAGCACCCTGCAGCTGCTGGGACCCAGAGTTGAGCAGCTGCAGACACTGGATCCTGGCAGTGTGCCTCCTGTTGCCAGAACCCAACTGGGTACCAGCAGATACAGGGCACCACTGTAATCGCCCAGCCCTGGAGGTTTCACACACTCCTGAGGCTGGGAGACTGTAGCAGCTTCATTTCCTAGCCACAGGGGTGCATGGGGAGAGGTGGGGGGCAAGTCTGGGAGCACCTCAGCTGAGGGGGCTTCCAGCTACAGGAGCTTGCTTCTTGATCAGCCTTCTCCCTGTATGGATATGACTGGATCTAATGCATGAACCCACAATCATATCTCTTGCTATGCACGTGTGGCATGGCAGGAGACACATTTGTATGGATTGCACATTAGATCCCATTGCACATTTACCTGCATTTGTAGAGGTGCCCTACAGTACTTTTTGGATCTCACCCTAGTTAATCAGAAGCTTACAATGGGGTACAATAGGACTCAAAATAACCTGGTATGATCATAGAACATAAGAAAAATATCTGTAAGATTGCAAGGATTACCCTGACTTTTAGCAAACCATTGTTGGAAATAAAAGCTTGTTATTTACAAAAATACATAATACTAGTAGAAATCACCTGTATTACACAAATGTTACCTGTATTACTTCTCTAAGTAAACCCTTTCAATGTGGGAATGGTGAAGTTAACCTTCAAAATAACAACATTAAACAAGAAACCAAAAGAAAGACGACCTTCTCCATGACAGTGTATAATTTAAAAATGAAAACTATGATAGAGAAAATGCTGGGATTTGAGCTACTAATCTTTAGTTCCTGTTGAAGTACAGATTAACCCCTATGGATCACTCAAGAGATGGTTCTGTAAAATACAAACAGCTATTACACTAGCTTTTACAAGTGCAGACGAAGCTCATGGTGGTCAAACAGAAGCTGAACGCTTCAGAAACATGTATTTTTTTTTCCTGAGGATACAGGACAGCAGATAAAATATCAGTCTTCTGTGCACAGCTTTAAAGATTAACACATCTTGTATTTCTTTTACATTTAGCTTCAGATCATGACACAGCAGACAAAGTATCTTATTTTCTGAATGCATCCTTCAATATTAACAGCCACAAATGCCTCTTTTGACTAATTGTTAATAGCCAGTAAAACAGCAAATGAAATATCTGGGTAATACCAAGCAGACATGTAAACTTTCTGTGATCATTATTAGTTTCAGAAGATCTTTTAAAATATTCAAATTAGCAGAAAGATCAGTTATCTTGATATGCAAAAACCAGTTCCACCCAGTCACAAGGTTTATGATTTTTAGCAGTGTCCATGGTCACATAAAAGAGGAAATAACTACTGCAAATTTCTTTTCCAAAAATCTCTATTGTCATGCATCTAACAAAAATCAAACCTCTTAAATCTAAGACTCTAGGCTAGACAATGGCATAAATAAATTATTTGATCATAATCAATTACAAGTAGTCCCATCAATATGAGAGGTATTAACAATGTGCAGCATAATTATGGATAAGATAACAGGATAGATAACAGGATAGGCCAAATTCTATTTTCAGGTACTCTTGAGAAAATCTAGAATAACCAGATTAGCGTAAGTGCACTCGTACATGGAATTTCCCCCCAAATGATTCTTTATTGCATCATGTGCTTCCCAGACTGTTGAGAAATAATTGTCCAGTATTTTATCAGAGATCCCTGCATAAAAGGTTACAAAGAGCATCCAAAGAGGATTGCAAAATCATATAGGGATATGTATTGGTTATAGTAATGTCCTGAGGAGCGGCAGAAGGAAGTTTTGTATATATAAAGCAGAGCTGTCCAACTACTAGTTTCTGGGGGCCACACACTGTGAGGGCCACCCTAGGCCCACACCATATGCCATTACGTTGTTCTTACTGCTCGTTTGCATGCCCATGTGGGTACCTCCCACCACTGCACTCAGCACCACACCACTGCTCTACCGCACAGACATGTGGTGCAGCAGTGGGTACTGCAGCAGTGGGAACCCTTGCTGCAATGGGTGCCCTCATAGGCACCCCCCACTGTTGCCTCCAGAGGTGGCAGTCGCCCTCTGGATGTGGCCCAGACTCAACCTCAGTTCCTGACTCTGCCCTGCACTGCCCCATCCTTGGGAAGTGGCAGCTGAAGGAAGGACAGGGAGCCCAGAGACTATGGCTGCTGTTGCAGCCACAGCAATGAGGGGAGTAGAGGCTGGGTGAGAGCCCAGGGGCCACAACTTAACCAGGACACCAGCTGGACAGCCCTGATGTTCAGTATACTATGGCCATCCATCTTGGCATAAAGATTATAATTGCCCTAATTGAGATAAACTAACACAGCTATCCAAGCAAGTGTTGGTTAAACGCAGCAGTCTCCAGAGCTAGTATGCAAGTATTGGAGGAGTAGGAGCACGGGAACTAAGTCCATTCCCTCCAATCTTACTAGTAGTAGTAATCACAGTTAAACTTCAGTGCCAGCTGTGCATTCCCTGCATTGCAACTGCATTATAACTGTCCTGTGTCCTCTAAACTCTGATTACATTCACGTATCTTCAATTCTCCAGAGAACTGCTCTTCATACATTTGACCACATTGATAAAATTCCAGTGGGAGACTGATTCTTGAGATAAATAATTTAATCAAGATGTGGTCTACTATCTCCTCATATAATATGAACAAATTGCACCATATAGTACATCTACAACAGGGCAGCTGGGAGAAGAGAAGGATAGTAGTGTTGGGACAAGCAGAACAGTAGTAGACAGAGCAGGAAGCAGAAAGCAGAGCAGCAGATGGGGCAGAGAGCACAAGGAAAAAAGCAAAAAACAGAGCAACCAGCTAGGTAGGGAATATAGGGCAGGAAACAGAAAGCAGAGCAGCAGATTGGGTAGGAGAAGGCGACTGGAGTAGTAATCAGGGATGGCACAGAGTTAATTAGTGCCAAAAGGTTGGGGTGCACTGTTATGAAGGAATCAAATGAGCTTATTAGAAAAGTAGGAGTATTCATTTTTCAGTGTATACACATGCATTTAATACCTTAATTGCTAAATATCATATATACATGACCCCAAATTTTTAGTCTGCTATACCTACTTTTACATTCCCTATAGCATGTATTAATCCTAATCTAGTTGTTACAGCCACATCCATGAGCTGTCCTCTCACTTGTCAATCAGTGTCTTGCATACCATGCAGCGCAGTGGAGAGCTGTCTCTAATCACTGCTAGTGGCACCTAACAGACTACTGCTTTTGCTTGGTCTAACATAACTCAACTCCAGATTTAAACATCCTTTACTTTATACATGCAGAACCTAGGCTGATGTATCAAGCGATACATGCAGTAATAAGTGTCTTCTAAAAATAAGAGGCAAGAATGATTAGATTATACAGGAGCAAAATACATGGCATGGGATAGAAAGTGTTCGCTTCCTCCATTATTCAGAACTGTGGAAAGATGGGAGGAAGAAAACATTAAGCAAAACATTACTATTAAGCCAAAGTGGTTTGTATTTTTTATAAAATAAAAACTGTGCCTTCTAATTAATTAAATTTGGCTGCAATTTTAATCAATATAATTTAAAAAACTCAGGATCCAGTCACTGAAAAAATACTTGAATTTCTCACGTGGTATGCAGTTCCTTCTGCACAACTTGACATTATAATTCATGCTTAGCACTAGGAACTGAAATTGCTAAAGGGATTAACAAAGAATTGTTAATAAACAAAAGAAAAGAAAAGCGAAAACAGTTTCTTGAGGAAATATTTCTACAAAAGTAGCATCAAAATCTAGAAAAAAGATAATTTCTTGAAATCAGTTTTCAGTTAATAGTTTTTCAGCAAATAGAAGAAATCAGATGTAATTTGGTAAATGCTTCTGAGTGCTAGTTTCCAGAGTGCATTAACACCATAAATTTCAGGAGTCAGATTTTCTTGGCATATATCCCATTACCAGCAATTTAATCCCAAGACCTCTGACACCATGGATTTAAGTATCCATGTTTTCCTGAATGGTGTACAGTTATGTAAGACTAAAGTAACTTGTTAGAATGGAAATTAAAGCTTATTCCAGGCAGACTTGCAGACTGCCCTTTGTTTGCTTTGCTAATGAATACCTATTAGAGAAGAACATGCCCGTTTTGGCTGACCTTGGCCTTTTAGGTCACACAGGTGTGTAAAAGATAGCCCCTAGCACACACAGGATTAAAAATGCTTATGAAACCCCAGCTTACTTGTTTGACTCGGATGGAAAAGTGTTCTGCATTTTTCTTCTGATTAAAGCACCAGGAAATTCCACTTCAATGGTGTGTAAAATTTGTATAAACCATATTCTGAAACAACATTATCATTATGCTGCGCAGCCTGTAAAAATTGCCTTAAACACTGTTCTCGATTTCTCTTCCTCACTTTCACTTGCTGTCTGAATTTCTCTCTTTCTCTCTCTCTCTCTATATATATATAAATATGCCCATGGGCACATCTTCTATATTGTTAATCAGTGATATTAAGCAAGTTTAAGAAATCAAATGGGTTATACTACCTAAGATTTTTAGAAGTATGATCCTCTCAGGATTTAAATTGGTCCCATTAAAATCCTGTTCACATTAGCAACACGGTATTGTTAAGCAGAGAAGCAAAGTTATGTTTTTTAAACACAAGTTTTGAAAGTATTTAATATGCTGCATGTTTACAAGGAAACAGAAAAAGGCAGCCTGTCTTTGGAATATGAATGTAGTCTCTACACACAACCAACTGTTTCTTGTTTATGACAAAGGAGTAAATAATCCATTGATCTGGCAGCGGGGCACCTGCTTTACCAACCGACTATGTATCAGTGGTCCCTGAACCCTCATTATTTTTCCTCAATTAAAGTTCATAGTCTCCTAAAGTCTGTGCTGAGCAGATGTACAACTGTTCTTGACTGCTGAACACAGAAGAATCACAAATTTAGAAAACTACTGCCATTTCATAAACCCTAGAAGTGCATCATTTGTTGTGGATAAGAAACATTACAAACAATATGTCTCTTTTATAGGCTGCTAAGCCAGCATACCACAGAAAAGAATATTAAAGTTCAAAAACTGTCACATAAGCAGTGCATTATGAATACAGTAATGTGTTTTTTTATGATTCAAATAATGGTTACTGAAATGAAAAAATAAAACCCTCTGTGGGATATAATGTTAAAAAGTGACTTATATTTACTTAGAATTAGACAAAATTTGACATATGAGCAAAATCAAAGTGGAAACATTGATCTGCAGAGAATTACAAAAGGTAATAGCCGACAAATCATAGAAATCAGAATTAAACTGATGGTGACTATGTTATCACTTCAGCTTTTTCTAACTGCTTCCTTTGGAGAAAGAGAAGTCAGATCAAACAATCACTAGGGCAATACACAATCTCTCACAATCATAATTCATCAAGATCCAGCTGCAAAAATTAACCAAAGGATCCACATTTTTACAGAAAAACAAGTCTTTTAACAGTGCAGATATGCCCAATACCACATGAAAATTATCTACACGTTTCCTTTGTTGTTCAGTGTAATGGGATAGATGTTGAGAAAGGATGCTGTCTCTTCATCAAATGCAGAAAGGCTTATTTCCAGTTTAAGCACAATACATATTAGTCCAAGAAGCTACAGAGAACACATTTGGGGGAAAAAGTTGAAGCTATTCTCCAGCATTTGTCAATCTTTTGCTCCAGCGCAACTCTATTGTCACAGTATGTGCTGTATAGAGAGCACCAGACTGCAAGTCTTTAGGTCAGAATATGTGCTTGAAGCATCAATGGCTACACCTGTCATTTTTGGTTTTCTGGGAAGAATGTATTATTGTTTAACAATGCAGTATGCATGAGCCACAATCTAACTTTGAGCCTGGCCATTGCAGTAGGAAAAATGGGAAGTTAAAATATTACTGTTAATGTACAGGTGATAATTCTTCATAGTATCTGACAGAAATATTGCCATTGAAGTGTTTGGCATACATGTAGGCAAATTTATATTATTTTACTATTTTCTGATTCCTCCTTGATACTGTGATTCAGTGCTTATAAAACAAATAAAAAGGAGGTATGGGGGGGGGAATTATTGGGGAGCTCACTGACCAGCCAAAACAGAAGAGATTACAGAAAGCACTGCTAAATTATTAGCAGGGACATTTTCTCCATTCAGCTCTCACTATTATTTACTTCTCCTGGCATATTTCACAAATATTTTGCAGAAACCTACTAATCTAATGAAATCTGTACCCTATAGCTCACTTTAAGGGATTCATGCTGAATTCAGTCATTAGTGGGTTTGATGAGGATGCAAGCACCTTTGGATAAAAGGTACTATTATTATTTTATGGGAGGCAAAAAAATCAACCAGTGTAACTACTGCTATATTTTTTGGGATACTTTTTCAATGAAAACAACTTTATTAGATTTAACCTCAGATGAACATCAAGCTCATATATAAAACTGCTTGGGACTGTGCTTTATAGAACACAGAGATAAGTTAGGCAACACTAACAGTGGGCTGGAAGACATCATGGTCAGTCCAAATTTTTCCTACACAAATATGACAAAAGATATTTCCAATTACTGAATTCATGATGTAGAGTCAGAGAGCTCAAGCATAAACACGTCTTCCAAGAAAAAAAAAGTCTGAAATATAGTGTGTTGAACTAAAACACAGTCATATGTGGGCTTTATTTTTTACCCGTTATCGCTACTTGGAACTACATGGAAAAATGGATTTGGAACACATGCCCTTTGCTTCAAAGGCATAGGGTGCTTATTAACTGAGTTAATGAATGATCTCCATTACCATTTGGAGATATGGAACATACAGCACACTGATCTAGTTGTGCTGTTATTCAGCAGAAGGCAGTGACATACTAGCAGCGTTACTGTGCTCGTGCAACCCGTTTTTGTGTGGAATAAAGATGTTAAAGCACTCTTCCAGATTACAGAAATCTGATCATTTTCTTCCTCAACCTAAGACGATTCAAAATCAACCTCCTTTCCCAGGGGATGACTAGCCTGTAGGTGAGGCTGTGTTGTTCAACTTTGCATGGGAGTATTAAAGATTCACTGGGCCAGCAAAGAGAGTAAGACTGAGAATGTCTTTCTAACCTAGTGATCGGGGCACTCACTTGGGTTAAGGAAGTCTTAGGTTCAAGTCCAAGACAGTTGTATTTTACCCAATTACTTAAATTCTGGATTAAAAAAACCATCAACAGTCTTTGAAGCAGAACTAGAAGCTAGGCCTACCCCTCCTTAGGTGGGTCCCTAATTCCTGCAATAGAAATTTCTTTTGCATGCTATCTTTTTGATCTTTCTGGTTCCTTTTAGTAATCTTGGTACCATCCTGTCTGCAGGAAAGGAAATAAAGTACCATAATATTTGTTACCTTTTATTATTATATTTTATACAATTGTTACATTTTATATGACCCTGCTGCTTTATAAACCAAAGTTGGTAATGATAATTCTATTGTAACAGTAACTGTTCTCTACTGGTTTTTCATAATCTCACAAATTCCTATTTGGACCTATCTCTATGCCTAAACAAAGCAGTAGGTCTCATAAATCCAACTTTATTCATTAGGATATATAAATATGTTTCTTCTTTATAACAATGTTTTATTTTGTTTTGTTTTTTGGCATAACCCAGAAAAAATTTCTATATCTTTTTAACATGCTTGCATTTAGCAGACTCCTTGCTAATGCTTTTAATTTTGAATCAGGTTTAGCTTCGTTTGTCACAACTAACAACATCTCAATCTTATTAATGCAAATTATTTACAAAGAATTTTGAGTGCACTGTTGTGCCATGTGGGGAAGTTGGTGGACGTTCTGAGTGTATATTAATAACAGCATTAAGCCTTACCATGAAATGAAGTGCACAGAGAATATCATTGGACACATCATTGTAAACATACTGCATTTCTAGTACTATCAAATCTGGCAATCTAGGTCTTGTTTTCAGATTATATCCTACGTTCGAGTCACGCCAGGTGGGTATGACTTGGATGAGGAACATGGTTCCTTCTGGTTACATTAGAAATTGTGTACTTTTAGTATGAAACTTGTTTTATGATGCAATCTCCTTTCCAAACAAAGCTTAGGTTGCATGTTTTATAATTACAAGAAACTGCAGGTACATCTTTTTCATTTGAAAATGCCATACAATTAAGAACTGCAGCAGAAATCCTGCCACGTTAGTAATTGTTAAGCCATTATTAAACAACTCAAAGTAATATATACTTAAATTGTTCACTTGCCTATAAAATGACAGACAAAAAATAATTCTTTACTTGCTACAAAATCAAAACATGTTCCAGCTCTTACAGGCCTTGGATATAAATACAAGATAGTATAAACTCACACATGATTTCAGTTATGCTTTGACAAGTACTTAATAAATTAAGATTGCATATTAAAGAGTACACTTACATTCTAAACCTTAACATATGTTTAATTAACCAAACCACCGCTTTTCTCTCAAAATTATTGAGGTGGGTGCAGTTCTCCATAGAAGTGAAGTGTTCAACATCTTCCTCAAGAATATGTTGTATATTCAGTACTAAACTGGTTGCACCAAATAAGAATAAACACAGTCAGCCCAATTTCTTTAAACACATTTCTCTTTTGTCATAGAAATACTTTTGAGCTAGAAAACTTGTTGCAGATCTGATCACCACCATGCTAGTCAAAAAGATTCAGTAAAACTTACAGACCAGTTTTGGGAGATATTAGTATTCAGCCAACAGGTGCTGTCTTCATTTTAATTGGAAATGTTTTATTCTTTCATTCTATAAAGAAATCAGTCTCTTAAATGGGTTATTAATGTGAATACCCCAAGATTTAGCTATTCAGGTAAATCAAACCTCTATCAAACATATGGTATATCACTTGTATACCATATGTTTATCTAGCCAAGCAATGAAACAGCATTGTCATATTTTTAGTAATATTTGAGACTGAAATTATTATGAAAATGACAAGGGGTAACACATGAAAAGAGAGTGAGTGCATTTAAGGTAAAGCTTGAGTACATTTTAAAACCAGTTTGTGACTGGGCAATGCTAATGTATGATGTGAGGTACAAGGATTTGTAAGAAATCACTTTCTTTTCACTAACATTACCACACTAATATATTTAACATAGACATTTACATGCTTTGCATTTTAAGTGCCTCTGAAATTCAAGCACCAAGCTTGCACATTTCAGCTGCACCATCAGATGTAATGAGTTATGGTACTATCGGCATGTTGATAAGCTATAGCCCAAAGAAGAACAAGAAGGAAGTATAAAAAATATAGCCAGAGGATGGGATAAAATTATCAGCGAGTGTGTTTTCCTGTTTGGTTTTAATCTACATTTAATTAAATTCTTATCTTCTGTGTACTTATGGTCGCATTTGAATGGCGAGACTGCATTCATTATGAATGGTAAAACTTAACTCAGAGAACATTTCATGTGGCTTCTTTAAAAAAAGGAAGAAGAAAAATGCTGTCTTTATTCTTTACACTTAGGTCTTATTAAAGAGGGGTTAAGTTACTTTGGGCTCAAGTGCTGTTGCACACTTAACCTTTAGGTTAACTGATTTCGAAAGTTGGACTTTCATCAATTTTTTAATATAATTTGGAAAATGTTAATATCAAACATTTTGTTTCAATGAAGTCAGCAACGGAGAAGCAGTGAAGCGCACTAAATAAATGTCTTCTTCAGTCTTAAAAACAGACAATGATAATGGAAAGTTTGTATTAGTAATGTAAAATGTGTGCATTAGGCTGCATCCTTAATTAGTTAAAACCATAATGACAGCTCAGACTTTTTCCAAAGGAACAAAAGATGTTCAAAATATGATTTAAAAAATGACTTTAGAAAATTTGAGATTGTATTTTTTCCATTACATTTTTCAGACTATTCAGATCACGGGGATGATCTTACAGTCCTAACTCAAGCAAAATTTTGCTTATTTTATTTTTACTTATTCCAAAAAGTTATTTGTTTGGGATCAGAAGGCAATGAGATGGAAAATGGCCACACCAGAACAAAAATCTAGGCTAAAGTACTAAAAGACATAACAAACTGAAACAAAATCAAAAGCCTGACGCATTCTTATCAATCAGTACAATGACTATTATAGTATGAATTTTTAAAACATTGCATTTAACTATCCCTTCCCAGAAAAAGATGTTATCTTTCAATGGACAATCATATGACACTGTCAGAAATATCCCTGTGAATTTTACTGCATATATTTATTTTCTTTCTTTGAACAGTCAAACCCCAAGATGCTTTAGAAAGTTATGTTGTAGAGCATGCTTACAGAAAACCAAAGTGATACTTACTCAAAATTAAATTACCCAGCTACCCTAAACCAGTTGCAACATAAACCAATGAACATGGATAAGCTTTGAAGCATGCCTTGAAGGTTAAACAGTATGTCAGTTCTATCAAAAAATGTGGGAGTGAGTTCCAGTCAAGGATACTTCAGGATGAGCTTTGAGTTTTATCCTTTTTCTCCTTCCCCTTTTCCTTTTTACCATCAGTAACTGAATAAAGAAAGAGGGAATAAATAGGAGGGAAAGCAAAAAATATGAGAGAAAAGGATGAAAGGTACAAAAAGCCAATTCCTTCCCCTCTTATTTTAGTCTTGGAATTGTTTTCTTTTGGTTTACAGGTGTCAAAATGCAAATTTTCAGTTTTCATTTTTTTTCCATTGTAAAATTAAATATTTCATGGAAAATTCAACCAAAGATTTTGTTTCTGAACATATGTACTTTTTGACCGCCTATAGCTGGTCTGTAAGTTTTTACAGGGTAAAACCAACATGCAGTGAGAAAATAACATATGCTTCAGAGCATTACTACTAATGGGAAACACTGCGTAATAAACAACCAGCTGAACTCTGAACTGATGAACATTTCTATGTACCCCCAAAGTGTAGTCCCATGTAAAAAAAATATTGCAGTACACTAATTTCAAAGAGACAGGGATATGGCTAACTACAGTCAGGTTCTTATCCGAAAGAAAAGAGTACATTCATTTTACCAAGGTAAAATAGAAAAAGAACACTTGCTACAGGTACTACATACGTATTAAGGACAGGAAAAATAGATAATAAGATACTTGGACTGAGAATTTGATTCACAAGTCAGGGCCACAAATTGTAGGAGCTGACAAAAGGAAAAAAAATCAGCATTTCTTTCTGCATCTGGCATTACCAGTCTTGCTTGGTTGAATCTTTGCCAGCTAATGCTCAACCAAACTCAAATGTAAGCTTGAGTAAGTCATTTCACTGGATCAGCCAGGTCATATTTAAGAGGATTCATAAATCTAGATGTAATAAGTATACTGAAGAAATCCTAGCTTGTCTCCCTGCATTATCTCTTCAAATGGCATCATCTAATTTTGAATCAGAGATGACTGGTTGGGATTTTGTTCCTGAAAGAGTCCTTATAAAAACCACCACCACCACCACCACCACCACAAATTACCCAAAAATATCACTGGTCACAAAACCAACCTTTTATTATCATCTGAATATTAGGAACTGCAGTACAGTAGTCACTCTATTATGCATTTCACATAACTTTTCCCAAAAGGACATTTGGTGGGATATTATGATAGCTATATTTGAAGATATAATGGTATAAATTACTAAAAATTCTAGCTCTGGTATTTTGTCTAAAATGGCATTTCATTGATACTAGATACTCAAATATAAAAAGCCCACAAATTTGAAAAATAACCTAAATGTATATATAACTAGCTAATGAATTACAACCGTCAGTTGCATAACTTTTCTAAAAATGTCTTCAGCATCATGAGATTAGGCAACTGTGAACCCGTTAGCATCCAGATCTGCTGTCAGTGCTATGGTACAAAGAATGCCAGAACGATGTTCCAGTAAACTATTGCCACCTGCTCTGCTTTGGAAAAGGAAAGCTCTTTTTTTGGCAGCCATCAGATGTTATTCCCAGTGCCTACTGGCAAGGCTAACAACTTTTAACCATGATCACTTTCATTTAAGTGTTAAAAAGAACTCTACAAAAAAGACTTTAGAGAAGAGAAAGAAGAGTTAAAAGAACATGTAAAGTGAGGCAGAGTGGAACATAGGCAGATCTATGATGAACTGCACTGGATGCTGTTGTAAGGAGAAAAGCTGTTCCAGACCTGAGGCTGTGGAGTTCCTCTGTGGCACACTCCATCTGGCACAAAAATCCCTCATACACAGTCCATTTACACAAGCCTTTTATACAGAGCAAGGATTTGGCCCCAATTGGTTCAAAACATAAATGTTTCAAAATTTCTTTTCCTTTTTTTTCTTTTTTTTGCCCGATTTGCTGAGTACCCTTTGGTCATCAGGCTTCAGTTTTTGTGTCTTAGTCCTAAAGAGCAAAAGAAAGTGCTTTGCTTAACTGAGGACAGCTATTTCTTGATTAATGATAGCCCTGAACAATGGAATATTATTCTGATCACATCACACACTGGCCAAATACTAAGTGATGAGGAAAGAATCATTTCCCTTTTTACTGGATAAGCTAACTGCTCTTTTGATTGATATTTTAAAACTCATATATATGCATTAAACTTAATCCTGCTCAACTGATTTTAATGGGTAATACTACTATTAAGCTCTATGGTAAACAGACCCCATTGCATGTACACAACTGTATTTTTCCACTATACACGGACATTTTTATTCATGGCATATTGACTTCATTGGGAGTTTTGTCCGAGTAAGAACTGGAGCTTCACACTACATGTGTACAGAGAAAGAAAAAAAGAGAGGGGTATTATATTATTCTTATTGTTCATGAGCGAGGGCAGGCACCATAACTCATGAAAAGTGAAGCAGTGAGTTATGAGGCAGTTGCCCTTACAAGAGAACAGTGAGAATAAATAAAGTATAAAAAACCAGACATACAGCACACTCTGTAACTCCTTGCAAACTCTATGAAGCCTGAAGTTTGCTCTGATAAAGGCCCCGCTTTCTATGCAAAAATGTCAACTTTTCATAATGTCCTCCACAATGTAATAAAATAGAAGTAGATTTTTTATTTAATTATTTCTTTGCACAGCACACTATGTACCTGAAGTTTTTCAATTATTCCAAACAGCTTTGAGAATTTGTTGTTTAAATAGCAAACTAGACTTCAGTGCTGTCAAATTTCAAAATTGATTACACTTTTATTTCAGATTTCTGGGGATCCCATGCATTAAAAAATAATCTATGAATTATGTGCAAAATACAAAGTCATAATAAATATTTAGACTGTGTTTATTACAATTTGTTCTTTATAGTTTTAAAATTTTAGTCAGCCCTGTTTTGACTGATTACTATATGAAATACATTGACATTCATATGTGAATAGTATTTTACTTTTTGGCTGATTCCCTAGAGCTGCTGAAGGAAGTTTCTTACTTTTGCTCTTATTCAGCTGTGTCATTAACTCAGACCTGAACCACACCTTGATTATGAATCACTCTAAATTGGAATGACCAATCTGTACACACACCCACCACATTTGAGGGGCTCTCTTTTTCATTGCTAAGAGTCCATTTTATTCACATATCTTTTGTTTTTAATTATAAAAGCCTTAATTAACACAGTGGAATGATTTATGGAAAAAATAACAGGATGTGAATTAGCTCTTTTTCAATAACTGTCCACCTTTGTGTTTGGAATGTAAAAGGAAACTGTCTTCCTTTTCTTCATGCTTATTTTACGCTGAAGGGTATATCCTGCACTCCTTCCCCACATAACTGCCTTTCAGTCTGGGGGTCTGAGCGAGCACTGGAAAACATCAGGAAATTCCAAGAAGAAAGTCTTTTTTAAATAAGACACCTCCAAAACACCAGCGCACCGGCAATCTATGGATTATGGGAAATATTTTTTGCTTGGATCATTTTTTAAGGCTGGTTTCTCAAGTAAAGTCTTACAATAGATCTAATTTAGGAAAGCACCAAGATTACTTGATAACACTAAATTTCCACTAAGTTGGCTATCCTAAGTTTGCCAGCATCTGTCTGAGTAGAAATTTCATGTCACCCTGATGGCTGATGGCCTGGCCTTGGTAGTACACAGTAGCATCCCTAGGTGTGAAACCATCAACTGTTATGAAACACCAGCCCATACCAAACATGGGAGCACATCAAATCTATCCTCTACTTCCTCCACTGGATTTTCACAGAGCATTGACTCAAGTGCAAATCACCTTTTTTCAAGATGCTCAGTGGCTTGAATCCAGTATATCTAAAAATCATCTAAACCGTCAGGGTGAACTGTGCTGGACGAATCCATCCAGGCACCAAGGTACTTTTTATGATAATGGTTAAAGCTTCCTGAGGGGCCAATCCTAGGTGTGGAATGAGATTTCACTGAAGTAAAAGGCCATAAGAAACATCATCATCTTCTGCTCCAAGCACAAGGTAAATATTTTGATTTTGTCTTATTTAGCAAAAACACAGACCAATCTTTATATTTTAAAAAATGCAATAAAAATCACAAATCAAAACCCAGTGAAAATAAAAAAAACACTCTAGACCATTCCCTCCCTTAGGAAGGAGTGAGAGAGAAAAAAGCAAGTCTAACAGATGTTAATCACATCAGTTAATGCACTAATGGAATGCACCCAATGCTACTGTGATGAGGGAGGTATAAGAACCTGGTCAGCGAAGAACAAAAATGATTTACAGTAACTTGCCTCCATTTTCTATTAATAAGGTCACTCATTTGAAAACCCTACAGCATTTTGTTCATCTACTCACACTGATTATTTTTATGTAGTATCATCATCATCACTGACACCACTCCAAGTACAGAGTCACAAAAGATTAAACATTTTTCCCCCCTGCCAAATGGCCTGCTACCAGGGTACTACCTAAGGCTGGGGAGTGACAGTGGAACCCTACCAGGCTACTTCTACAGCTCGATGCTCATCTGGATGTATCATTTGGTTGGCAGATCCATGTATTTAGAGATCCCGGACTGACTTCTCTGTTGTCTTACTCCTCTCTTTTCCTCAACTCCACATCACTGATTCTGACAGTTAGAGATATTTGGAGAAGAGGTTTCTGATGTATGCAGCGTACAAGTGCCGAGGTTTGGACCTTGTCATGGTCTGCCTCATTTCTGTAATAGCTGGTTTAAATGACTATCTAACTCTGTGTTCCCAGGGAAGAGGGATAACAGGATTTGCCCCACAGAAGGGATTATCATGCCGAATGAGGAATAAGTAACAAGAACAGATTAACACCAAAGGGGGAAAAGATCCTGCCTTGATACAAACTTTCTAAAACTCAAAGTAAAGAAAATAGAAAGAATGTGCAAAGTTACACCATTGTTTCTGCCTTTTCCAGGATAAAACTGCATTTTGAAAAAACACATACAATTACTGTATTTTTTGGACTGCCTATTTTTTGAATGGTAGGAAATTAGGTGTTTTCATTTGCAATTAAAAATAGAAGATCACACAAGGTGTAGGATGTGCTGATATATATTTTTTTAGATAAAATCATAAATTAGGATATTTTAATATAATGTTTTAGTTATGATGTCATCATCCCGATTGTTTATTAATACTGTATCTAAGAGGACAGAGTCATTATTTTTGGAATAAATAAATCCTAAAATATTTTTTAAATTATTCAGAATAATATAGATTATATACTTTATTTCAATAGAACAGTATCAATACCATCCCATGCTACCATAAAATGTTATGATGCCTCAGAAGATATCAGAGCTCTAAAATTTGACATTTTGATAGGAGAAGGCAATTCAGAAGTGATTTTTACTATATTATATTGTCATGATTCAGTCTTTCATGATGTCACAATTTCCAACACCCAACAATGTACTGCTTGGTTAAGGTTTGGAAATTAAACTGTAAATCAAATATTCTGTCAAAATGTAATAAAATCAGATTAAGGAAAAAAAAACCTTTAAAATGACTTTATAATTTTAAAATACTAGAAGATCAGAATGTTATAAACAAACACATATGTGAAAAAACAGATATTTTGCACAAGGACTGATAGACATTCTTAAAACTATTACGTCATATATAGTGTAAAGAATTGTATGTAAGACAGAAAAATATGCACAAGATTACACACATATCTCAGTCTTCATATGCCAGAATAAACCACTTGAATTAGCTCTTACATTTACTATAATGTCATCAGAGACTCTTGAAGAAAAATCTTGGAGCTCACATTTACCAGTGTAATATCCTCCATAAATTTCATAGATACAACAAAACTATCTGTCTGTTAGCAAAGAAA
>NW_017728992.1:167063974-167083974 GCF_001723915.1 Gavialis gangeticus | reverse complement strand
ACAGCCAGAGAGCTGTGCTCTAGAGCCTCCCAGCTTCTGGCCTGAGCCACTGCAGGCATGTAACTGCATTTCCTGAACCAAAGGTAAATGTCTGTTCACTTCATGTCTGTTTCAATTTAATCTGTGCAGGTTATACTAACCTGCAAAGACTGAATCAATTCAACCTCAAGCTTTTTGACTGTCTGTATGTAGCCCAAGTGGCTTCAATGAGATGAAATTTATGATTTATTTTAAAACTTCTCTCAGTGAATGCTTTAAAATAAAGATACAGTTACAGGATTGAGAGTATTTAAGAGAGAAAATATTTTTTATTTTAGATTAAACTTCTTTTACTCAACTGTGAGGTGGCCTTCAAGCCAGAGTTAGTAATTATCCCTTTACACATGCTGAGTTGGTGAAAAGGGGCCTTGGTCTAAGTGTTAACAGGATCCATCACATTTGCTTCTACAGAGGGAGCTTGCACCAGGCTCACTGCCTCTCACTACTTTGCATGTTTTCTTTTACTTCTGTATTTCTCACAGGCCAAACTTTTCAAATAAGAGCATCTCTGCTACTGGTGAAACTGAGAACATATCAATCAAGAACTCATCCTCTTCGTTTCCCATGTGTAACTGAAGTGGCAGTAGCAAAGCCTTTGTTGATTTAGAATGGTAAGACTCCAGGAGCAGAAAATATGAAAACATTTTTGCTCACTGCCATGTCAATTGGACTAACAATATCATGGCAAGACTTTGATATGTGGTATTTTGCTTGACGTGCCAACTATTGGAACTCTGGGCTTACTTGGGAAAATATAATGAAAATACTTCCTAAAGGCTCAAAAAACCCAGAGGCAAACAAAAGGAATATATATATATATATATAAATAATTTTCTTTTTTAAATCTCATTATTTTAATTCAATGTGAAAAGTTGCCACTTGAAAGGGTCAAAGTCTCAAGTCTTCTAAGTCTGGAACAGTAGGTTTGACAATTTTACATTGTCAAACTCAACTACAGTATTATACAATTACTTTAATTTGTGGGAATTCTCTATTCCTACTCCGCAGCTCTATTAAAAAAAAGTCTTTAATAGTAAAATTCAAATATTTTATTTTGACTTTAAGAAGTATCATTTTGAAAAACATGGTTGATATTGTTTTCCATCTCTAGGCCCTCTCTGTGGTTACAGGTGGGGGTTAGAGTAGTTCTTTTACTGACATAAAGGTTAATCCATGGCCCTCTAGAGTCAAAACCTTTCTATTAAGTTTGAAATGTTTTGATTAGGCCTATGGGTGAGAGAGGAGAGAAGACTGCCTATCAGTCAGACTCAATTTTTTTCCAGTTACCTTTTCTGACCAGTTGGCGTAGAAGTGTGGGAGTACAGACTATGCCACAGCCATAACATTGCTAAATGAATTATTTTTATTTATAGTAAAATTAATTATCAAGTCTATTAACTTAAATGATAAACTTTTCTGTTTAAATTCAACATTGTGTCAGTGAAGTAAGGCCCAGTTGATGGCAATGGTCAATGGCTTTGTTTAAAAGATTGCTTTATTTTTATCTCATGTCAGGCATCTCTTGGTCTACTATCTGGTACCATGTAAGCAAGTACAGCTTGTTCCATGGTTGCATTGTCGGCAACAAAACTGGTGCCCCAACCTGGGCTAGCCTGGGTGAAGAGGGTATGTGAACCCCCAGTAGGATTAAGAACAAGACCAGTCAAAGGGCAGATGAGCTCCCTGTGAGCTCATCTCACAGGGACTCGGTGGCACCCATACCTGGAGAGAAGATGGGTGCCACCAAGTCACTTTCCCCAAAGAATCACTAATAATTCATAGCATCTAAGGTACTCTAATGGTTGCAGTGGCCTCAGGCATGACTTGACTTATTTTTATGATTACATATACCTAAAAAGTCATTACATAGTTTCATATCTCTCATTTTGCCTAGTTATGTTTCTCAGTCTGGTAACAAAATCATATTAGTTCTCTGGCTTGAATTAGAAAAAAAAAAATACAACTTCTACATGAATTTACTTATAAAACGCCTTATAATATTTTAGTTAGATTAATTTGTATGGCAGCAATTATAGTTGCATGGTCATTTTGTCACTGGTATTACAAAGATTTTTAAAAAAATATTTTGCTGTATGAAATTGCTCTGGGCTGCAACTTTTTGTTTGGCAATGTGTACAAATGTGATTTTTTTCCCCCCAGATGAATTGGAGATTTTAAACCCATTATTCATTTTGTTCATTAGGGTGCATTAACTTGTTTCTAAGACATACTTATGTATGTTTCTTGCAATTAGATGTGCTTAAATGTGCAACTCTTATTTGTGCTTTAATTAAATTTAAATCATATACATTTAATAAACAAAGATATCAGAGACAAATCAATATGCATTAACTTGACAAGGAATATACACAATAAGCAGAAAGCAGTTAATTGTAATTGTCTAGAAGACCCAACACTATGACTAGATTAATCCTAATTAATTTTACCTCATTAATAATTGTCCAAATGTATTCTTTCCATAAGTCTTTTTGGAATAAGCTGTGACTGACCGGGTATGCTGGGTATGTCTACACAAGATGTTTTACTGAGCAGCAGACTAAACTACTGTGCAGTAAAGCATCACCATCTACATGTGCACAGCATTTACTGTGCAGTAAATTAGTCTACTGTGTGGTTGGCTACTACCTATAGATACAGGTAAGAGATTTACTCTGCAGTAGCACACATGTGGACAGCTGACCAAGAGCAAATTGCTCTGTCATCCCAGAATGCAGGGGACAGGGAACTGTCCCCTGCTCTGGGAAGTTGCTCCCCGATTGGCAGGGGCCAGGGGCTGGGAAACAGTCCCCTGCCCTAGGCAGCTGGCTGTTTCCAGGACAGGGGCATGGGACTGTTTCTCCAGCCCCTGCCTTGATCTGTAGATCAGGGTTCAGGCTGGAAGCAGGCAGCTGCCCAGGGCAGGGGACTGTATTCCAGCCCCACCCCAATCTACCGATAAGGATATGGGGCTTGAAGGCAGCTGCCTTGGAAGCAAGACCTGACCCCAGTGCTCCCAGTCAGCCCAGGGCTGGCACCCTGGTGAGCCTGGACCTCCCCCTGGCTGCTATAGGTGGGCAGAGCAGGGCAGAAGTAGCCCTGCACTGAACTGCTTCTGTTGGGAACAATTTTACTCCCAATAGGTGCACACATTTTGAAAAATGACAGTTTCTGCCCGCAAAGAATTTTTATTTCTTATTTAACACCTACTTCAGAAAATAAAGAAGATAGAGGAAATCATTAAATGGTTTAATTCCAGCTGTGTTGTTAACTACTCTTTCCTTTCCCCTTTCTACATAGACCTGATCCAACTCCCAGTGAAGTCTCTGGAAGTCATTTTTATTCTTTCAGGCAGTGAAAGAACACTTGGCAAAAAACAGGCAGAGAAAGGTTTCTTGTGAACTCACAGAGAAAAGAAGAGGTTTCTTTAATAGTTATTAACCCAGTAGAACACTATTAGATATGACAGGTATAACTATTCTTCTGTTTTTTATTCTGGATAACTTCTACCTTTATTTAGTATCCTCCCTGGTAAACAGATTAGAACTATATTGCTGAAGCACTATAGTATTTCCTGGCGTTGAAATGCAGTCTGCTTTCCATGATGTGAAAGAAAATCTTATCAAAGTGTTACAGATGTTCCTCAAATGATTTAATAAATACAAGAATAGCATCTAAGTAAATGAGGCAAATATGTCATTGGAATCCTCACAGCCTTGATAATTAAAAGCAAGACCACCAGCTGACTACTTTTATTTTTGAAAAGCCCAATTTGATCAGCTGAAGGAATGCAACCTTCTTCAATAATGTTTTCCCTCAAGAAGTGAAGAACCTACTTGTTGAACCTGAGGCAAATGCCAGTTGTAGTCTAAGATTCATCATCAAGTTTAATTAATTCTGCTTCCTTCTGGGCATCCTACCTTCACCACAATGGGAAAACTGTGGTCATTAATATCAGTCTAAAACTAGGAGTGTACTTCAATTAGGGGACCTGGAGTTTCTCTTGTGTTTTTAAACACCATACAATTAGTGGTATGGAGACTGGCATATGTCTGAGGATCTAGCCACTGCCAATTTTCTTTACTAATTAAAGGACTTTTCCACTATGCAACTCTAGTTATGTATTTCAACCTGCAAATAGCATAAATCAAGAGTTCATTTGCAAGAAAAACTACTCTTTAAGGACCCAATCCAAGTCCCAGATATATCAGTTGTCAAACTTCCTCTGACCTCAATAGGATTAGAATTCAGTCACAAATCTACACATTGCTTTCCCTGGATATTGGCGCATTTTTCCCTGATCTTCCCCTGCCTAGCTACTGTACTCTAAGGCCTATCACCTGCAAGATATATACACTTAAGTCACTAAACTAGCCTTGTGTTAAAGTGGCAGTAAAGGACTTAATAGGGTCTTTACAGTTGTACTGCAAGGTTTTACACCTGCTTACTAATCTCAGAAAAGTAAGACCCTGTGCAGGAGGAAGGAAGAGGAAAACAACATCTGTTGTTTGGTTCAGAGCTGCAGAGAGATTTGAGGACAAATATATCAACTGCAGAAGCCCCC
This sequence comes from Gavialis gangeticus, assembly GCF_001723915.1. Taxonomy (NCBI): domain Eukaryota; kingdom Metazoa; phylum Chordata; order Crocodylia; family Gavialidae; genus Gavialis; species Gavialis gangeticus. Next base: position 167,079,374 of record NW_017728992.1, on the reverse strand, counting down.
AGTTCAAATAAATTTCCAGAATAAATCTCCATGTATTATTATCCTCCATGTTTCAAACTGATGGAACATAAATCTATCATCTGTATCTCCAGCCACAATGGAGGAGTACATTTTCAGGGCCACCATTTTCAGAAACGTCTACTAAATGTGAGGGACCTCAACTCCTACATGGCCTGAAACTCAGACTGTGCCTTAACAATAAGAAATTCTTTCTACTTTGGGGGCTAGCAGGAAGTCTCTAAGCATTTAAGTACAAAGTGGGCATTCAAGAAAGTTTGTAATTGATTTCTCCCTTATGCAGCGTGCATAATTCATAGGTGTAGCACACATAGTACCCAGAAAAAACATACCGGCCTTTCCTGGATGTGTGCTCTGGCATGGGGTTATTTTATTTTTGTTTTTCTTTTTCCCCCATTGAAAAAAAATACAGATAATGGAAAATACTAGGGGTGCACCGATAAAGATTTTCTTGGCCAATACCGATAGTTGATTATTAACCAACCATATCAGTCAAGGCTGATCCAATAACCAATATTTAGTAATAATGAAAGGCATTTTAAAGTACAGACACAAATAAACCTTTTTGTTTTGGCATGCCTTAGCAGCCTCCCACGTGTCAGCATCCTAGCTGACACATGTATCAGCATCCCCGCACTTAAAAATGTCAGGGAGGGTGCTTTGTTCGAGTGCTGTCACCACCTTTTTTAAGTGCAGGGATGCTTTAAGTGGATCAAAACTGAGTGGGGCAAGGGCAGATGTGGGCTACCTGCTGTGGGCTTGGGGGTCTCCACCCTGCTGCTTTTCTCCCACGAACCTTGAACTGGCCTTGCACCCCTGCCCACCCAGCAGCAGGGAGCACAACTCACTGCCCCCACTGCTGCAGGGTAGGCAGGAGCTGTGTGACTGGTGCAGGGCTCTGAGGGAAAGGTAGCAGAGCAAAGAACCCCAAGCCCACAGCAGGCAGCATGCATCCACCCCACACACAAATCTGGGGGGGGGCACATGCCCTGCCCATACTTCTCATGGGGGGGTGCATCGGTGGGGAGCCACCAACCTATGCCCCCTGGATGAGTTGCCTATGGCTCCATCCTGCTCGCCAACTGGGCCCCAAGTCCATGCTGCCCAGCTGTATTCCTGACCACATGCATGTGTGAGGCCACACACATGCATGTGGTGCCCCCTGAACCTTGCTCCCATCAGCCCCAAACAGGACCCCTTGCAGGCTAGAATGCTGCCCCCCTGCAAAGGGAAACCTACCATTTCCCAAGGGAACCCCAGGCATCTGGGGACCCCAGCCCCATGGGGGAGAGGGAACCCAGCTACCCAGGGCACTGGCCAGGAAACATAATTATTGGTAAACATTATCAACTACAATGACCAAAAAAAGCTGATAACCGATAATGTCATTTCCCTTTTATCAATGCTGAACCAATACGCGACTGATATATCAGTGCACCTCTAAAAATACCTCTGTTAATACAATGTTTACTGCTAGTTTTACCATAAAACTTAAATCAGGGAAGAGAATATATCAGGCATGAAATTCAGTTTTACCACTGAACTCATATTTGAATCCTTGGTTCTTGTACTATAAATGTAAGATTTTCTATGAGTATTTTCTGTGTTCACTGTATAATTTACTCCACAGTATTAGGAGGCATGTGAACAGAAAGATCTGAATTTGTGCTCCCTTAGTTGTTTTGCCTTTGTAGTCTTTATGAAAGTTGCAAGAAATTTCATGATATTTGCTCAGGTCCCATGGGATTCGTAGAAAACCTGTATTGTAGCAATGGCTCCTGTTCGACAATCTTAACCTTTCTTCCTGTTTGCAAATTATTTGAACAGGTCATGACATTAGCAAATGTATTCAGTATTCAAAATTATTTGTCATTCTTTGGGGCGGAAAAAACATATAGCTTTCAGCATCACACACAAATTTACCGCAGACCACATTTTCAAATGTCCAAATCCAAAGGTTTGATTGCCCAGCTGTACGTGGCACAGGAAGGCTTTATCAAGGCAATAATAAATTCAAGAATTCCTGGCTCCAAGCCCTCTTATGTAACCACTAGACTATTCACCTAAAAAAATACAAATCAATAGCTGTTATAGACTCAAAAACACAATTTAATGAATTCACCTAGTCACAAAGCTGGTAGGATATTTTTGTATGCATGATCTAGGTACAGCAATGCTATAGAACAGAATACAAATTGATAGCTAATTTGGTGACCAATTTTATGAGAATTTACTGATGAAGTGTCAAAATGCATCCAGTCTAGCACAAGTGCAAAAGAGATCAGAAATGAACACACAAAAAATCTTTCTGTTTTGTCCCTAGAGAAAGGCCAGTCATAATCACAGTTCTTGCACATCCCTTCTGCCTTTAGTAGTGGAGTGGATGATATGCCCCTTATGGGTTTAATGCAACTCCCCAAAATAAGGTGTGGAGGAGAGAGAGATAGTTAAGCCCTCTTTAAGGACAGCAGAGCAGCTGTGCAATCTTGGAAGCCCTGAAACTGCTACTGGACAGTAGCAAACACTCCCATATGGGGTTGCACATAATGCCACAATTAAACCCAAAATATCTCAGCATCCAAGAAATTTCAATATTGTTCTGGAGGACGAAGCTGGTAGTTACAAAAATAACGAACAAAAGAAAGATCAACTATGTGCTGTAAAATAAACGGCTCAAGCACTAGTCTGAGATCAGGAGTTCAAACTTGCAGTCTTTCACAGTATTATTTTCGATTATGTTCAAGAGAAAATACAACTGGCGCATGGGAAAATGTTTCATTTTTCTTAAATTACTGTAGCTTATTGTTGACATAAAGTACTCTGGTAGTAATAACTTTTCAACTGTCATCACCATGACTATAATATATTTTAAGCAACATTCATAGCTCCCAGAAGTATAAGCTTGCTAGTATATATTTTGAAGAAATAAATTATGCATTTTTTACTACTTTACTGTGCCTCTCACTGGAAAAAAATTATCATCTTATTTCATGGAGAATATCACATACATTGGGGATAGTCTTGTGGGCCATCAAATATAACAACCCAAGCACAGGACGGTGAAATGTAACCCCTTCCTTGCAAGAGCAGATCATCAACATTCATTTTTTCAGGTCTCTGTGCCCTGAAGTGTCATCAGCTATTCTTTGTCCTGCAACCAAGAATCTCAAAAGGTAATTATACACATCCTGATTTGGTTCATATTTCTCCTCTCACACCAAAGTATAATTCTCATGGGTAAACTCTAAAGTCTTCACCTTCTGAGTGCTACAAGGCATAATTCTCTTCCTCTAGATTATTCATCTTTTATCTGATTTTACTGAAAGCAACAAAATGCTGTGCTAATAACACTCAGCTCTACAATTCTTTTCATGTAAAATGTAAATGGCACCAGCACCTGGTTATCTTAAGCCTAACCAAAATCAGCATTTGATGAGCAGAATATTGATCAAGATATAGCCAGGCAAAATGGAGGAGGTGATGAAGATAAGAAATGGAAGCCTGTTCAGTCTATTTTCTGTTATATTGTTAGCTGCATCATTTCTCAGACTCTTGAATTGGCCAATAGCTCCATGGTCCTTTTAACAACTTCTTTTGTTGGATGCAAAACAGCTTCAATAGGGAAAAAAAGCATATTCCTTCTCATGTTTAACTTACAAGACTACTGCATCCCATCCTACCAGACTTGGCCAGAGGTATAAATACATAAGGAAATGCAATTCATATTCTAGTCACATGATATAATGATGAGAACCCATATTATCCATCTCTGTCTTTCACAAATATTCTTGTATCTTATATTGTACAAAAATGTAAACTTGTTAACAGGATTCTATTTGGTATAACTTCTGTAGCTTTCTAAATAGTATCTTCTATTTCTTCATCATTTCCCTAAGGGATTAATTTATTAGTTAATATTTAAGCCAATTGTGGCAGGGCACCTTTTGTGCCTGCCACTTTAAGAGGCTTAAGCAGTCTGTGGAGCAGCCAGCAGGTGCGGTATGGCTTAATGAAGTCATCATATGACCACAACAGGGCTCCTGGATTTGTGGATGGGGCTGGGCAGCTTCAGTATAAACCCAGGCCTTTAGAGCTAAGTAGGCTGTTGCTGTATGGATACTGCTGGAGTAAAATCACCCAGCTGGAGATCCACTTCTCCCAGAACATCTGGAGGTCAAGGGTAGGAACTATAGGGATGGAGGAAGTTCCTGGTCCTGGGGCATGACCAAAAACTACATCCTGCTAAGGTTGGATGTTGTGGTGAAGCTGCCTGTGACGGGTTGGTCCTCAGGACATGTCACACCAGTGCCTCCCTAGTGAAAGGTGAGTATGGGACACTGTATAGTCTCAGCACCCATGACCTGGTGGGTTACCCCATAGAGGGGACAGGCAAGGGGTCCAGGCATGTCATTAGGCCTGAGATCCAAGGGGTGTAAGGTAGAGAGCCCAGTGAGGGGGCAGAGTAGTGGGCAAAGTTAGGGCATGTAAGAAAGCAGTACAGCGACCAAGTGAGAAGGCTGTGTAGAGTACGGTTTGCATTGACGGGCCTGAAGGACTGGTCATGAGCTACATAAAGTAGAGTCCGCATGGCTGGGCCTGAAGGACTGTGAATTGGTTGGCCTTAGTAATCGAGTGAGCTGTGTTTGGAGGGGCCCCAAGAAGGTGGAGCAGTAGGGGAGAGTGAGGTTGAGCAGCTCAATAACCTAACCAGAGTAAACTCAACTGGTCAATACTGGGGCCAGGTCCGGAAGAGTCAAAGGGCCAGAGCGCCACTGTGAGGGATGGCCAGAGCCAGGGGCCTGGAGTTTCAACTAGCCTAGAGGCAAGGCCAGGGCCCGCGTGGCCAAAGGTCCCAGGGGAGGCTACAGCAGAGAGGGAAAAAGGCTTAGGGAGCTTTGCAGCTCAGAATGAGTAGACCGCCTGAGGAGGAGGGATCTCATTTGGGTCCAAAGGTCAGGCAGGTGTAGAATGAGGTCCATTGAGGGGCCGGAGCCACATAGTGATGCCATCTGCAAGGCATGGGACATGGTGTAGAGGTGGTATGGAGCCTTGGCATTGGGCAGTAAATGGGCAGCCTCCTGTGTATAAACAACTATTTTTAAGTTATAACAAAGGTGTGGCAGAAGACACAGGTGGGCAGACTGCCCTAGACAGGTGGGCGGGCCAACATTGGGACTGGCCATGAGACGGCCCTCTCTTACATGAATAAATCTAATCCGGTTTCAAACAACCTTGAAGTTTTGTTAGAATACCTTTCCAGTAACGTTACATGAAAACACTTGATTCTATTCAATATCTGAATGGTCCTTCAATTTTAAAGTGCAGGGGGGAAATGGTGGAGCCCTGTCTCACTGAATTCACAAAATCATACAATTTAAATCAGGTGCATACTGAGTGGCTGTGCCTACACATATGCTTTACTATGCAGTAGATTAATTTACTGTGCAGTGAAGCATCACTGTCTACACATGCAGACAATTGGGCCAGTGTGGACTAATTTACTCTTCTACTGAATAACCCCTTCAGACACAGGTACTATCTGCCTTTCACTGGGGAGTCAACTGGCCTGGCATTTCTGGGTAGCTGCCGCACCACAGGCAGCCCCACCAGGCCATCTTTCCCCAGCAGGGTGGAGTAAATTACTGTGCTTAAATGGATGTGCAGATAGTGACATTGGGATTAGTTTACTCTGTCTCAGATTGCACCAGAGTTTATTCAGTCACATTAATTGCATGTGTAGACATGCCCTGTAAGAGCAAGGCATGCTTGACTCAGTGCAACTGTTGGATCTTGAAAAGAAGGGCACTTAATGCAAATAATTCTAGAATATGGCTTTCAAAACTTTTAAAAACACTTGAAAGTGTAATTAAAACATTCCCTATTTTAAATGGCTGTTGAGGGCACAAAGTGAAAAATATGAAGGCAGATGTCACCTTAATTTAGCAATTATAAAGGCAGATATAACCTTCATCCAGACTTTCTAATGTACATGGTACAAGATAAGACTTTATTTCTCTTGAAACTAGGTCTTCAGATTTGAAGATAGATGATTTGTATCAAATGAAGGAGAAAACTGAGAGCCCTGCCTCATTCCAGTAACATCTTTTATGCCGTGTATTGAATGAACAACCATTCAACTTAATTTGAATTTAAAAGGAGACCTTGGAAGCTCAGTATTTGCTGAATGAGGCTCTACATTGTTTTAACAAAGTCTACTTAAAAACCACGCTAAACAGTTCAGACTACTGGTATACATCACACAAATACTTCTAATGTTAGAAGACTAGAAATTATGGCTAGGTACAGACATTCAAAAAGCCCGAGGCAGCATTGATATACACTATTCAGTTTTATGAAAGCGGCATAGTTTAGATCAGTAGAGAACAGAACACACGTTTGCACTTTGGTGGGGAGTAGTTGGGGGGAAAGAGAGGGAACAAATCTTAGACTAGATGCCACCATTTTTAAACCAGTTTGTGTGCGCCAAACTTCTGTTCTATTACAGGTATAGACCAGTTTTGCATCCTGAATTTCTGTTCTGTATAGACTGGTTTCTGATGACTGATACCAGTAACAGTGTAACGTCTGTACCTGGCCTACATAATGACAGGAAACGAGATACTGTATTTTACCATATAAATAAGAGTGTATCATAATGCGCAAAGGTACTTACATACACAGGTCTGGCTTTTGACTACTGGCTTTTGCTCAGCTGAGAAATATTAATGTTCTTTTAACATACTCTGTTTACAGAAACACTAGAATGAAAGTCTGAAAATTAAGGTGTTCACTGAAGACTACCAAATTAAAGTAAAATCAAATGCCTGCAGATCTATATTTTTTTAAACTACTAGAGAGTTCAACATTGGTCTCCCACCCATTTTCAAAGTCAGCAGTAAGAATCAAGTTCTGTTGTTCTCCCAGATGGCCTGCAAACCAGACTTGTAAATGGTTTACTCAAGAATTGTAAAATCATTGCAAGTATGCACTGGAATAGGCCTTCAATACCTGATTAATTCTAGAAATTACCAAAATAAATACAGACTAAGTCTTTGCTCATTGAATAGGATAAAGTAACTTCAAAATCCACAGCCACTGGTTGCCATGCAACCTGCTATAATATTATGGCAGAAATAAGCTGTGCTCGAATTTTCAGTGCCCTCTCGCTCAGCCTTCTTGATGTTGTGATACTCTAATGCTTCTCAGCTAACTTCCATTAAGTAGTTTTTTGTGGGGTAGTATTCCAAGGTTAAAATGATTAAATAACTTTTATGGTTGATCAAATATAAGCCCTTATTATACACAGTAGGCAAAACCATACATTTTAATTACTTTGTTATCAAAGATCTAGGTATTTACATTTCATTTTTCAGTTATAATTCTGAATTTAGTTTGACCTTCACAAAAAAACAGGAGACCCAAGATTCTTGGTGTCTTAAATATTTTTCCCCCCATAAACAAAACAACAACAAAAAGCACTACCACACAGTAATTATAGAAACATTGTAACAAGATTTCTACCCAATGCATAGTTTATTAGGGGTATTTTCTTTTTTGCATATTTTGTTTTCTTTAAGCTATTTTTTATTGTTCAGTTTAATTTTTAATTAGTTTAAAAATTATTTCAGAATTGGCATTTCATTTGCAACACTGCACAATCTAAGTGAAATGGATCAGTATTTGATCATATTTACACTGCATTGATACAAGATTTACTTTAGTGGTATCCCTACAATTATTCATTTTTGACAAATGTGTCACATGTCCAGGAAACAAAACGATAAGAATAGAATAAAATTAAAACAAAATAAAAACAATATTTTAAGACTTTTTAACCAACATCTGCTTTTTACCAGCAATGTGTTAATATTTCCTGTAATTAGTGCATTCTAATATTTAAGGGGACAATAAGTTTAGAGTCATAATGTAACTGAAAGTTTGTATTGCACAATTTTGGTTTCTTAAATTATTTCACTACAACAGAATTCATAGTCAAAATCTACTTAATAAGGTCTTGTCTTACACATTCATTTATAATCAAAAATGTAATGCAATTTAATATCTGTCCATTAACCTCTACCACTTGTGTAAAACTAGATTTATTAGAATAGGATAGAAATACCATTTTGGTAATTTACACTATAAATATTTCAAAATAAATATACTACCTTACATTTATTAAAGAAGAGAGAAAATGATAAATTTTTTTTTGCAGTACTTAGATAAAAAGATGTTCAGCCGATAGCACCTGATAGGAAAAAAAAATTCCAATTAGATCCACATAGATTTAGCATTGTTCCTGTTTGAAACTGGCTGCATTAAGCTGAAAAACATTATTAAAGAAATTATAAAATAAATTAAAATTAGGTAGGCATTTTAACTCATATTTTTTTACTGTTTTTCTCCTAAGAGCTTTTCTCCAGATACATTAGTATGTCCTTAAAATATGTTTTTATATATACATATGTGCATAAGTACAAATATGTGTTCATGCACATGTGCATGCATGCACAAACACATGCATGCACACAGTATTCAAAAGAAAAAACTGAACTTTCAGTAATATAATAATTTGCCACCAATAAAAAATATACCAAATAGAAAGCATGAAATTAACAACATGCAGTAGATTCAAATATCCTTGTAGCTGAAGCTTTGTAACCTAATTCCAATAATGGCTCAGAGATACATGGCTTAATATCATTTGCTCTTTTTCAGATTTTAATGATGCTCACGTGTAAATGCATGATCAGACTCAGCTTTAAAAATGAACTGCTTAACACATTTCTTTTCAGATTTTTATTCTTGCGTCTGCATAATATTCCCCTTTTAGGCTTCAGGATTTTATTGATTCAAATTATAAAATTAGCTCCTAATATCACCACTGTATACTTGTTGGTCCTTTAAATAAATATTTGGTTTAAAGTATAAATCTAAAATGATGGTCAGACCTTTCTTACTTTGGTTACAGAGCTAATCTATTTTGAAATAAAATCTCTACCAACTTGTTTTTTAAGGAGTAACAAGAGCAGACAGCATGTAAGTAACACATTGTCTTGTATTTCAGAAACAGATGAGGGCACTCTCCAGTATGCTCAACAATATCATGCATAACATACAAAACGGAGGATAATCAGAGCTCACTTCACCAAAGAAAGCTGTGATATAAGTCCTTGTAATGGTACAGAACACAATTTGAGCCATTAATAATTAGCAATGCTAAAAATGCAAGGACACAGTCATTACTGTCACGTGTTTTGATAATGCCATCAAGCGTGGAGACCAGAGCCTAAAATTATTTTGTAAAATCAGTGTATCAGTTTTAAGAAAGTATTTCATTTTATTAACTTGTACTCTTTAGACTTCCTGGTGAAATTACATTCTATAAAAGAACATACAGTACTACAGTGGAATGGATATAAAGCAGAAAAGAACTTAAAGAAAAAGTTTAAAGGATCTGTCATCAAAACTTTAAATAGGCCTTTCTCCAGCTGTAGCTAAATTATTGTACTTCTTGATACTGTTTGCTCCTCATAGCAATTGAAAGCATATGTAATTTAACAGCAGGCCTCAATCCTTTAATAAGCTGTCTTTAAAATACCTTACATGGATTACCTATCTGTAAATCTGCTTCCCATGCAGAATGTGACAGCATTATGGAAATTGTGAGTTCAGTAAAGATGGCATGTACCAAAGAGAACCACATCTGCACACTGTAAGATTATACCAAACATTGGAAGTAATCTTTAGTCATTTATAATACTGCAGAATGCATAATTAAGATTAAGGGCTCTATTCTGCCCTTACTTACGTCCGACGTATCTCTTTTTTGTGTAAATTAAACGGAAAAAGTACACTGCAAAGATTTTTTTGTTCAAATTATGAAAAGTTGGTGTTCACTTTCCTATCGTTTGGTGCACATCTGAGCAAGTTTGGCATAAAAGGTAATGATCACATATGGAGAAGACACCATATTAAAGAGTTATAACTGCCCAAAGGAGCATGTTGCAAATAATTAACTATTGCTGACCCCCCAGCATTCTACCAAATGGACACATGGTTTATAAAGAGGCTCTCTGGTCCCCTCTACACTAAACTACAGACCGCAGCCCATAAGGACCAAAAATGGAATGAAAATTTCCTTTAAAACAGTGACATCAGAGAAGCCTATAAAAGCCACTTCTCGCAAGCGGCCAGTAGATGTGGCGCTATATGTTTTGGCAGAAAGGAAATGAGTTACACAGCATGTGCCCGTCAGTACACCGATCCAGGTGCTATCTAATGATCTTACTTTCCTCTGTGATTTCTAGTAGTGGGAACCAATGAGAGCAGTGCTCCTCAGAATTTGTGCTGCCCGGAGGTGATGGGGGTTGAAGAGCAGCCCGGTCAGAATGGCTCCCCTGGTGGAAGCCTTGGGATTTACAAGCCAGGCATGTGCATGCTTTGCAGATCCTTACTTAGACTCCTCCAGGCTATGGGAAGGAACCTGCTGTCTTCTTCAGAAATTGCTTTGCAGTGTGGGTGCCATATAATAGAAATGCCACCAAGTGACTGTGGCATTTCCCAGGTTCTCTTCCTCCCTCCCATATCAAGTTTCAATTTTTGACTATTTTAAATTACTAGATAATTGTAGTAACAATTAATTAATACTTTGCACTTTCAGGGAAAATTTCCTTCAAAGTTTGTGATTAGGTCCCACAATGTAAAGTTGGTAAATTAAGCATAAACTAGGCCAGAGTTTATACCCTAAATCTGTCTAATCCTATTACTATTTACAGACTGTCAGTGAAATTAAATGGCTATCATGCAGTATGCCATTCATTATATTCCACCACAAAAACTAGGAAACATACCAGTTAGTGGCACAAATAACATAATGCACATTCCTCTTTTGGCTTTTTCTGCTCTGGCAATTTGTGAGAGCCAAACAAAGGCAATTTTTGGAAAAGAGACCACTAATGACTAAGATTCTCACACATGGTTAACGTCTGCTGCTTTGGAAACAGTGGCATTTCTAGGACTTAGCATTTGAGATGGCAGATGGGGTGGAAAGGAATCTGCCTCTGGGGTTGGGGCACCGCATCAATATCTTTCTTCCTTGCTATAGAGCATTTTTTTTTATTTGCATTTACAGCAATAAAGAGGCCTCATTTTAAAGCATTTTAGAGCTAAGTTTTATCATTTTTTTTAATTCCCAGAATTGCTACTGTATATTAATGTTGGTCTTGCTAATAGCTAAACACATTGCAAATACGTGCAGCACATTCAGGCCCTGGAGAAGCTCCATGGTTAAGTGATATTTCAGCTGTGGTGGCAGCTTTCTCACACATGAGCTCTCTCTTCCCCCAGGAGGTAGGTCCACACCTTTTTTTAGAAATAGAGTTGGCAAAATAACGCATGGAGTTAATAATATTCCCAATCTTGTTTTCAGAACAATGCCCGTCTCACTAATTTGAAGAATATGATACTATTACAAATGTAAAAACCTCTCATTATATATGATTAAAAAACACGAGATGTCCATAATTGTATTGGGTGAGGTGAAAATATGATATGGCGGAGAAAGTTATTGATGTTCTGATAGGTGAACAGAATAACTCAAACACAGAATATAATTCCATACAAATAGTCATATATGTAAGAAAAATACTCCACATTCTCTTATTTGGGTAGAGTCACATAGTGAAAACCTGGGTAAAGATTCATCATATGGTGCTTTACATATGCACCATATGAATAGCTTTAGATCACTGAAAGCTCTACAATTTTAAGAAAGTTGTCAAGTCATTTGCCCAGGCCCAAGGAACACTGCATGCCAAACTAAACTCCTGATGCTTTTCCACTATTTCTTACCTGAAAGCATACTGGTTGATAGCCAAGAAAACAGAAGTTTGCTGCTGGGTTTGGCTTGCTATTACTGCTCAATAATCTTTCCAGAAAAATGAGGTAAGTAAGGACATTATTTTCAGGTGATTTTTTTTTTGTTTAGTATGGCACAGATCAATGAAGGTTTGATAGTTTCTGGCAGTCTGCCCTCCCTTAGAGACATATTAACAACCTCCACCACTAATCTCCAGCAATTTCCCATTGGCTTTCACTAACCAGAAGATTATTTTGGGGATTTTCCCCAGTGCTCCAAGAAGAGATGTTAATTCTTGGCCTACAGACTGGATTAATACTCATTTAGCTCTCATGAGAGATCTAGGGTCTGCTCTAGGTTACTAGCTCTTCTGGTGGTGAAGATAACCTTTTCTGGAGTTGCACATGCTCAGTGGGTATGTCTACACGAGATGCTGACTGCGCAGTAGCTGAAAAATGCTGTACAGTAGCATGTCACAGCATGGACAGGGATAATATAGTAGGGCTGCACAAAGCTTCGGTCCCTAATTCGATTTGGTGGAGATTTTGCCCAATTCAGTAACCAGATCTCCGAATCTGAATCAAATCAGACGACCCTTTAATCTCTCTGAATCAAATTGGTACCCTCCGAATTGATTTGGAAAGATTCAGCGATTCGGACATAGACACAGCTTTAAATGTTTTTTCTACATATCTCTAGGTAGCAGGGGCTCCTGAGTGCTGTGATGCTGGAGCGCATGGCGTGTCCCACAGAAGCATGGGGCACGCTTGGCGGCAGACCTGGAAGTGGACCAGAAGCACTTCCAGTCCACTTCTGGGTCTGCCAGGGAGCATGCTGGGCCCCGCCCTCTTGCCCCCTCGACTCAGTGACTGGTGCCTTCTGGGTCTGGAGGGGGCACCTGGGGTCCCCCTGGGGCCAATTGCTGAGCCGGGGGGGGCTCAGGGTGGACCTGGAAGTGGACTGGAAATACTTCTGGTCCACTTCTGGGTCTGCCACCAAGCACATGCAGGGCCCCCCCACACTCCTGTGAGATGCTCCATACACCCCAGCATTGCAGCAATCACAAGCCATGCCTGCTACCTCAAGGTATGTAGAAAAAACTTTTAAAGTTGTGTCTGTGTCTGAATTGTTGATTCTCTGAATCAGCATCAAATCTTCAGATTCAGATTTGGCTGAATCGAATCAGGGACACTGATATGAATCAATGACTTGAATCACTGTCCCTGATTCAGTCCGAATCCGAATCGAATAGGCCCTGCTTTGCACACCCTTACTGTGCAGTATTATTAGGCTACTGTGCTATAGCATCACTTAAATGACTGCGCAGTAGCTTCTTGTGCAGATGTGCCCAGTAGGTAGCAAACATTCTGGAGTATTTCATACATGGACGTTAGCCTGTACCAGCATGAGGGCATCTCTCTCACAAATTAGACATTCCAGTCATAGAACAGAAGATTCAACTGCAGAAGGAATTGGACAATGAAGAAACAGCAGTTGAAACAGTAAATTAATAGCACAGACAAGTGAAGCAGGGTTAGGAACAGTTTGTCCAAACCTTTCCAATTCATTGTGTGAAAACATAAAACAAAGGATTCATGTAAAAGAAGGGAAAATAAATATTGCAGAACATTGAACAAAAATGGCAACAAAAAAAAAGAAAAGAGTGAAGATAATACTTCATACTTTTTCCACTATCTTGGTAAAAGGGGCTTGGCTGCATTATAGAATGGCAAAACATGATTTTACAATTGTTGCTATTTCCAAATAATCTGGAGCTGGCTAAGCACTAAAGAGTTGCCAACGTGCTGGTCAGTAATCAGCAGCAATGCCCATATCACTTGGCCTGCATGCACAAAGTCACTGTATGCATGATCAAGCCTATAATTCATAGGATTTTGTTGTTTTTGCATTGAGTTGATCATTCCTCCAAACACTATTTATCAGAGGAACTACAGAATTCACTTTTGGCTTCCACTCTCACTTACTCTAGATCTAATAATTATGTAAAATATAAACTGAAATAATTCAACAGAACCACGTTCTCTCTAGCTTGCTAGAATTTGTTTTGATTGAATTAGAAGAGAATGAAGGAGACAGAAGAGGAACGGGTTCTACCAGTGGCATCGTAAGCTCATTGAGTGCCTAGGCCGGGGGTGGGGGAGGAGGAGGCACAGTGGGGGAGGGGGAATGGAGATGGATGTGAGTGAGTAGAAGGGAAGGCTTACTTCCCTGAGCTATTGCTGGTGCTGCCGGAGCAGCATCAGCTCCACTCAGGCGGTAGCAGCCACGTGGCTGGTCTCCCTGGGAGCTGGCCCTGGTGCCCCTTTCACTTCCCCACACCATATACATATTGGGTGTAGGGCTATGCCTTTTCTGGAAAAGTGCCCAGGGCTGGTGCACAGCTTTCCCTACTCCAGTTACATCCCTGGGCTTTATCATTTCAAAATCTGTTCTCCTTTCCCTACGCTAAGGGACATTTGTACCTTCTTTAATTTTCCCATGAAAATAAAATTTGTGGATGACATTCTGTTATTATTTGGCTGTGTGAGGGTAATATCTTATTTCCATTTGGTTTTTAATGCCATAATGGTCTAATGGCCTAGACAGCCAAATGGAAATAAAATCTAGATGATCTGCTCTTTTGGTAAGTCTAATAGTGCTGATGACTTAAGATTTGGTGGCCTATTTTAAAATAAGAAAGCAAGTAGGGATTAGAATGAGTGATGAGAATTATGGATAAATGGTATATAAGGATGAAGTTTCTGATTCAAAGCTCCATTTTCTCCATTCCCATATCTACTTTTCTATACTGTATTCAGCCCTGAAATACTTAAGAAGACTGGGTACCCCCTGATTTATTTCACGAGTTGTCAAACTATTTAACAATATTATGTTGAAAACAAAGGTGTGGAGAACTCCAAGAGAAGCCCAGACTACAGCTTTTGGACTTGTACTTTTTTTCAAATAGTCAAAGCTAGCAAATACCTAGAATCGTTGCTGAAAGCCCCTATCAAGACCTCCTTTCAGGCGTATGCACTCTAAGAATCTTCACAATTCTCTGCACTGTACACAATCCTGCATGCTTAAGAAATTAGTGTTCAAATCCAACCACCTTGCCAGCTCCTACTACTTTTCTAAACTCCTTTTGGGACAGTTAGAACTGGGTGAATGATTCACAATGAATAATCGACTTGGTGAAATTAACTTCCTTTTCTGCTTGCACGTTGTAGTTTCTTCAAATGGCTATCATTCAAATTAATACTTTTTTTTAACAATGGGCTGTCACTGAAATTAGTATTTTTTAACAATGCATCTCTTCACTCCACTGATTGATTAAAAACATGCTACCTATGTTCAGTATCTGTTTTTCAAAATTCAAGCTATATGGGTCAATTCTAGTTGGTTATATAACCACACTGGTATAAACAGATTACATAATTATACTGAGTTTGGGGGGGGGGGGCTTGTATTGTGTTTTGAGCATTTCTTTTGTAACTGTTTTGTGTTTCCTACAGTAAATGG
>NW_017728992.1:167053191-167063909 GCF_001723915.1 Gavialis gangeticus | reverse complement strand
TTTGAGCATTTCTTTTGTAACTGTTGTGTGTTTCCTACAGTAAATGGAAGCTAAGCTGTGGTAATTTAGCACCTGATTCATTCATGTGTAATCTAGCCTGGTTTATCTTTGTTTACTGTGGGATGGCACTGAACACATGAATTAGCAACAACAGATCAGCTAACATGCATGCTTATAAGCAGAAAGCCCCTCTCCCCCAACTTCCTTCTTTGAAGCAATCTCTCCATTAATTCATCAGTTCATCTAACATTTCTTCTCCCTGCCTCTTTCTGCAATCAGAGTGACATGAATGATTCACCAAGATCTGTATTTCTTAGGGAAGGGAAGCAGATAAGAAGTATTAAAGATAAGTGCTGAGGAGAAAAGAAAATCTGCGGTAAAGAGGGGGTAACATAAATGTGAGAGAGCAGAATGGAGTAAGGGGGTGGAAGCAGAGCAAGATAATGGTGGAAGGTCAGGAGGAACAAGGGGAATTTATGATTGGGAAAGGTCTGCAGTGGAAGAAGCAGAATAAAGAGAAATGACACTCAAGCAAACAAGAGGTTTGTCAGACAGACTATATGCTCAAATGAGGTTCCAAATAGGTGTGTGTGTTAATGCGGGCTGCAATGATACCTGTTCTATTTCTTATGGTATTTGTCCTGAGCAGAACAGGACACAGGCAAGCCATATCAGAAGACAGAGGGAGATGGCAACTGTGCGCTAGCTAATTGTGGTAAAATTCAGTTAGGATAGCCTAAATTAAGAGCGACTTAAATTCTAAACTGCTAGTGGCCTGCGTCTGAAACATTATCAGACCCTGTTTGTGTACATGAGATAAAGGAATGGGAAGACAATGTGTGGATGAGGGTACTGCTCCTGTATTCATCCTCCTCAATGTTTTATGATAGTTGCTCCAACCCTGGCCCTTCTTTTGTCCAACTCCTTTCCATCTCCCATGGCCATCCTAGCTGCAAATTTCGTATGTGGCACCATCCCTCAACTTTCACTTATCTCTCTACTTCCCTTCTCTTGCTTTCCTTGGGAATGCCCACTCCAAAATAATCATGGCCACCCTTGATTCTACATATTGCACTCTGCACTTACTGGGAGAGGTGTTCATTTCTAGCACTGGAAATTACTGGGAAATTACCATCATTAGACACTTTTCCAGGAGAGGGAGCCTATAGGTGTTTCACCCTGCAGCCACCCTCTCTCCTCTATTTGTCATGCCTTCTACAGTGCAGGAACACATTAAGAAGGACAAGGCATAGGGAGCAGTGGCTGCTCCACTCCCCAAGAGCATTGACTGGGCTCTGGGAGGGGAGGGAGCAGCCAGGCAATACTCTCCACACATTCCCCAGACTGGGCTGTCCCCAGTCTGGGGAAGTATTGATCCAGGAAGGAAGGGAGCTGTGGGGCAATGTTTCCTATACCTTCCCAGGCTGGGGTCCCAATCTTGGGAAGGCTCAGTGCGGTAGCAGCAGCTCAGCTGGGAGCCACACATACAGGGTTCATTCTACTGAGAGAAACGCTCTCAAAGGAGCACCTGGAAGATCTTTGTCCTGTATGGAGCATGTTTCCCCTAGGAAAAATTGCATGAACACTGGTATGCTGGCAGTTCCTACCAAGAGAATGGCAATTCTCCCAGGAGAAACATAAAAACTGTATGTGGACCTAGTTGTAATGGTGACCTGAATTTCTTTGTCTGCTATTGCCCTCTGTTGTGAAGATCTCTTCTTTTCTTGTACTTCCTCATTTTAGATCAGTTCATGATGGGTGTTTGGACTTCTATCCTGGCCAACTTCCATAATGATGCCTAAAATCTACTTCTCAACTCCAGATCTGTCCAAATTAATATCTCAGCCTGTTTCCTCAAGGATGCTAAAGCTCAAGGTGGCCAAAGCAGAACTGTTTTCACAAGTCATTTCTGTTACCTCCTTTCTCACCCATTCTGAACTATACCACCATCTTCCCCATCATTCAGGCTCAAATTTTAGGTGTCATCTACAATTTGTACTTTTCTTTAGCTGCTTACATCCAGGACATGTCATATTATCACAGAAAAGTAGGCATAGAAGGGACCTTTGGAGGTCATCTACCAGGAGTCAGCAACCTATGGCTTGTAGAGCCACTTGATCAGGCTTGCAGACATGGGGCTTCAGTGGCATTTGAAACCCAGGACTCCAGCTGCCATGGGCTGTGGGCACTCTTTTCATAGTGCTGCAGGGAAAAGCAGCAGTGGTGGTTGGGTCCTAGTACTCACCTATCTCTAACTCCAACTGGGTCACTCTGGCCCACCATCCAGCTGCTGATGTAGTTCAAACCCTTGCCTCAGGCAGGATCATTCCTATCCAAATCATCCTATACAAACCCTTGTCTAACCTATTACTAATACTACACAGTCAATCCTGTCACCCAACAACAAGGAATAGCACCCTAACCTGCCATAGATAAAATAGGGGGACAAAGGTTGCTGCAAAGATGTTAAAATACACTCAAGAAATCCAAAGGAAGAGTGCCACGTCTCTCCACAGTGGAAGGCAAAACTCCCCACAGTCTGCACTAATATGATCAATGGATAAATTCCCTCCTGACTCCAGATGTGTCGACCCTGAGCAGAGGTGCAAGACACTTCAGTCAGGAACCTTCAAAATTTTAGTCCTGGCAAGAGCATGGCACATCCCAGTCAAAATCGTCTGCTGTGGCTGTAGCCAATACCAATGCTTCTGAGGAAGGTGGGGAAAAAAAAAGAAACAAAAACCTCAAAACCTTGATACTAGTACCATTGGGGGGGGAGGGGAATGAATCTTCCCAGCCACATGTGGCAACCAGCAAAACCCAGAAGCACTGAAAGTACCTATAGTAGATCATATGCATAAATACCCCTAGATCAGTGCTTCCCAACCTTTTCCTCAACATAACCCCATTTCCTCAGCCTCGCCCCTCACTCCCAACCCACAGCCCCGCCACTCCCAGGTGCCCATCACTCACCACCCACAGCAACCTGCCCCTCCCAGCAACACCTGAGGCCTTGCTGCTGCCCACTGCAGGCGGTGGGTGCTGCAGCCAGAATGGAGCATGGAGCCCAGCTTCTGCCCCCCCACCCCCGCACCCAAAATATGCCTCATAACTTTTAAATAAATTGATGATTTTGGGGGTGGGTGGGTGTCCGACTCACAACCTGGAAATGTCTGTAGTTGTCAAATCCAGATCAAATACGCCAGGCTGGCCTTGCAAAGAATAGATGTGTCCATAGCACTCCCCAACACTATTCCAGCCCAGTGAAAAGGGCCAGAATGATGTGAGAGAACTGGCTTGTAACAATTTTAAAGGTGGCATGAGTCGTGATGGCACAGGTTGAGAGCCTCATAATTGTAGTGGCTTGATGCTGCAAGTTGGGCATTTACTCCTGTATACTTCTGGGAACCCTGGCAATTAATTAACACAAGGTAAAAACATAAGTGAGGATACATTTAATGGCAATGGTAACTGCTTTCTAACTTCCTAACTGCCACTGAGAATAATATCAGTTTATTTTCAGTTTGCCCAGCTTCTCAGCACATCTCCATAATTCAAACAAGATTAATTGCAAACCAAGAAAGAGCCACAGGTGGTACAGCTGAACCAGGGCCTATGGTTGGGGGTGAGGGGGAGCGGGGAGGGAGAAGGATGCAGGCTGGCCATTGTGGGCTCGGGGCTCCCTGGCCTGTTGCCCTCACCTGGGGGCCTCTGTAGCCCAGCGGGTGGGACTCAGTGTGGGGAGAGTGGAGGGTCTCAGTACCACCGCCAGGAGCCCTATGCCAGCCACACCACCATGTCAAGGTGCTCCCTGCCTGTCTGGCAGCAGCAGTGGTGGCATAGAGTTGTGTCCCCCACTGCTGCTGGGCAGGCAGGGGGCACCTCATCATGGTGGCATGACTGGCATGGGACTGGCAGTGGCACTGAGCCAGCCCACCCTGTTCTGCTGCAGAGGCCCCCAGGGGGAAGGGCAAGACAGCGAGGACCCCTGAGCCTACAGTGGACAGCCTTCATCTGCCCCCACCCCACACACAAATCTGGGGGTCACATCCCTATCCATGCTTTCCTCCCCGAGTGCATGCAGCAGGAGGAAGCCAGCTGCCCTGCTGTCTCCTGGATGAGCTGCCTGTGGCTTCATCCTGCTCCCCCAGCCAGGCCCTGCATTGCTGCCCTGGCTCCAGGCCCCATGCGCCAGCCCAGCTGGGCAGCGTTCCCAGCCCCAGCCCTGCCCCACTCACCTCCTCCCTCCCTCACTGCGGGGGCCTCAATCTGCCCTCCCCGCCATAGACTTACCTGAAGGGAGGTGCAGGAGCTGCTCTCTGTGCTGCCTGGCTGCCATGTGCCCCCTGCCTGATTGCCCTCCTCCCTCGCCCCAAGCAGAACCCACTGTTTCCTGCTTTTTGCTCCTTTAAAGGAGAAAATCTGTGATTGTCTTTGTAACCCCATTTTTTATCGTTGTGACTGAAAAGGGGGTTGTGACCCCAAGGTTGTGAACCACTCTCCTAGAGCATCCCTGAACAATGCTTTTTAAACCTTTTCTTGAACACCTCCAATGAAGGTGTTCCCTAGGAATCGATTCTACTGCCTCACTGCTCTAACAGCGAAGAAGATTTCTCAATATCCAGTCTAAACCTGCTTTGCTGCGACTTCAAGTCATTGGTCTGTGTCCTGCTCTTGGAGCAAGAGAGAAAAGATATTCTCTCTAGTCTTTATGTCAGCCCTTCAGATAGCAGAAAACTGCTATAATGTCCCCTCTTAAGTATTTTTCTGCGAGCCAAACATGCCTACCTCCTTCTGCCTCTCCTTGTATGTCTAGCTTTCCAAGCCCTTTATCGTCTTTGTTGCCCACCTCTTGGCCCTTTCTAACTTCTTCATGTCTGTTTTAAAGTGTGGCGCCCAGAACTGCACACAGTACTCCCAATGAGGCCTAACCAGTGCCAAGTAGAGAAGCATTATCACTTCCAGCATTCTGTGCGTAACGTTTCTATTAATGCCACTCAAAACCACATTTGTATTTTGTGTGGCTGTGTCACACTGTAGCTCATACTGAGTGTATGATCCACTAAGATGCCTAGATCCTTCTCCGTAGTGCTGCAATCCGGCCAGGTGTTACTCATTTTGTATCTGTGTCTTTGATTGTTCTTCCTGAGATGTAGCACCTTGCATCTGTCAGCACTGAACTTCATCCAGCCCAGTTTTCCAATCTGTCAGGATCCTTTTGATTTACATTCCTGTCCTCCAATGTGCTCACAATCCTTCCAGTGTCATGTCATCTGCTAATTTGCTCAACAAGCTCTCTATTTCAGCATCCAAATCATTAATATTTATGTTGAACAGCGCTGGGCCTATAACAGACCCCTGTGGGACTCTACTCAAAACCTCCTGCCATTCTGACATGGATTCATTTATAATTACCCTTTGCTTGCGGCTATTGAGTCAGTTGCCTATCCCACATTTCTCCAATTTGTTTAGTAGAAAGTCACGTGGGACTTTGTCAAAAGCATTACTGAAGTCCAGATACATTATATCATTCCCTTCATCCACCCAATGTCTAAGAAGGAGATCAGGATTGTTTGGTATGCCCATAGTAAATCCATGCTGGCTGCTCTGGCTGCCCATGTCTAATGCGGCAGATTCTTTCCGCTTAGCATCTCAAAGGCACAGCCCATCCTATCCAAACTGTCCTATCCAAACTGTCTGGGCTGTCTTCATGACATGATTACTACTTCATCTTTCCCTTGTGCATCACCATTCCAAATGCTTTTGCAAAGATTAGCACACTGCAAAAGTTAACTCTTAGTACTGAACTCAGGATTTTTGACCTAACTCAAATAGTCCTTAAAGAAAGTTAATTACCATAATTACAAACTTTTATTATAAAAATATGCTATCTAGAACTAATATGTTGGGAACTAATGTAAAATGATTATTACTACTGTAAAATGAGTAAGAGTTCTATTTCCCCTGAGTATACATGCTTATTTAAGTTTCCTGAAGTTCAAACAACCAGTGCCTTTTAAATTGCATTTTTATGATCTGTACAGATGGGTCCAGACCAATATACTAGAATCAGACTCCCACACTTTAGGCAAAAGTTTGACGTGAATATGAATTATGTGGCTAGCGGCCATCTCTGATGAAAAGAAAAACAGACCAAATTCACTTTTCTCTCACAATTCACATATTATAGTTTGAATAACTACAGTCTGAACTCCCCTTCACAGAAAATATACTACAAAATGTGCATTGCTACTAACCTCTGCAGCAATCTTGTGATGACAAAAGTATATTTTATGTTTTGAGCTAGATTGGATTCCAGCTTTCCAAAAGTGGAAGGCAAAAGCAGTAATCTACTTTTCTACTCAGTTTTTGAGGTCTGATAAAAAAGTTGTAACAGGACCGTGACTAGGCTAAAATAAACACAGATAGCAAAGTATTGTTAAAAAAAATCAAATATGTCTTTTGTAAGTTTGTCAGAAAAATATCACTTGTGATAAAATGTCTTCTACTTTTGGGGCAGAGAATGCTTAAAGACAGGGAATGGAATACAACCTTTAGTAATTCATGCTGGAAACACTCAACAATGGAGTGTATTTGAGGATTAGAAAAGTTTCATGGGAACTGCTCACATTTGTAATGTCAGTGTGGAACCATTGTTCAAATATGTTCTTTTCAAGATTTGGTCCAAATGTAAGAACCTGATCTATTGGAATCTAAAACTTTCTCCCCCTCGTAGAAGGGAGAACTGGGAAAGGATGAACTATCTTTGCCCTGATTTATAATAGCTGGTGCTCTCAATGGAATTGCAGTCAGAGCACCGAAGCAAAAACACTTCCTGAAAGGTAGTTTGAGAATATTTGTGAGGCTCAAGAAATACAACAATACAATGAAATACCAAACATACCAGTTCACCTCTATTTACACCTGGTCAGTATTATGGCTGGGGAATAAGGACCATTAACATTTATTGCCACTTGCTGTAAATGAAAAACAAATTCTACTTTGGCTTCCATGGGATTATCATTGAACCATAATGTTAGGCCCAATTTTTACTCAGGATTAACTGAACATTGCAACCCCTACGTATTGTATCAATTCTCCTGAGGGAGGTGTCCAGAGGCAACAGCTAACAGAAGAATTCCTCAAAGCAGAAGCAAAATGAAGACACCCTTCTGAGCTGGAATGGGACAGGGAGCCAAGCATCAGTGCTATGGCATCTGTTGACACACAGATTTGGGTGCTGAACCTGTTGCTGCTTCTGTGGGGAATGCAACCATTCAGAAGAATCGTGTGTAAGGGACACCTTGGATTTTGTTTCTATCTATGGCACCATCTAGGCCTCAAATACTTACTGCTTATGCTTTTTGGGACTGATTTTGAAAGGTTACACCCATCTTTTAACAGAGTACATAAAAGTTGAATCAGCTAAATACACTCAATTATACACAATATTAACCTTCCTCAGTTCAAGGAAGACCAGGGTCAGACTTATTGTTTTGAAAAGTATTATCTTTTATTTAGAGCAATAAAAGTAACTGGCTTCATTTCATTCAGCTGCACACCATACAGAAGAACTGGGACTATATTTATTCATTTTAAAGTTTCCTTTTTAAAGGAAAAAGCTAGCTGAGGGAAACAGTGAAAACACCACCCCTCTCCTACCAGATGTACTAAAGATATAAATTTAACCTGATTCCTTCCCTCCACCCCACTTAACCAAGTGCTTTTGGGATTGCAGAAATAATGGTGCTTGTAAAGACCTCTTATCTTTGGTACATTTACAGGCAAGTTTTTAAGGTAGTAGTTGTTCCTAAGACTTACTTTCTGTACAATTAAAAATTTACGTAAGCACTTCTATTCTCTCTGCAACAAAACCTTTTAAAACAGAACCTCTGTGGCACCTATTCTGCTTTCACTATCAATTACAGGATCATTTTTAAGGTATGAAATTGTGACGCTGAACTGCAGTTTCAGCACCACAGAATTATAGCTTGGACAAGTTATAGATTGTGCTCCAAATCGGCACTAAAGCTGCAGACATCAAAATTCTCTTAATAAAACTGGATTCTTAGGCAAGATGAGCCAGACTGAAATTACTGCAATAAGCAGCTTCAATTAGGTGCTGCCCCACCTAACTTTTAAGCATCTGTCCCAAAAGGGTGATTAAAAAATCACCGAGTTAGACACCTAGACTAAATAAAGACAATTTAGAGACACCTAAGAGGATTTTTTTCTTGTTATGCCCAGTAGTGTATGCAGAGAAATTGAACGTTAAGTGTCTTTGAGGAGAAATTCAAAAAGCCTGGAAACGTTCCTACTTCTCTGAGGATCTACAGCCGCGCAATCAAGTTGTTCATCAACTGCAATTCACAGTATTTATACCTCCACTCTCAGAGGGTGCCCTAACCACTAGGCTGAAGAGGCAGACTTCCTCTTCCTTGTTCCCAGCACTCTTTGGGTGTATCCTCATGAGCACACTCGCACATTTTCCTGGGGACAACTGCCAACTACTTGTCCCTGGGTACACACCTGCACACGTGCATGCAAATTGCCCCAGGAGGGGAGAGGAGGCTGAGGCCAGCACCTGGACTGGCCCCAGCAGCCTTACCTGGGGTCCTCTCAGGGCTGCAACCGAGGCAATCCGGGTACATGGAGTCTGACCAGCAGCAGACACTCTCTTGTCTGCCTTTGTTCAGTCTGCCTAACGCAGACACCTCCCAGCATTAGTTAGCTGGCTACAGTCTGTGATGGCTCTGGCCATCCAGGCTATGGTTTTGGGTGGCGTATGCTTTTCTGGCATAATTTTTACATACCAGGATTTCCCAGTATCAAATTTTGCTCCCGTGTTACAAATATACAACCATGTGCATTTTGTGGCACATCAAAAGGCTTTGAGGCACCGCAAGCCACATGTTCCTGCTTGTGGGGATTCAGTCTTTATCTTTTACATTTTCAATCTAGTGATGTGTAAATAGAAATAAACCTTGGAACAAAGGCCTTAACCCAGGACTCCCCTCTCCCAGGAAAAGCTTTCTAACCACTAGGTTAGAGGGACAGGCTGCTTGCTTACTTTTTGTCCCAGGAGTCTTGAATTTTTGTCAGTCTCTAGTCATCAAGTTTCAAAAGGAAGGATGGAAAACATTTGCACCTAGTCTGTTCTAAAGTCTTCTGGTTAAGACACTCTCCTAGGAAGTAGGATCTCTGGGTTCATACACCAGAGATCAGGTTAAGGTGGCCTAATGCCTAGCTCACTCACATCCTTGGCAAGTGCCTTAACCACTAGGCTGTTAAGGAAAAGGCAGCACCTCCATCACTGTCTCCCCACTTGGGAATTTTGTTCTGTTGAGGTTGAATAGTCATACTTTTTAACTGCTTATTTGTGGTAGACTCAAGAAGACCTTGGCTCCCTCCCGAGCCTGATTTGAATTGCTTCAGACCTTAGGGGAGACTCATCACCAAACTGCAAGCTCTGGGTTGTTTCTGGGCATTCCCAATGTAGGGAGTCTTGCACAAAATAGAACTGATCCTTACCAACTCCCACCTAAACTCCACATAAGGAGCTACTTGTCTATCTTAATGTGTGGATTCAAATCTCAGATCCAAATGTACTCAGTGAGTTTAACCTTAGAATGTGACATTATGGTGATGGACCAACTATAACATTTATATTCAGATCCAGAACTCCTTGGCTAGGGACAGATGTTCAAAAAGCCTGAGCCTGAATTGATTCAATCTTTGCAGGTTTGTCTAACCTGGCTAAGCTGAACTGGTCTGTAACTGTGCAGACATTCTCTCTGGACTGAAGAAATGCAGGCCTGCAGTGGCTCAGGCTAGATGCTGGGAGGTGGGGGGGGAGGGATGCTAGAGCATCCCTTCTTTCCCTTCACAGTACTGAGCTGAGGGGGGTGTGGCCAGGCCCTGGCAGGATGCTCTGATTAGGGAGGAGTTCTACTCCCCACCCCCTGCTTGCTGCTCCTGACCAGTGAGTCAGCAGGGAGTTCATAACACAGAATTTAGCGCTTCATCAAAAAAACAAAAGCCTCTCTCACTAGTTAAGCTCTTCTTAAACAACTTTTTCCAAGGAAGGAATGGAGGGACAGTTCCAGCTAACCTGTTGATTAGCTCCAAAAAGCTGTAAGTGGCCACTGTCCTGTCTGCCTTACACAAACACCTCTCAGCATTTAGCTAGCATACCACATGCTGGCTACAGTCCATGCTGTGGGAGGGGGGAGGGGGCAAATCCTTGCTTGAGCAGAGAGTGGGGGGGGGAGTGGGGGCAAGGTGAAGCCAGGGAGAGGGGCAGGGCCAGCCCTGCTCTAGAGCAGAGAGTCCCCCCCTCCCCCCAGGGCTGCAAAGCATCTGAGATGGTGGGGAACTCTGGTTTAAATTAAACCAGGATGGGGTTTAGGACAGACATTGAATAAACCAGTTTGATCCACATCAATTAAGTCTTACGCTACATTCAACCAGGTTTATTTAAAACTAGTTTTTGCCATTTTCAAACTAGTGTATGTGCACTGAATGTCTGTTCTGTTACAGGTTTAAACCAGTTTCTGATCACTTAAGCTGGTTTATGTGTAACATGTGTCCCTAGCCCTTGAAGCTAGGTTCCATCCAAAGTCTACATATCCCCTATCTCAGCCTTCACAAGTAACAAGGACTGGACATCTTATTGCTTTCCCACAACACTAGTCTGAGTCATGCAGGTAATATGTTGT
>NW_017728992.1:167024036-167048191 GCF_001723915.1 Gavialis gangeticus | reverse complement strand
ACATGTGTCCCTAGCCCTTGAAGCTAGGTTCCATCCAAAGTCTACATATCCCCTATCTCAGCCTTCACAAGTAACAAGGACTGGACATCTTATTGCTTTCCCACAACACTAGTCTGAGTCATGCAGGTAATATGTTGTATTTATCCCCTAAAACAATACACATACAAAGAACAATAAGGAAAACCACACACACTTTTCTGATGATACTGAAATCAAGAGTACTAGCCTTAATATTGCATGCAATATTTTTCCCACTACCAGTTCCTGTTTTCTCTTTCCCTCTTTCCATTTTACCATCTTTTCTCAATGTTTTACCCTCCAGAATGTAACACTTCCTCTGTGTGTTTCAATCACTCCCACTACCAAGTTTTGATTTTTCTCTACCCTCTCCTACATTGTGTTACTTATAAATTCTATTCTGACTTGGGAAGGATCATCAAAACTTTTTCATTAGAATAATGATAATCATCTCTCTTTTTTGCTCCAAACTGCTCTATCAGTCTAATATATTTCAGTAAAATTGAATTTAGATTCCTTTGATGTCCCCAAGGTCTTTATTTACTGTTTTCAAATGTTAAAATGCTTGCCTTGCCCACCTACCCCCAGTCTCGCCTGTGTCATCTTCATTCCAATATCCAACAGTTTGGGGGACTGTCTCTTGCATGTTGTGTCAAATAGGTTTGGGAGACCCCAAGTGAGCAAAAAGAAGCTGAATTAAAGAATTACAAAAAGCATGCTGTGCTAAGCTGGCATACTGCTTGGATCAATGACTATCAAAAACTCTCATTCAGATGCTGTAGCATAAAATGCCAGCATTTGGAAACTACAGTACCCCAACAGTTATGTCTTTCCACATGGGTGTTGCTATGGGCACCAGTGCACAGGAGTCTACTACAAAAGAAGGCTGCCAGAAGGAATAAAAGAGGATAATCTGAAGGATAAAAAAATGGATAGTTTCCAGTCAAAATTACCATTGTGTAACTTTGTTAATTACCAGTGACAGACTAAAGTACAGAGTGCCTTAGCTGACAAGAAAATGTCCTTTTGGGCATAATATAACTTAGAGATCTCTGACTTTTTAACGTGCAGCGTCCAGATGGTACCTTTTGCTTCATGTTGTGATTAGGAGGCTGAAAGGCCATTTCTGAAACAGAGGCAGTGAAAGCAAGCATAGATCAGAGGCACACAGGGCTGCCTGAATGTGCTAGAATGAATTGTATCATTGTAGGTAATCCTCATATGAGGACATGTAAGGTGGGAAGAATATTTTCTAAATCTATTTGCTGGAGACGCTATCAAGTGTACTTAGGGAGCTAGTTGGTGTCGCTGATTAGAATCCTTACGCTCTTGCAGATTAAATACACAGTAAAAGGGATATTTTATTTAGAAGGTGTTAAGAAAAATGAACACTGAATAATAAAATGTTGCACTAAATTCCCACGTGTTGTTTTAAGTTATGGCTGCTCTTGTATATTAGAAAGTTATGCCCTCTTCATTTGTTTTCTGCAGGCTTTACTTGGGAGGACTGTACAATGCACTAAAAAAAAAAAAAAAGCAAAACACCCTACAGTAAAGATAATCTTTCTTCTTCAACACAGAACAAATCCTGTGGCTAACTCCCTTTGCAAACCTGAGTG
This sequence comes from Gavialis gangeticus, assembly GCF_001723915.1. Taxonomy (NCBI): domain Eukaryota; kingdom Metazoa; phylum Chordata; order Crocodylia; family Gavialidae; genus Gavialis; species Gavialis gangeticus. The sequence continues at coordinate 167,046,554 of NW_017728992.1, read as the reverse complement.
GTATTGACATGAGGGTGTAGAGTCAGGCAAAAAACTCAGCATCTTCTGATGAAACACAAACTACACATATTCAAGAACAAAAAATCTTCTAAAAGCCTGTGTGTAAGATAAGACTGCCTTGGGGGCAGCTCGAACTTGCGGTCTTGGCCATTTACGCAGGATTTTACAGAGCCATCTATTACAGTATTCAACAAAAAGAAGTACTTCAAAAAGCTTCCTTTTTCAGTTGGAAGTACAATAATTTTGTAAGTCGAAATTTGGAAGTGTTCCCAGTTTTTGGCAGTAAAATGATAATACTGGGCATATCATTTTAAAGTGAAATCTCATGGAAGTTAATTCAGACGACAAGGTCACTTTTAGACATTTTTTTCCCTTATGTTTTGGACTGAAAATAATTCCCAAATCCTATTATTTGAAGCAGGGGTACTTACCATAGCAATCCCTGCCTCCCCTGATACACATGCTACCTCTGAGATAGAGCTCCTTAAAAAAGAAAATAACCCTCATAAGAACATATACTACGAGCCTCAGAATTTTTTAAGGGGGGGGGGGGCGAGTTTTACACCAAGCAGTTATATTTCTCACCTTTGCACGGCTTAGTATTAAACATAAACTTTTTTCTTTTATGAAATACTCACTCTTTACCCTCAATTAATTTAAAGGGGAATAAAAGCATTTGAGGCTATTTTAACGAGACTTTAATGGGAGGCACGAAGTGATGGCTGCAGTTGTAAGTACTCACCATACAAAGCCATAACACACAGCAGTGTACTGGTGCAGAGACTATGGGTGGGGGAAAAGAAAGACACTTGTTAAATTACTGGGAGTTCAGCGGCTGCCACTTCCCCTCCCCCCAGATTATACTAAATCAATCCTACCAGGGATGACTTATCCTCACAGCTCACAAAGATATCTCTGAAGAGCAGTTCTCCCTCCCCCCCACTGGAATGCACTGGTTTGCAAGTACCAGCATCCAGTATTTAAGCAAAGTCCCAAAGAAGGAGAAGAGATCTTCATCCTCCACTCGGTCCTCCCAGCCACCCCCTCCTTGGTGTTTCTCTCACATTCTCTCCCTCTCTCACTCACACACCAGTTCACATTACATATGTTGAACCCTGTGATATACTATCAATATACATGGTACATTTATCTAAAATGAAGTATAAACATTTCCAGCACGTGTACTTAAGATGCATCTGTTTGCCAAGTAGTCTTGCCCCCTTCCTTGCTTACAGTTAAGATAAGCATTTTGATTTAAATGACTTGATTCCCTAAGCACAGGTATCCCTAAGCACTACCTTTGTGACAGAAGAAAAAAAGAAAAAAACCTCAGTAGATCTTTTGTTAACATACTGGGAGCATATCACCATCCTAAGGTCTGATTTAAGGCTGTAGATGTGAACAGCAGAGCAGAACACAAGCACCGGCCCAGGAGTGTTTCTTGTATCTTCCCTCAGATGCACACACTATACTCCCATTCATTTTAAAGGAAATGTTTATAGACATACCAGAAGGCAGTTTGGTCCTATGACATTTGTATACAAATATTAATTATCTTAAATTTCAAAACTTTGCTCTAGCAAGCTCATGTAAGTTTTCAGATGGCAGTGCACTCATTTTACCTTGAGTGCCAGACTCGACTCCTGAGTAAGAAATCATCAAAAAAACCCTGCAGCACAGCTCTTATCCTTTGAGTCCTGCTTAACTCTGCTTCTAACTACATCCCTTCTGTTTCCAGTTCCTACTGTGTTTACTGTTACGTTTGATTTGTTTTCATAAAACCACTTCACACATGATAGACAGATCAAATAAATGTGAACAAAAATATGAGAGAATAGGGGTTATACAATGTCTAATGTCAATTTCAGATCATGTTTAAATAAGACAGAAAAGCACAAATATATAATACAGTTTCTACGATCATCTCCTCCGTTCCTTGCTAAGTGTCATTTACACACATGAATCCAGTGTGTATGAAGGATGATTATCTGGCAATCTATTAATCTCCTCATCAGTTACAGGATAGACGGGAACATTTTAAACATATCAGTTCCTCTCTGAGTCTGTGTTAAACTGAAGCCATGAGAGACAGAAGACAAATACATTAAGCCACTGCAATCCTAAAAGATGATAAAAGCTTTAAGTGAGCCAGGAGAGCCCCAGAGCCTAAACTGGTACATTCTGAAACATCCTAATAAAACCCTGAAACAAAATATCTCCTTCTAATATTGCCTTCTCTTTTATTTTTTACTTATTAAATACAAAACAGCAACACATTCAGTACATTTAACACAATAATACCAAACAGGAGGAATAACAATTGAAACTAATTCATTTTGATTTCTGCTTTACAACTAAAGAGAAAGACTTGGTCTTCTCTGAAAGATTTATGAGGCTTCCCACCATAAAGGAGCCTGGATTACAGCTATGCTTACTTTATAAAATGAAATTCTGCCATTATAGGCAAGAGTTCATGGCTGTAATTATTTCAATGCACTTCCCAGTCAATGTGTCTTATGCAGCTGAGCCAAACCCTCTCTTACATATGCAGGTCATTTCATAAGAAGTCTAAGAGCTTCAACAACTTTGTGTGACCTTGCATTGAATAACACTGGAAAATTGATTTGGCTCTAGTAATAAAAGACCGTCTGCATTATCTGCATTCTAATTATAATTAATATAACCAGGATAACTGCTGTATTATTTACGATTAGAGCTATGGTGAGCACAGTGTAATAATAATCTGCTACATAATTTTTTATTGATCTGATGGCTTTATTGCAGAAAAAACAAAATGCTACACTGCTGTACTACTAAAATTGCCTTTCCTGACATGCGTGTTTAGACGAAATGTTCATTTAACATTTCTTTTTATCTCATCAAATTCCCATAGATTTTAATATCAGAGGAAGGATGATGCTATGTTTCTCTTTATTTATTTTTTTAATTTTCGTGTTCAAAAGAAAGAGAAAATGGACCGATTCGCACACCCATATATTCTATTGTTCATTTCCTGGGTATCATTCTTTCCTTGGCTTCAGCAGTTGCAGCAAATTTCATTACCAGCATTGGGCTGCACTTTAGAAATATACAGCTCTCTATCTTAATGGGTTGACATGTCATACAAAAATAAGAAGAGTGCCCTTTTAGAAATGCAACCAGATCAGTCAAAATTCCTCTCAAGGGTCTAAATCTTCACTTAGATGATCACATATGTGAACACTTTATCCTCAACCCTAAACTCTGAAGCCAAGATGAGCCTTGGACTGAGATCTCAAGATTGTATTAAAGGTTAGGTAAAAAATATATATATTTTGCAAAATCAGTGGCAAATTTGCAGGTCAGATTATGGAAAAGAAAAAGGTGGTACTCTCCCAAACAAAGCTATGACCTATAAACTAAGCTCTATCCCCCAAGGACAAATGAAATACCACTAGCAATATACTCTGTAGATTTTCATATCATATTGTCTCTCTTTCTTTTGCATAAAATAAACATGTTGATACTTATGTTTATTGTTAAGCTTCAGAGTTAATGTGTACTATGATGAAGGGTGCGGGTTCACTCTTTTCAGACCTACTCTTTCAGACAGCCCCAAAAGAATATGTTAGGAGCATGTAGGATGATGGAGTTGCTATCAGCTTTAGGTAAAGTTGATATCCCTGAGCACTTTTGTTAAACAATTACATGGCAATTTTTGTAACATTAAGGGTATAAAATTTGATATCTGAGAGAAGGTCCTATATGGGTAACAAAATTTTCTCTTCTTTAATCTCCCATTATTTGAGTTGGATGGATTTTTCATTTCCAGTGTCTGTCCTTAACTACAGTGTTGTATTATCAGGCATTTTAACAGCTTCCACATTCCCCCTTCTAGTGCGGGTCACATTTCACTCATGGATGCACTAGCATAATGTGGGGTGGGGTGGGTGAGTAGGGCATGTGCCCGAGGTGCTGCCTAAGGGGAGGGGCACCGGGGGATGTTAGAGTAAGGGATGCCTCACCCTGGGGTGCTGCTTGCCTCTGCTGCCTCTCAGCAGCCTGCATTATTGCCTGCCTCTGTGATGCATATTGCCTCTGTGTGTCAAAGTGCAAGGCATTCTGGGAACTGAAGCTTTGTATAGCAGTAGCGAGGGTTGCTGCCAATAGGGGAAGAACTGACCCCCATTTTTTGCTGCCAAATGAAGCACATTTTTTGCAGTTTGGACATGGGCTTTGGCAGCAGGGCTGGTCTAAATGAAAACCAAAAAGGGTTGGTGAAAGAGGCAATGTAGCTTTAAATTGAAACTATTGCTAAACCCAACTCACTGCTCCAGGGATTAAAGAGAATAACTATTTATTTTCATAGTTTCAACTTCATCTCAGATCAGTCCCCTTCCTACAACTACATTTCTTCCTGAATGTCATTCTCTAAAATTCCAGTCAAACGCAGCAAAAATATTTCTCTACTTTTACCTGAAACCTTCCTTTCTATCCATTAATATTCACTCCAACATCTCTCAGGTATTCAGGCTCACACACTTGATGCTCATTTTGGTTCCTCTTGCTCCCTCCCTCAGATCTAGTTTGTCACAAAATCTTGCTAGTCTTTCCTTAGTAGTACAGAATCAAGTCCTTTCCACCCTGACTGCTAAAACTTACTTTTACCTTGCGCTCTTTTCCAAAGATAGTTCCACACTGTGGGTGAGGACAGGGGTGGCCTTAGAGTTATTGGGGCCCTGGGCAAGAGAGTCATTTGGGCCCCTTTAGAGGTTTAATTTTGATGACCTATATATAAGCAAGTCAGACATTTTTTTATTTCGATTTCACTTTGCCCTATCCATGAAACTGCAATGAAAGCATCTTAATACAACATTGATAATACAAATATTCAGTGTAGTTAATTTTTATTTCTATAAAGTGTGGGGCCCTGGGTGGTCGCCTGTTTGCCCTCCCCTAAGGCTGCTACTGGTGAGGAGCAGGCTGATTTGATTTCCACAGCCCCCTTATTCATAGAGCTTACTCAGCTCTTTATCATCTTGAAATGCTGCTTTCTTGGGATAGGAAAGGGCAAAGAACAGAAGAAATATTGACACACCTTGTGCATAACTTCCAGCCAACAACACCCTCTTGGACACGTATACCTCAATACCAGGAAGAAATCCATAACCCTTCTCCACTTCCTCAGAATTCCTAAGTAGGGAGAGGCACCCAGCACATCCCATTGACAGCAAATCACAACAACCACATTCAGCTTCCGCTTCTTCTGGTGATCACAAGATGCCCTACAGTATGGTGGAACAGTTGTAGAACTGGGGAAATGACAAGAAACAGCCATTATTTTGGTGACTGCTTGAGGAAGATTGAGAATCCTTAAACTATAAGTAACCTTAAGTCCTTCCAATATCACTCCCACTCCATTTGCCATCTTTTGCTGTCTTTAATTAAGATCGTAAGATCTTTGGCTTTTGAATTTGACACTCAATGTTACTCTCAGTTCTACCATTGCAGAATTCACATATAAAGGGCTTTAAGCAACAACACAACAACAGCTGACTGTTTGTTTAGTAATTAATATATGTTAGACTAAGAACCTTTTTGTATAAAAAGTCTGCAATTACTGTCATATGGACTTTGTAGGGGCTCTCTTTACCAAATATTGAGTATTACTACAAACGGGCTCATAAAAGCATATCAGTATTCTAAATGACATTTTGGTTATAAAGGAGGACTTGTATTGCAAAGCTATATTTTTTAAGATGATAGATATAGCCCCAAAAATATACTTAAATCACTGTATGATGGAGAAACACCTCCAAAATAATGGCAGTCACAAAATCCCTTTTTCCTAATCTTTTCTCCAGCCAAAGAAATGAAATGCAAAGATTCTGTCATTTCACAAAAGAGCTTCTGAAAATGATGGAGGTGAGGATTATATAGAAAGACAAGATATACCACAGTATGTTTGGGCTAAACTCCAGTTCTACTGAAGTTAATGGACATTTTACTACAGATTTCATTTCACCAAGTTTTGGCCCTATTATTTCAAGAATGGCAAGTAAGCAGGGGGGGTTGTAGTATATATGTGTGTGTGTGTGTGTGTGTGTGTGCGCGCGCGCACATGCATGCATGTGTGAAGGAAAATACAGTATAACAAAATTAAGGTGTCTGGCAGATGTGAATATTCCAAATAATTTATTACAATAGGTACTTCTACTGATTTGCTTAACCCGCATTTCCTGGAGAGCATGTAGCAATATACTTCACTGAATATTTAGTACTGCATATTTTTGTAAAGAAAGCAAGCAGGGTATTTCATATTTAATTTTTTTTACAACTAGAAACTGCTTCAGTCTTCATCATCTTTTACTTGGCCAGAGTCTTAGTGGCCTTTGGATTGTGCTCTCCAACACTAGAAAGATGCAAAAGATATTTTTATTAAGTATTGCAAAAAATGCATTACTTAATCATAAAATACAATTTATTTTTATCATTTTATTTTGAAACATAACGTGTGCTATTCCTCATTCATCTCCATATCAATGGGCCCATTTTTATAACTTTGCAGATTTAGTTCTCAATACAGAGGTTCAGCAGGTCAGCCAAGTGAAAGAATTTGCCATTTTTAAAGTAATTTTTGAGAGTACTTTAAATGTATGAGAGCTTCAACATACAAAAAATAGTACTGAAAGAGAACACAGTATTAACTGTAGTGAAGCTGGCTTTTAATTAATTACATTTCAAAATTGATCATAACTTCTATTTGCCCATTTATTTAAGCATTCATTTTGGATGTTTCCAAAACTTCATTTTTTTTTTTTACAAAGAGACAGATCTTCTTTAGCCATTACAAAGTCACAGAAAAAGAAAAAATAACTCTCTCTCACTGAATTTGTTTTGTACAGGTCTTTAGCAAAGTCAGTTGACATATGAAACTAGAAACCTGGCAAGGACATAGACCTCTAACTCCTGGTGACTGCTTGGTCTGGAGGAAAAGCCTTAACTCTGGGGCTGTGTGTCAAACCATGGGCAATTAATCATGAGAAGATTAGCCCCCGAGTTTAACTGAGCTGAAAAAAGCCTATTGGTTCTGTGACATCACTGCTTATTTCCCCCCTGCCTAACCTGCCAGGGGAATGCTGCACTCAGGTTGCAGTGGGGATAAATTATTTCCCTGCTGTGAACTGTGAATGCATCAGTGAAAGAGACAGAAAAATCCTTCAAAATGTGCCAATTCTGAGAGGAATTGCAGATTCAGAAAAGAGAAAGACACACAATTATGCTGCATTTTAAAATATTCTACAGTGTTATATTTTTATTACAAAAAGTTTTTATTTTTTTAGTGAGATACAGTCTGCCAAAATGTATGTTTGTGATGCTGACCTGTAAAGCCAGGCTAGAAAATGTCTCTAGGCAAACAGTTATAACAGTAAGGGTTAAAATTCATATTGCCTTCATTCCACTCACCTCCTTGATGGTTGAATTTCAAAACTTACTTTTGACCTATTTAAAATACGAATATATTTAATAACCTGGAATTACTTTTTTTTTTTCCTTTTTACACTAAGCTATACAAGGAAATTAAATAATAACCACCTCTCCTCCCCCTTGTGCTAATGCACCATAAAGATTGCACTTAAAATCATAGATATGTTCATGGATACTTCATAAATTTAAAAAACAATACATTTTTCAGATCAAATTATTCATTGTGAATTATTTTCTCAGCTCTACAATTTTGTATGTATACTGTTTATCAATTCATTGGGAACTTTAGCAGCTCTGTAGAAACAGGCACAGTTTAAATCCCAAACATTTTGCAGCAATTTTCAATTTGTCTCACCCTATGTGCACTTAGGGAGAAATTCTACCCTCCCACACAATAGCTGGTTATGCAAGCTTTGTATGGTGTTATGAAATTCACCCCCCACCTTCAACCTGTAGGTAGGCTGGACTAGCAGCCAGTGCAGTTCTACACCCCCTACAGTGGGTGTTAAAGCCATTATATCAAGGGAAAGAAAAGCATACTGTAGAGTTTAAAAAAAGCATTAGACTAAACCTGCTTTCTGAACTAGTTTATTCCACTCACAGAAGGACAATTATCCAAGGCAGCATAGCAGGCTAGCAAGACTGGTACAGAGAAGTGTGCAAAGTCCTTGTGACTGTCTGTTCTTTTTGTCCTGAAATCTTTCTAATGCCACATAGTGTGTGAACAAGCTGACTTGGAAGTAAACCACATGCCAAAACTACTGTTTGTTTAAATTCACGGCATTCTTGATCTTGGCTAGGTTATAGGAAAAGACAATGTATTATTCCACTTGATTTTGAACAAGCAAAATTAGAGATTTATGTTCAGACAGCATCAGGAAAACTTAAAGAATAACATCACACAGTATATTGCTTCCTGCCAAAAAAGACTCCAAATGAAAAAGAAAATCTCTTAACAATTTACCTCTGGCATATTCAGTATGAGGAGATCATAAAAGGAATAGCCTAAACATACCTTTCCATCACATACTGAGTTCAATCAGTGTTAAATAGCTTCAGAAGACAAAGAAATGAAAAAGTAAAAATATCCCTTTGCGAGTGAAAATTTAAAATATGCCACAGCACCGCACTGCACTTTATCCTTCTAGCAAGAACAGACTTCTTAATGAAAACACAGAATCCCCTTTGTAACAAGTATACTGTTTCTTATTTTAGCATGCATTGGTGAGCCAAAACCAGGAAAATGATTTGCCAATATATTGATTGAACAGTTGTTATCTCTTTGTCTTCTTAAGTTCTATCAGAAATAACTTGAACAGAACTCAGGTTTAATGCTAGAGCTGCTACAGAAGGTATTATTTTCCTTTTGATGAGGTCCAGTGCTATTTTTACACCGCTTGACAGAGAGGTTATGTTAGGCCTCAGGGAAGGAATAGCAATTCTTTAAGTAGGGCTTGCCTAACAACAACTTCCTCCCTCCTGCCACTTTATCCACCCTCCCTGATACAAAAAATGTCTGATTCTCCTTTTTATTTAAAAAATACACATCATTAGCTATCTCCTCCATAATCCCTCTCACAAACCCTAAATTGTCTGTCTGGAATTCCTAACTACAGTATCAGCTGTTATGTTTATTAAGTCTCCCTTCCTCCCCATTCCAGCGACCAGCCTCCCTGCCTCCTCAATCACATGTGTTGTTTCTCATTTAAATGAACAGTTGGATTCTTTTATTTCTTACAAGTGCTGGATTCGCCTTATCGCCCTCATTCCTTTGGGGGTTGCCAATTGGTTTTATCCACGGATGTATCATTTCTCATGCTTCCTTTTTTTCTTACAAAGAGAAAGAACCACTTCGTCAACAAGCCTCTCCGGAGTGGAAGATTAAAAACCTAGACATCACCTACCTTGCAGCGCTACTCCCAACTGGGTTGTGTAAAACTCAATTAAACTTGTCCCCATTGAATACTGCATTACAGTACATTAAACAGAAAATTCTTCAAGCGTGATGACAAAGCTTGAAACCTTGCCTCAAAGCTGTTCCTTGTAGCTTTCTTTAACATTTCAGTCTTTATGGTGCAAGTCTCCCGTTGACACAACTTTAGTCCAGCTATGAAAAATCACAGAGCCCCACAGGGATTAAAAAGGAAAGAGGGGAAAAAAACTGTGGAAGCTGGTCTTGTCACTTTCTTTAGTGCATCTACTGAAACTATATTGCAAGCAAACTAGAACATGAGAAGTATTAGAGGTAATTACAATTTAACAATTTAAATATAATAGGATGTTCATTCTGTCAGGTGCTTATGGATTTTTCTTTAACAAGTATAAGTCCAATACCCCCATTAGCAAATCAGAGCATATGAGAATGACACCAGTATATAAACTAGGGAAGAATCTAATACGGAAAACATTTGATTAGACTCAACTCAAGCCCAAAAGTCCGGGGATATCTTACACAAATTCAAGCCTGAATTTCAGCCCTTACCCCAAATCTAATTTTCTCTGTTCACTCCAGTTGTTTGGAGGACGATGGAAGCCCAGAGCCAAACCTCAGTACTGACAGAAATCAAACGTCTTAAATTTGCTTCCAAATTCAAAATGTCAGTTCCCTCCTTTCATAAAACAATGGTGAAAAGCTTGTTTCAAATTAATTTTCCTGAACCTTCATACTGTCTTCATGACAAGTACATTGTAAAATGACATGGAACATTCAACATGCTGTGTAATTCAGAGTGGAATATGCATTGAATATGAAGGTAGGCATTTAAATGTGAATTCCCCCAAAACAAGGAGGATGTGCAAAAAAGAGAGAGAGAGGGAGAGAGAAGAAAGGAAATATCCTTGCTGGCTAGGTACAGACTACAGCTATTGCACTTTTAGTGGTATAAGTGATTGGAAAGCAGTTTACACCTGTAACAGAAGTTCAGCACACAGACTGGTTTAAAAATGGCAGAACCCAGTCTAAGATTTGCTGCCCCCTCAACCAAAGGGTGAACGTGTATTCTGTTCTTTACAGATCTAAAACTATGCTGCTTACAAAATACAGCAAACTCAGATCAATTCCACCTCAGGCTTTCTGAATGTCTGTACCTACTCTCTATGTACACCAGATCAAGTACAACTATGGTGTCTGTTAGCATCCGCTGATCTCAAGTACATCCAGTTATCTTCACACTGACTGACTGGTAACATTTCAACAATTCGCTACAATATTTCTAACCAACTATTTTTTCCTTTTTTCTCCTTCAAGCCATAACTTGGATGTTATTCCTCAAATGTTGGAACCTATTTTTCATATTAATCCTTGACATTTATTTTTATGTTAGCTTTTTTTAACCACTTGCTTTCAATTTATACATGCTATTGCAGCATACTTAGCATTTTAGCAAGTGCCTGTCCTAAAGGTGACTGATTTTGGTCACAAAAACAATTGCTCATGTACTTTCACTGTTAAAAAGCATTTGGGATGTTCTAGGATGAAGAGTACTATATAAAATAATTCTTGGGTTTTTTGCTGCCTTAAAATTATCTGGAATATTTGTTCATAGGTTTTGATGCTTTGTGATGTATGTAACAATGCCCTTCTGTATTTATTCAGAAGTATATCTTAGTGGTAGTGTGTGCTGGACTACTATATTAACATACTTAGGCTACACTGTATCCCTTGAAACAAACAGTGGCATAGCCCATTTTTTAAAAGAAAGCAGAAAACGAAGTGTAAAACATTAATTCCAACTTTTAAAATATTACACAATTCAAACTTGTTTTGGCAGCTTTTTATATAGTAAAACTCCTCTTAAATCTAAATAATTCCTATTTTCCTGCTGTATCTTCAGCTTTGTGGCCCTTTCAGCTGAAGTACGACATGTAGTATTCAAGAACAAAGGACCACATAAACTTACGGAATATGGATGTGGCCTAGTCTGCCTTGTAACCCCTTTCTCTTATAGATGTCAGAGAGGATGGTAGAACTACTATAAGAAGTCACAAAACTTGCGCTGTTTTGGGTTTCACCTTTACAAACTCCAGATAACCAACATTCAGAAGAACATGGGGCCAAACTCAGGTGTCCAACTACGGCTGACAACATGTAAAACTGTAGGGTGAATTCTCTACTCAACTACACCAATTTATACAAGTGGTACTCCACTGAAGTCAACTGAGGTTCATTAGTATGATAAATTAAGTAAAGAACCAACCATACCTGGAAAATTAAAAATCATTTGCAGCTATACCTTGAACACCTGGTGAAGAAAATATTTGCATCTTAAGGGCTGGATCCCCTGGAAGGAAAGTTTGGGTAAAGGAATCTAGGAAACGAGCTATACTTTAAAGAGACCATATTAAGGGCACAGGAGAAACCTACCCCAATGCAATGGAAGACTGGGAAGTGTAATAGGAGACAAGCCTGGTTAGACAGCATCTCTTCAGTGAACTAAAACTCAAAAAGGAATCTTACAAAAAGTGAAACCTTGGTCACATCACTAAGGAAGAGTATAAAAGAGGTATCACACAGGTGTGGAGGGAGAAAATTAGGAAGTGTAATGCACAATTTGAGATGAAACTGGTAAGGGACATAAAAGGGAGTCTACAAGTATGTCAGAACCAAGAGTAAGACCAAAGAAGAAGGCTGGAGTACTTAGTGCCTTTTTTACTTCAGTCTTCACAAATGAGGTCATGAGCTCAGTTGGCACCAAAGACAGGGCAGAAGAAAAACAGCTGAGAGTACTAGATGAACAGGTTAGAGATTACTTAGACAAGCTAGATGTTTTCAAGTCAGCAGGACCAGATGGGATACAACCTAAAGTACGGAAGAAAGTAGTTGAGGTAATTTTAAAGCCATTGACTATCCTCTTGAGAACTCACAGAGTCATCAGGTAAGGTCCTGGATGACTGGAAAAGGGGCCACACTTATCTTTATAGAAAGGGAAAAAGGAGTATCCGTGGAATTACAGTCCTGCTAGTCTGACCTGGATACCTGGAAAGATCATGGAGCAAGTTCTCAAGGCCCTTTGAAGCACCTGCAGGAGTATAAGGTGATCAGCAACAGCCAACATGGATTTGCCAAGAGTGATCTGCACCTGGATAGCCTGATTTCCTTCTTAGATAAGGTAACAGACTCTGTGGATGGAGGAAGAGCAGTGTATGTGATATACCTTGACTTTAGTAAGGCTCCCACAGCACTCTCATTAACAAACTAAGGAAATAAAGACCAGATGAAAGTATTGTAAGATATATATATAACTGGTTAGCTCATCGTGATTAACAAACAGTCATCAGAAGACTGAGGGGGGATGTGATAAATGACTGAAAAATGATAAGAGAGAGCATGGAGGCAGACTATTTTCTGTAGCTGTAGAAGGCAGGACTAGGAGCAATGGCCTTAAGATTCAGCACAGGAAAATTTTAGGTCGTAGATTAGGTGGAACTTTCTAATGAGCGTAGTCAAGGACTGGAACAGGCTACTTAGGAAAGTTGTAGAATCTGCATTCCTGGAAATTTTCAAGCGCAGTTTAGACAGACACTTGGATGGTTTAGTCATGGATGATCTTGCCTAGATGATCTCATGAGGTCCCTTCAGCCCTACTTTCCTATGATCTTATGTAAATGGATGTAGGCACCTAGATGCAATTCTATACCACCCTGCTCGTGTCTCTAGGAAACTATTTAATAAAAAGGTGGGTGAGTACACCTCATCCTCTCAGTTATTTTGTGACTCTTTCTTAAAAGTGAAATGACAGAGTGTTATAAAATAGGTACAATAAGGGAGTCTTAGGGGTTTGAAAAGGGTGGAACAGCATCAAACTTAGGTACCCAATTAAACAACCAAAAGATGGAATAGAATCTGGCCCTTCATCTCTGTCTTTGCTTTCTTAGGGGTAATAAAACATACCGTTCTGGTTTATGCAGGGCTATTATTATTCATTAAATGCTTGAGAACTTTGATAAAAAGTTTTAGAGGAATGCATGGCATCGCTATTCTTAAGAGCCTGTTTAAATTGAACATCTGCTTCCCAACTTAGGATAATGATTGGGTTCTTTTTACTTGTCCATAGAAGAGGTTAAGCACAATCAGCAGCACTGCTAGCTCCAACATGCTAAACTGTGAAAAAATCAACCACATTTTCCAGTAACAATGGTAAATAGAAATAACATAGATATGCCATAGACAGGTAAAGTCTTTGGGCATAAGGAAAATGGGCAATATGGGTGGTTTAGAGTAGAACTGAGCACACAATGCAAAGCTGCCCTCAAGATCCCTTATGCAGCCACACTTACTGGTGTGTACCAAGAACCACTCTTAAGCAGCTTTGCATGGAGCAAGTGGGCAGGATGAGCTACTTGGCAGTGCTCTTGGGCTCTGCACGGAAACATTTCAGACATGCCCATTTAAGAGCGGATCTCTCTGCAGTGATTGCCATTCAGAAGCAAATTTAGTTCTGATTGTGATGTGGACATATGTCCAATGGAAACAAGGCAGGGATCCCATTCCTTTTATTACAGGTTACCAAGAACCCAAGTCAATAAAAACTTTGACTCAGTACTGAATGAGATTGGTGGTCTAAGACCCTGTAGTTTACCATGCATCTCTTAATCTAACCCAGTGCTACCTCTTATAAAAATGTAGCCCTCTGTATGTCTTAGGATACAGAAAATGAGCTGGAATCCAAGAACCGAGAGTCCAAGAACCTCGCATATTTAAAGCGCACATACTTTTGTAAGTGAGATTAAGTTGTCACAGGAATAATTAGGAAATGAACTGCATATCATAAAGGCAGAGTGGTATTGTAAGTACTGCAAGACGTTATTATGCGGCAGCTTGGAAAATACATGTCCTGTTTATGTACATGTCATGCAACAGTAGATGTATTTGAAAAATAATATACATACAAACATACAAAAGACAAATTTTCTCTTTGAACTCATATGCAGTTTGACATAGAGGGGGTTGCACGTAAAGTACATGGAAAGAAAAGAGAATATACCACAAGGAGTTGAACAGTACTATCTGCAGTCTTATGTTACCTGTAAGTAAAATGATTAGCATATGTTTATAAGGAAGTCAGATTTTACACTGCAAGGGAATATCTGAAAGCAGTCACAGCTGGTCATTCTTAAGACAGTTATCAAAATAATTCCAAATCCCCACCTTGCCCCAACTCACCTAGTTAATAAAATAAAATTTAAAATAAAATCTCTTCTGAAATCAGCTTTGTGTCTTAGTATATTTTTTCCAGAGCACGGATCCAGAGAGGACTGGATGGGGTTCAGAACATGCAGTCTTTTCCTGTTTAGCCCCAATTAATTTTCACTTTAGGACACATGACAGATAAGGTTTCAAAACTATGCTTCAGGCTACACTTTACACCCAAGTAGGCCATTGACAAATATCATTGTTTGTGATTTTATACTTCATTTGCTTCTACAATAAATATAACTTAATGGAACCTTAATCATAAAACTGGTTGTGCCTTAACAGCCTGTCAGTCTTATTTTAGATTTTCATTTAATTGTAACTTGAAAATGCATTTAAACCACTCATAATTTAAAGCTATTAAAATGTACATGCAGCCATCATAAAAATGAACCTGTTCACTTTTAAAAGAACAGTTTTTTTTAATAAAGAAGCTATAGTGGTTACGTTCAGTTTATGCTACCCTTCTTATTTTCCAGTAGAAAACAATTTCTTTCATCTTGTATTTTAAGTTCAATTGCCCATCGTATAACATCAGTGAACTTTTTGGCTGGCCAAAGACCCAGTTCACTCCCTCATGTCTCAGATGCTTCCGTTCCAACATTTCTGAACAGTTGTTTCAGCTAACAGATCAACCACATTAGTTCATCATAGTTTCAAAGTTGAAGGTTAGGGCATATCAGTCAATTCCTGTTAAATGAATGATACTTGGTTTTCATGAGGATATTTTTGTTTGCTCTGCTGTTGAATAATTTGTGCACTGGCCTGATTGTTCAACATATTTCTACCTCTCTATATTTTATATATACAGTTTTAAAAGCAAACTTTTACTGACACAGAATGTGTTATTCTTTTTAGCATTATCATTATACATGAGAATGATGTTGTTCGTGATGACAATACTATAGAGCATTTCTGATTTTATCCGAGTTTGTTTTTTTAGTTACTTAAACACAAAGTGGCAGGAGTTACTAAAGCCTTCTGATCAAGTCTGATAGTGTCCTTCTTCAGGTGTCCCTCAATTAGGTTTAAGTTTTGACGTCCCTTTAGATATGTGCACACCCATCACACTCCTGTGCTTAGATCCTCAAATCATTTTCTATTTTTTCTTTTTCTTAAAGAAATTATTCTTTTTTCAGTTTGATTTGACATCATTCTAATACCAGTAATTCTACCACTACTAATGGCTAGCATTAATAATAGTGCTTTTTTATCAACTGAACTCAAAGTACTTACAAAGATGGGTTAAAATTGCTCTCTATACAGGTCTGACTTTTTGTTAATATTTTCTCTCAGAGCTTAATAAATTAAAGATGATTATTACTTGTCAAGAAGGGAATTTCCAAGTCATATGCACCTATGCTGCTGTTAGGGTTTGTGATAAAGGTTTTTATAGCTTAACTGAAACATTTCAGCCAAGGCCTGATTTTATATGTTAGGCTAGGAAGTCTAAAGATACTTTCTGGTACCAAAAGGAGCTCCAGTTCAGTTGTATGATGATATTTATCATCATTCAGTTGCATGTTTATATTTCAAAATCCTTTCTTAATTGTTCCATAAGGGTGCACTGTAGATTTTCCTTTATCAGTAGCAGTATTGTAGAACACACCCTGATAGAATGTGAAAACACATAAAACTCCTTTTCTTCCTTGAATTTTAGTGTAAGAAGGGTGATATCTTTTACTGAACCACTGTGTAGTTGGTATGGAGTTAGACAAGCTTTCAAATGCAAGATAATGCAAGTCGAGTCTAACCAGAACAAGCCAGGCACAGCATAGTAAAGAACAGTTTTGGGAGAGGGGGACAGATACACAATTAACGGAAGAAGAAAAGCTGACAACGGGGAGTTCCAGGCCCATCAAAAGGGAGGAGGGTTATTCTCACCTTTCATGTGTGGAAAGAATTCAGGAGTCAAGTAAATTATAATATGCCATAAAACCAATATCAAAGTTTAGTCCTTGGTTCTTAATGTCCAGACAGCTTATGGATTTTTGTTCCCAAATTCACCTTCAATTTTTATATCATGTAAAAAATTCTATTGTAAGGCAGCTTTGAAGTAATTTCCAGCAGAATCTGCAATAATATGGCATCATTACCTATACATTTAAGAAATATCTAAAGAAGTGAAACTTTTCTACTTTTTCTTTATTCTCTTTTCCTCAAGTGTTGCTTATATTAGCAGAGAAAACTTCTGGGAAGAAGCTTACAATGAAAAATATATTTGAAAATTTGTTAATAAAATATATTTACTCAAAAACAAGATGAGTTCCTCCCCTTCCCCGCCCCCCACCCCATCAGCATGGGAAAAAAAGCCCCTCATCTTATATTTGCATACAAGAAAACCTCATTAAATACACTGTCTATCATTAAATTGCTGCCAAAAGCAGCATGGCTGCTTGCAAATGTTATCCCCTTTCCCCCCAACAAATGGTACTTTACTTTAAATTCTACTGAGCCCAGCACATGCCCAGAAGAGGTTGGACCTGGCTCACCTGGTATCTGTATAGATCAGGTGCTTTAGTGGGGCTTTTTTGGCACTTTTATATAATAGCTGATTGAATCAGCTTTACCTAAAAGCACCAAAAAGCCCCGGTGAAACACTTGATCTACACAGATGCTATGGACCGAGGTTGAAGCAATGTGCTGCTTCTTCTGGTAAAGTGCTTTTTTTTTTTTTAAACTTCTGCAAGCAGCCCATGTGCTTAGTAATGGAAACCAACTATGAAGCTGATTAAATGCAGCCAACATTGAGCATGACTATAAAACACATAGCCCATATTAGGCAAACATACTGATAGATACCACAAGGATAACTTAGTGCAGCCCAGCTGACTAAGATACATAGTAGTGCCCACTGGGTGCAGTCCCCTTCAGCACCAACTCTTGTTCAGGTCATAGTGTGCTGCTACACTGAATACATTTCAAATTACTCTTCACTCCCATAGCTGACCTGTACCTTTCTTTCCCATTCAAATGATTCCTTTTTTTTCCACCAGCCTTAAAATGCCTGGAAAACATCACCTACCTGAACAGTTCACCCAGCAGTTTTAAAAAAGGTAAACTGCATCAATTCTGGATGAACTAAGCCTACAGATATCTGTAGTAATTTGCCTATATACATATTATTATGTACATTTATGTTTATACTATGTTTATTTCAAGGTCAGTGTTTTCAAATTTGCCCCTCACTTTCATGTGCGAGGTAAAGCAGGGTCAGACAGTGAGGGGGAAGGAGGGGCCACGGGGGAAAAAGTTGAGGGGAGCAGGCTACTTGACCACCAGATTTATTTTCTCTGCTGCAGCAGTGGGAAGGGGACAAAATTCATAGCAAAACTACAATAATTATACGGACAGTTCTCGACTTAAGACGTTTTGAGTTACAATGAACGGCACTTACGTTTATAACTTGACACCCTGTTTCGATTTTCTGACGTCAGTTTCCACTTTACGACGCTTGATCCGACACCACACTACACCAGCAAACAAGTTCGCTGCATCGCCCATCTCCCTGGAGAACATCTGTCTAAACTTCTTTGGACACTTTCTTTAAGAAAGCAAACAAGACTACAGAAAAACCTCCAGCCAAGAACCCTTCAAAAAGTCCAGCAAAGTCACCTCAAAGAAGTTCTTCCAAATCAATATGATTGCTATTTACAATATAAATACATTAATGTAGCTATATTACTAATCTATAATTGACTGAGCACAAAATTCTGGGTTATTTTTGGTGAAAATAGGGTATCAGGCCTTGGTTCAGGAACTAATCACCCATTTATAACATTGTTGCTATGGGAAAATCAGTTCTGAGACATGATTTTCAGGAACCAATTATGTTGTAAGTTCATTTCCATTCTATACCTGGAAAATTATAACAAATTTATAAATTTCCATATAAAGAATCTATTTATTGGGGGGTCATCTTATATTCCAGTAAATACAAGAATGAAGCCCTTAAGTTGACCCACATGATAAGGTATGTAAAAGTTCTCTTGTGACATGAGGATGCATCTTGGCTGCAATGACAGACTGAGCACTCCCTGTTTTGCTACATGAAGGATGCTAAATTGGGACATGGTGGGAGCAAAGTAAGAAATGGAGGATAAGTCTTATTCTAGGTGGAAATGTAGGCTGTTCAGCTGGTCTTTCTATGAGGTTAGGATGTGGGTGTAACAGAAGCAGGAAACCTACTATTATATATCAAATGATGGGATTACGACACAAGATTCTTTTAGCCAAAGCCCTCACTGTCCATGAAGCCCATTTATTTTCAGTTTCAAGTGAAGGGCAGTATTTGGCTTATAGGATATATGGGCCAATTATGCTAGAATAATTTTATTATATAATTATACTATTATATATTAAGTGTATAACTATAGGTATCATTTTTACTTTCACTTGATTTGATTTATAATTTACTAAAAACAATTTCTATTTTCACATGTTTACTATTAGGAGCTCTTTTCATGCAGGTGACTGGTGTGTACTAAATTTGGAGGTGTAAGTTCTGTGCCTTCAGTCAAAGTAGCCCATGGGGCAGTAGCCACAGATGGGCTGCTGGTGTCAGTGTGGTGGCTGCTATTTTTGCACCCTACCACCCCACAAGTTAATGTCCAGGGCTCATGCCTGTCCCCACCTTTGTTATACTACAGTTACATTTCTAAACTAAACTTGGGTTTAGTTAAAAAGAATTTACCTAGACAGATACTGAAAGTCTTTTCTCCACTGATGCTAATTACCTCATTGATGCCTGAGGTACTGAAGCTCCTGGAAAACGATATCTTCCATACGTACCCCATGCATTTGGAATGTCCCTTCTGAATGGGCAGTATTCCACTGGGAAACCGGCACGTAATCTAGTGGCAGGCCATCAGCAGGCAGGTAAGGCTATGACTGGGATTTGTAAGTTTGCCATGTTTTTAAAAAAGCAAACAAGCTTATTCTCTAAGAGAGGGTTTTCAAGATTTTACAGGGCTGAGTCTATTTTTATGAGCATAAAATATATCTCACAATTTCCCCAGAGTTGCAATGTAGCCCATTCATTTCTTTCAACATGCATACTGTTTTTTATCCCTTTTATCCTTTTAATGACAACCATTCAACAATAAGAACAAAAACAGGCATTAATGCCTTTAAGAATAACACAGGTCCTAAGTATTATTAATTAATAAATTATGTACGGGTCACACCTATATGTGTCTGGGGGAATATGAGAAGCTATACATGCCAGCCACACCATTAGCTCTGCATACAAACACACAACTGCCACCTGTCTGAGTCTCCAGAGTATCAAGAATATGAGCAGAGTGACCTGTTGATAAAGTATCAATCTGAGGTCAATTAACTGAACCACTAAAGACTAAGTTTTTTTTCTTTTACGTAATAATAACTGGCTTATTTATAATAATTGAGAAACTAAACACACTCATGCAGTTTTAGTGTTGCATGCTCCAAGACGTTCTGCAGTACCCAGCCAATATCCACGTTGTGTGCTGGTCCCAAAGTGGACTTACTGTATGTCAGTATTCTGTAGTTAGCCTGCCTGCTACCTCACCCCCTGAAATTAAAAGGATTTCAAATTTTAACAAATGAAATAAATGACTTAATAAATGACCCAGTATTCATGGGATGGCATAGCAAAAAAAATTACATGCATTAAAGAATGAAAACAACTCCAAATTAACATATGGCTGACATTTCAATGAAATGCACTAATAATGGACTACAATATTTTTCACTTGAAGAGGGAAAGAGACTGGTATCAAATGATGAGCTTATGACAGAAGAGTCTTTTAGCCAAAGCCATCACTGCCCATGCAGCCCATTTATTTTTGGCTTCAAGTGAAGGGCAGTATTTGGCCTATAGGATATATGGGCCAATTATGTTATGATATCAGTCTCTTCACAGTGTATGTCTGGATGTCTTTCTTCAATTTTCTTAAGGAGCTAAGCAACTTAAATAGTATGAAAGAGTCTTCTTTTAATTATTATAACCAGGCTTTATGTATTCAGAAAGCAAGGGGCACAGAGGACTTATATCATACAGACAATTATAACACAGGACCTCCATGAAGGGTGAAGAATATATTTCTAGATTTCTCCCCCTTCTACTTCTACATGGCACACCTGCCACCATAAGTTTTCCTTGTGTCATAAATACATGCTAGGAGTAGTTGACAGGAATCACTATAAAACAGGCTATAGATAAATCCAGCCTGTTTCATTCCATATAGACTTTTTATTCTCAGCTCTGATGGGGCTGCTTGAAATGAATGGCCAAGGTTTGATTTTAGGCTTCTAGGTCATGGTTTCACCTTGACAACAGCTCTTTCATTTCAGGCAGTAACATTTGCCAGGATCCCTAAGGTGCTTTCATTTTTGTCAAGAACTGCAAAAAAAGAGTATGAAGAAATGATAAATCTTAATTCACAAGCTGCAGGACTATCTCTGTGTCTCCGGCACAAAACTTCAAATCCAATCCAAGAACTGGATGTGTATTAGAAGCCTGCAGATTTAAACCTTGTCCACCATGATCAAACTGGATTTATGGAGCATCATAACTCTCTAGACACCATCCAGCAGCTTATTAATTTAATAGACTCCTGTCCATTCCATGATGTTCCTGCCCTGACAGTCTCTTAAGATAAGACGAAAGCCTTTTGACAGGACAGAGTGCATATATATTTTCTTCTGTTTTCTCATGGATGGGGTTGTCGACAACTTGAAATGTGTGGCTCAGCAAATTTGGTTGTTTTTTTCCCTTTTTGCTGTGCAGGGAAGATGACACTGACTACACTTCTGCCAGCTACAGGGGTCATGAAGCTTGTGTATCTTTTCCAACCCCAAGTATTTATTTAGCATAAGAGTTTGCAAATTGGAAGTGAACTGATTAAAAGGAAAATAAACCACAGATATTACCAGCGGGGGGCAGAGGGGAGAAGATCACAGAAACTCTCAACTCAGTACCAGTTAGCATTATTTCCTTTGAGATTTATCTAGAAAATCAGGAGAAAATATAGGCCCCACACAAAAATCTCTGCATAATTGTTGGGTTTTTTTTGTATTTGGATTTTGTGAAAGTATTTCTTTTTACAAAGTCCCAGCAAATTGTACTTCTTTCTTTATATTCATTGGTGCATATAAGTGCCAATTTATAGCTATTTACTGTCCTGGTCCCAGAGTAGACCATTGTACAGGAGACATATCAGCATTATGTTGCCTGCTTCTTCACCCCTAAAATTAAAAGGATTTCAAATTTCAAAAAATGAAATAAATTATTAAATTAATGACCCAGTATTCACAGGAGAACATAGCCCTAATTAGACTCAAGGCACCCCTCACAAAAATGCCTTAGCCCTCTCATGTTCCAGTTGGTCTAATAAAAGGTATCATTTTGGAACCAAGAGTTCTGGTTTTTTGTATGTCTTTTTGTCTCAGACCAACACGGCTACCAAGTACACTGCAGAAACATGGAAGATGCCGAATTTTAGCCGATTTTGGATTTTAAACTTCCTTGCAGAACAACAAGGAAGTTTTTTTGCTTCCCTGCCTGCCATCTGACATCTCCAGGGAAGGAATTCTACCTGATCAACATATCAAAGAGCCACTCAACGGAGCTCACAAAGACACTCTCATGGACCCAGAGGGACAGACTTCCATCTTCAGCTCCCTCTGTGCTAAAATAAAGTTTATTTCCTACCTATGGGGCCTTTTTACCATCTTGTACCATCTACACTTTTCCCAGAGCCTGACGAAGGGACTTGGATCCCAAAAGCTTGCAGAAAAGGACAATTTTCTTGCCATTTTCCGGTTGGTCTAATAAAAGTTATCATTTTGGAACCAAGAGTTCTAGTTTTTTGTAT
>NW_017728992.1:167005864-167019036 GCF_001723915.1 Gavialis gangeticus | reverse complement strand
TCTTCAGCTCCCTCTTTGCAAAAATGAAGTTTATTTCCTACCTATGGGGACTTTTTGCCATCTTGTACCATCTACACTTTTCCCAGAGCCTGACAAAGGGACATTGATCCTGAAATCTTGCAGAAAGGGACAATTTTCTTGCCATTTTCCAGTTGGTCTAATAAAAGGTATCATTTTGGAACCAAGAGTTTAGTTTTTTGTATGTCTTTTAGGGCGCTCATATTTTTTTTACTATGGAAAAATAATGGAGCAATTATTCTCTTGCAAAGAACTCAGACCATAAGAGATCAGAATGTTTTTGATACTATGGCATCCTATTTGAAATCTCTGGTTTTATTTTGTGAATCATGTGCTAGTATTTGCACCCCTAACAGTGCTAATATTGCATGACACCCTTAAAATTATCTCACAGCACAAGGCCTTTGTCCTCTCTACATTTCATTAAGAACACAAGAAATGGCAAACTGGGTCAGACTAATGTTCCATCTAGCCCACAATCCTTTTTCTGACCGTGGCAGGAGTGAATACTATATAGGGAGAGCACTGAACCAGATCTCCCTAGAACAGTGGTTTTCAACCTGTGATCTGTGGACCCCTAGGAGTCCACAGTCTGTGTGTAAGGGGTCCACAAAAATGACTATGATCAGTCAAAAGTATGTGAATACACACAGTTACTAGGAGTGTGTGAAGCAGGCAGCATTCAGTTTGGATTCGGCCCGGGTCGGGGGACTGTGATTTGTTTCGCTGATTTAGATCACTTTCCCAATTCGATTCAGCTGAATCTGAAGATTTGATTCTGATTCACAGAATCAGTGATTCAGTCATAGACACAGCTTTATATGTTTTTTCTGTGTATCTCGAGGTACCAGGTGCAGCTTGTGAACACTGAGATGGTGGGGCGGATGTAGCATCCCATGGGAGTGCGGGGGGGTTTCCCACACGTTCGGTGGTGGACCTGGAAGTGGACCGGAAGTACTTCTGGTACACTTCCAGGTCTGCTGCTGAGCATGCTGGGGACACCCTCATGCTCCCTTGGGACACTCGATCTAACCCCACCATCTCAGCATTCACAAGCCACACCTGGTACCTTGAAGTTTATAGAAAAACATTTAAAGCTGTGTCTGTGGCCGAATCGTTGAATCTCTCTGAATCGAATTGGAAGCTTCCAATTCAATTCGGAGAGGTTAATGAGTCTCGTGATTCAATTCAGATGGGTCTCCTGATTCAAATCTGGCATTCAGAGATGCCAGAGGAAATATCTCTAACTTCTATTCAACAGCTACTGATAAATCTAGTCCCTTTTTTAACCTGGCTATGCTACCTGCCTCTACCACCTCCTGTGACAACAAATTCCATAAGTGAACTTCATGTTGCATAAAAAAAGTACTTTTTCTTGTTCGTTTTAAACTATCCCCTACTAATATCAGTAGATGCCCTTTGGTTCTAGTGGTTCCCTCTTGTAATTATCCCTACAGTGAATCCAGTTACCTATAAAATTTAAGAGAAGAAAAATATATGTTGCTTTTCCTTCTCCCTAAACTTGATCTGTCTCTAGTTTGGACGGTGAACTCCTTGGTGCAGGAATTATTCCTTCTTGTCCATCTTTGATGAATGCCAAATATAGAGGATATTATTATTAATATTATTATTAACAGTAATAAAAAAAACCTACAACATTATGGGCAAAATCTTGCCTTCTCTCATCGGCGGCAGCAGCGGCAGTCCCTCGGAGTTATCCGTCAGGCTTGACGGGTCCTCCGGTGACTGAGGAGCCCGATTCTGGATGCACACATTCTCCAGCAATGGGGGAATATTGTTGTGCATGGGAATGGGATTTGCAGCTACCTGGTCCACCGAGGTGTGCACTACTTCAAGGCCCAACAACTTGATACAGAGGCAGAACAGCGGCGGCGGCAGAAGGAGAAGACCAACCCAGGGCTGCAAATCCCCCCCCGCCCCCAACAACAAAATGCCCCCATTGCCAAAGAACATGTGTATCCAGAATCGGGCTCCTTAGTCACCTGAGGACCCATCAAGCCTGACGGACATCATCCTTGACTCTGAGGGACTGCGGCTTCCGCTGCCAATGGAGGGAAAGATTTTGCCCATAATTATAATGTTCTCTATATGTCCTCTATCTTGCCTTCAACCCTGTAGCCAAACAGGAACTCATCTGTTCGATACACCTACTGCAATATTTGCATACAAGTTCCTTGGCCATTCTGCCAACCCAGCACTCTCCAAAATGGTGCTCTTCTGACACAGCCTGGCTCATGGTTCTTCCTCTGATCTTGTAAACTTTCTTGCAGTAGCTATGCGGGTACATTAACTGTTGCTACAAGATTATAAAAGAACATCAGGCCCCATCCTTGCATGCCTATGTTACTCATAGGCGCACTTGGTTATTATTCTGTGTAAATGTTACATACATACTTTCTCTTGACAGCAGCCTTTTACAGTTTTCAGTGTTAGAAAGAGAGATTTTAAAATGAACTTTTCCATGAACAGAGACCTTGTATGAGGGTTAGTTTTCCATGTACACATACTTTCACCCACAAATAAGACAACAGACATGTGTAACATCACAGAAGACACTGACACATTGCTTGCCTAATGGAAGCAGTCCACAGGGACTAACAGACTCTCAGCAGAGACTGTATCTGATTTGTCCACACTGAACAAAGTACATTTATACGTAAGGGATTTAAAGAGAACGTGCTTTTAATAATGTGTGAAAGAACACCTTGCATTCAGAAATATAAGCCCCAAGTTAACCTTTGGCCCATTAAACAATTGCTCTTTGACCCATAACAATATACCCTCATATCCTAATGCAGCAGTATTTAAACTCCTTAGAATGTCTGACCTACGCCTCACTAGGGTCCCTGATGCTACGTGTCTGTGGAGCAATTTACCATTGCACTGGCTGAAATTGCAAAATGCATTTACTTGCAGAAAACTCACTTGCTGAGGAAAGATACGGTATCAAGAATCTCATAGAACAACTACAGAAAAGCAATTCTATGTCACAGAAAAAAATTAAAATTTCTTCCATTGTACAATGGCTTTCAATACAAAGGTAAAAAGAACCCATATGCTTTCTTTAAACAAAGCATATTAAATGTTATGTGTGATTCCCTGGAGTAACAGAACTTAACCCTTTTAGAAAACTTGTATTATAACACATTAATTCCTATAGCACAGCAGTAAGGTAAGTAAATAGATGCTATTTACACACTCAAAACAAGACAGAGCAGGCTTAGGAGACTTGCTTCGGGGGGACAGCAAATTGTGGCAGAGTGGAGATTGCAGTTGAGGACAGCCTAGCACCCAGGATCATATTATGTCCTCTAGACCATTCTGTCTTCTTAGTAGCTGCTATTTATAAATTAGCTCCATGACACAGTTTCAGTGTGGGCATCTGTCATTTTAACTAAGCTCATCCTGCAAATCCACCCTAGCAGGCTTGTTCTCCATTGTAATTGGAGAATAGACTTTTTTGGGCGGCTTTCAAGAGTAACATCTGTTTCAACAACAAGTACCCATGCTGTAGCTACATGGTGAATCATTCCCAGATTTTTATTTTTTTTTTTTTACCCATTTTTGTGTTTACAAAAATAAAACGAAGCATTCTTAGTTCTTGCCCTTAGGCAACATTCTCTCTCACTGGAATTTTGTCTTAAACTCCCAGGAAGAGCTGACAGCAGGTTTACTTGTGGAAGGATATAGGTTTTTATGGCATTTGACATCACATTTCCGATACTACTGGGGCAATTAACACATCATTCTGTCAGACTATTTACTAACCTTTCATTAAGATTATTTTGAACAGTAGTGGGATGAGAACAAATTCTTTTTCTACTGCATCATCTCAATAACAAATAAGGGCATAAAGTACATAGTAAGGCTGGACAGAGAATGAAATAATATCAGTAAATCACTAACATAAATGTAAAAACAACCACTGCATAAAATGAAACAAAATGACAGAAGGCTCAAAATATTTGAACTGCTGTTGCTGTACGATCGGGCCAGCAGATGGCTCTTTTTCGATAGCTCTAAGGCCAGTCGGCCAGTATTCCTGACCTCAAACCATTCCTGAAGAATATGACAATTTGAATCAAAATTGTAGTTTTAAAAGCAGCCATTTTATGATCTTTGGTTCCCAGAACAAAGATGCTCCATAGCTGCTATCTGAACTTTAAATACCCTCAGTGTTATGCAACATAACCAAACAGTCTCAGACATATATTAAACATGTTGGTTTTACTGCATGGAGTTATCCTGTGGTGCTCTGCAATCAATTACTGTTATACTACCATCATTAATAATTTTCTTAATGAAAATGATTCTGTTGATCTCCGTTGTATTTTAATTATCAGAGTTAAGCATAATTACACTGCAGCTCTGAGCTGGCATGTAGACTCCTTTAGGGCGCAATTTTGTTTTAACACACTGATAATGTAATTTTACATTGTGTCAGTTGTTTAGTTATTATCCAGTCGTACAATTCCACTGTATTCCTGATAACAGATAATAACCTTAGCACCTCCTATATCCTGAAGTCATTTAAAAAGCAATATTGGAATTTCACAACTAGCTAACTTAATCGCCTTATGATTTTATAATTCCCACAGCTAAATATTTGTACAGGCCCCCTGTTTTAACAATGCCACTAAACATACAGTAACCATACATTTCATATTAAAAGGAGAATGGTTTATATAACACCCACAAAAATGTATAGATATGCAAGTGTGGTTTTCAGTTTGTGCAACTGTATTTTTCACATTGTTTCTATTCTTTCCTTTTCAGTGCCACTGCATTTACCAAAATTCCTTACTGAAGATTTCTAGTTAATACCCTCACCCTTTCTTAGCTTGCGGATTGATTCACAGATCAGATTTTATAGTTTTTCCAAATCTAACGCATAATCCAGTGTTAGACATGGCTGCTTCTATAGTAAGCTGCTATGAACATACAGTCTGTTTTACAATTTCTGATATTATGCTTAAGACATCTCTTAAACAGTTGAATGGGTCATCTTTTCTGGTGTTGAACTATGTATTAAAATATAAATAAACCATATTTAAATATAGTTGTAGACTGTTTCCTCTTTTCTGTTAAAACTATTGTTACATTATATAAAATAACAAATGCAAACAAATATTTAAATGCAAAGAGTATTAGTGTAGTTACTAATACTATATCAACTGGGAATTTTTCTTTCACCATGTATCTTAATGCTGACACAGAGGTAGGACTGAAAGGATACAGGTAGAAATATATGAAACCTCATTACTTAAGAGGATCACTTTCAAATGACAAATGATTGTTTCCTTTCTTTCATAGCGCACTCTCTCTCTCTGATAGTTTCTTCATACTGAGCATTTTTCATGCATGTTCTTGTTGTTTACAATTAGAGACATCAAAAATTAAAACTAAAATGACCAGAGTGAATTTGTGAGTGTCACATATCAGTATAAACAAACTATATGGGCATGTTGCTATAAAAATAAAGAAAACCAATTTTGTATCTATAAATATACATACAAAATTTATGTTCACTCATGTGTTTCAAACATTGGAGATTTTTGAAAATTAGGTGGCTGGTTTCCATTGATTTTTAATATGAACTGAGTGCCCTAATTTCCTTTTTTTTTTAAATCTTTTTTTAGATTCTCCCCAGAAAACTGCTATTTTTCCAACAGACAAACTATTCTATGACTGCACTATCTAATTAATGGGGTACAAAGGATGCCATTCTTATGCTCATGCAGTGTATTTGAGGTTAAATGTACTTCTCAGGTACACACAACATTGAAGGCAATGTGCGCACTTCCAAGAGAAAAATTTGATGACAAACATTTAATATTTAGTGATTTTCTAGTTTATTTCACTCTAAGAAATGTACCAGCTCAGTCTGTTCATCTTATCTTGAATATAGTGACAAGAGTGGCTCCCAGATGACCCAATCAGCTACATATGCAACCCACAGGCATTTGGTTCAGCTAACTGCTTCCTGGAATGACAATATGTAGTTAAAAAACAAATAAACACACAGGAAAAAAAAAAACCTGCAACAGAACATCTAATTACAACTTCATGCCACCTGACACCACTGGAAGACAGAACGCCAGCACAAATCAAGGCAATGTAATCTACAGTGTTGGAAGAAGGAAGCATTGTTGTGTTTATTTTACCAACTTGTATTTGGCATTGTCTGGGGGTCCAATTCCACAGAACCTTCTAGTTTAAAAAATCCCATTTGCATTCAACAGGATTTCCAAGCACAAAGTCATTTAAGGACTGGATGCTTAATGAACAACGGAATAGTAACCCGAAGTAGGAAAGGAATAAAGTGAGCATTCAGCACATATCTAACTTACTTTTCAAATTTAGTTAATGCAACTTTGTAATATGTAATTTCAATTTTGATTTGTTTTGTTTGCATATTTTGCTATAGCACACATTTACAGTGTAGTAGGAATACCATTTTTTTCTTCAATATATCAGGGGGAAAAAAGCAATACAATTTTGAAGCACTACCCTCACAACACTTTGTTACTAAGTGAAATAATAAACATTAGGAATAATAAACAGAAGATGAAATAGTACATTTTAGTAAAATTACAATTTTTTTCTCAATTGTATACCAAAATTAGAAAATATTTTCCAGGTTTCAAAGGGCCTTTCATATAACTTTAGATATGATCACATAAGATAACCATAATTAATTAGTTAATATTTGGAAAGTACTTTAAAGAAGGAAAGTATTATATATGTGCTAAGTATTATTATAATTATAGCAGGAACATAATGTTTGATAAAATAAAATCCTATGGGAAGCTATACTGTATTGTGAAAAAACTCATTACAATAAAAAGTTTCTGAAGAAAAATTTGAAGCATATTAACTCTAGAAAAAGTAAATTACGATTCTGGATGCGTAAGAAAGTGCTGTTATACCACACACAATTTCTCCCACTTGGGCAGCCTATCATAATACTCTGAAGGAGCAGTAGTTTGAAATCTTTTAGGTCTGTGCTCATTTCTGTGATATTGCAGGTATTTCAGGTTATAAAATTAACATGTCAGTGTTTTGGAATATAATAGAAAGAATTTAAGACCCTGGTGTGCAACTCATTTTTAACATGCAAATTCCCTGTTTTCAGAGTTTCAACTTTCAAAGGCTCGTGGCAGTTTAAAAGCAATCCTCTTATAAGTGTATAAATTGCAGTGATTATAAGAACAAGTTGTAATTGTTTCTAGTAAGTTTTTAGGAGTCTTTGATGTTATGATTAGTGTTTTGTATGTTAATATATTGATATGGGTGCTTATTTGCCTGGATGCTTGTATGCTGAAATGGTCACTAGGTTGCCTCAGCAAATAAATCTTTGATCTCAGTAGGTCTATTTAGTTAGAAATAAAACTGAAAATAAATTAAATAAGAACAGTGCATGTTCTGAAGTATTCACAAAGCACTGAGATTGGTGATTGCAAAGCAAGGATGGAGAGCCATAGTTTTACCAACTGATCTTGCCTGGGAATGCCAAAAAACAGATACACAAAATAAACAGCTTCTATGTCTTATATTGCTTTAACTATGATAAAAGGCATCATTTAGTCATTCACTATATCACATCCACAGCAGGGTTGGTACTTAGGGCCCTCTGCTCCAAAGCCTCTGCATCTACTGGCCAGGATGATCTAGGAACTGATATCCCCTACATGAGCCTCCTAACAATCACATTTACTCAAGCAATTTTGATATTCCATCCAAGAGATGACACTCGTACACATACCAATTAGTCACATTATTATTTGACATCATAATACCATATTTTGCCATAGAGAATCTATCAAAACTAACTTTATATATTTTATCTCACACTTTGGAATGTCAGAGGTAATGACCCTGCAACCTCGTTACCATTATTTCCTATTAGCGTGGAGACATGAATTCTTAACCTTTGTCATGGTTAACATGATTCCAGTAAACAAAGGTTTCGAGTAGGAGCTGCTATGTAATGTGACATGGCGCAACGCAACCTGATATGGCATGTAAAATGTCAGGGAGAATTCACTTATTTAAAGTGCATAGATACAATATGGATCTGATGTTCCCCATGAGGCACTGACTCCGAGGGGGAAATGTATGGTATGGTATTCTTACCTGGCAGCTACCTAAATCCTTTGTCAGATAATGTGGTACCTCTCTGCTTTTAAATCCTCTAATACAGCATACGTAGTGTGGGGTTTTCAATTGTTAAAAGCTAGCAAAATGACTTTGTACTGTGAGGTGTACAAAACAAGGAAAAATACTTCAATTGAATTTGTTCTCTAATATGCAATGAGCATAGTGAATGTTGCCATTAATACTTCGCAAAGAACGTAGGAGAAAATCAGCTTGTGTTTACCTTTGCTGTACACAATGCAGTTGTTTTTGTTGTCTTCCACTCCTTGCCAAGTCACATCCAGCAACCACTTGGGGCCAGCAGTCAGTACCATAGGGACTGAAGCCTTTGTCTTCTGTAGAAAGGATGATAACAAACAGATGCCATTTGCTTGCGTTGATTAAGAACTTGAATAATAATAGTAATAATCATTTTATTTGCAAACAACTAAATCTCCAAACCCAAAAGCCAAGGTCTTATTCCCCTGTCTGAGTTTTTTTAAGATGACACAAACAGTATGGCTTTAGTGCTTTCACTGATCTGAATGGTGGAACTATTATCAAGGATTTTTCCGAATGATATTGGATCAGATCTCCAAGATTACACAGATCTCTGGTGGCTCAGAATTATAAAGGGAATGCAGATGACTTTCGCAGCAAAGAGCCAAGTGTTTAGAAGTGAACTTTAGACACATTGTACTTCATTATCAACATGATCTCACTATTTCCTGAAACAGACAGGAAAGAATTTAAAGAATCAGTATCCATTTCAAAGACCTGTCCTGGGTAACATTTATATTATAGTAGGAAATTATTCTGAATGGATAATGTAATTTCCCCCCTTTTGCTAAGTGTTGATGTGCAATTTTACTATAGCTGAAATAATAATAATGCTAATGATTCACTATACATGGTCTCCAAAAAGACTGTAAAAGAGGTAGTATGAATAAATTCAAATACAGAGGAACTAAAGCGTGACATCCCCTCCTCTGCAAGGCACAGAGGCAAGGAGACACACATTGATAATTGTAACAAAAACATCTCCTGTGTACATTTTAGATTCTATACTCAGAGGGTTTGGAATTTTAGGAGGTACAGTATAAATACCCAAATTATTTGTGCTTAACTCTTCATAAATCTAGTGGCAAGATACTAGCTGATTTAGAATTTAGTAAGCCTTATCATGACTGTCCTTTTTAAGGAGTGGTAGTGAAATGCCGTTTAGACTTTTATCATTCACAGCCCTTGTTCTGTATATCAAACACTATGAAACCACAACAGAGAGTACAATAAAAGGGTCTCAAGGTAATTTTGAACTGATTTTTTTACCAAGATATAATCCTGTCCAGGAGACTGCAACTCTTTCTGGGAGACTTGCTCATATTTTCTGTTCTATCACTGATTGTCCAGTTGGTGCTAGTATTGGTTCTCTTGGGGTTTTCCATATCATTAAATGATTTCAAATACCTGAGGATCTGGAAAATCATGGTATGACATGAAAATTCTTGATGCATTGGCATTTATTGAGTATTGTACAGAATAGATCAAGACATTTCGTGAACTATACTAAGTGGTGCTATTGAACATACTGTACATATATTTATAGGAACAGATTACTTACAGTTAAGATGAGAGGATTTTATTTTTACAAGGGAATTTTATATCACCAGCAAAATACAAATGCTAGAGTAAGGTAATGCATATTGAATATAAGAATATTTCTTGTCTTTTTAATTGGCTTTGACTCTGTTTCTTTATACCACTGCTGTACTGACTTTAATATTCCTCAGTTTCTCTGTGTTTTATCTACTACATTCTTCCTAAAAATATCCATGCACAGTTTGGGTTTTTTTAAAACATTTTCTCTGTGTGCACTTTCTGCTGTATTATGTATTTTTCTGAACTAATAATTAGAACACACTGAACACAACTAAGGAATTAAGTAAGGCTGTGTAGAAGCATTCACTCCTAACAGAAGAAACTTCTTCCAGTTGAAAAACTGCCCAGAAGCTGGACTGTACAGATGTTCCCCTAGACCCACGGCTGGAAAGCTTCACAGGCAAGCTCTTCAGTCAAGGTGGATTAGAAGGCTGCTTCCTGTTCCACCCCTGCTCTTTGGGGACCCATTGGGGTAGACTGTCAAGTAGAAGGGGTTCCCACACCAGAAAAGCCAGGTGTTCCCACCCTAAAAAAATTCCTGCCCTACCATCCTATCAGTCTTGGCAGGAGGGGGGCATCCTCCCATGGTAGTAACCCTCCAGGTTCTCCCTTGTATATATAACTCCACTCCTTGAACTTCTCTGGGTTGATCTGAAGGAGTACAGGGAGACAGAGGAGGAGTACTGAGGTTTCAGGAGCCTTGCCACAGGGACATGACAGCCTGTGTTACCCTGTACTGCTCTAGAGGCAGACAGTACAAACACATACAGACATTCCGTTTCTACCAGGAGAATTGCTGTTCTCCCAGTAGAAAACAGGTGTGCAGGTCTTCAAGCATTTTGTTTTGGAGCAAATGGTTGTTCGGGGAGAAAAATAACCAGGAAGCAACCAGGGTTAAATTATCCTCAGGAGAGTTTCTCTGAGGAGACTGAATGTCTGCACATGTTCCCACAGAACCACTCTTCCTGGCCTCCTGGTCCTGTGGAGGAGTTAAGCTCAGGGAAAGGCTCCTACAACTTCCAGATACTGGAGTTACTGGTCTGGAGAAATCACAGGGGCAGCTGCTCTCCTCAACCCACAGACTGGGAGGGGAGGGTAATTCCTGGTATCAGAAGCAGGCAGGGGCTTTTGCCACACTGGTCTCCCTACTTGGCTCCTGAGCACTAAATCCAAGCTCTAGGACAGGGGTGGGCAATTATTTTTGGCAGAGGGCTGCTTACTGAGTTTTGGCAAGCCAGAGGGCCACATGACAGGCAGCCGAGGGCAGATAAATATTAATTTTCTAAATTGTTTAGGGGCCCTGTGAGCCAGATAGAATGGCCTGGCAGACTGCATCTGGCCCGTAGGCCGCATTTTGCCCACCCCTGCTCTAGGATCATTATCCCCTGCCTACTTCCCTTGGCCCCTACTGCCACTCAGCTGAAGAGCCACCCAGCTGGGTTTTCAAGCACAGCTTTGGACTGCATCTACTTCCCCTTGCCCCCCTCACCACTCAGCTGAGTGGCAGGGGTGGTAATTTAAAAGCCAGTGGTGCTTAATGCCAGCTCTCAGCTCTGCCAGCTTCCCCTTGCTGCTCTCACTACTCAGCTGGGAGGCAATTTAAAAGCCAGGGGGAGCCTCCTGGCCCCTCTAGTTTCCCCTTGCCACTGAGGTCACCCAGCTGATCTGGAGTAGAGCCAGGTGTAGCACGGGACAAATCAGGCAGCTGCCTCCCTGTGGCAAATCTCCGGTAGTTCCCTGCCCCTGGTTCCTACAGTCTTCCAGGTCAGCCTAGAAGGATGCAAGGAACAGAGCAATTCTCCCACGGTGGCAGGGGGAACTGGGAGTGTTACCACCATGGGAGAATGCTGATTGGTAGGATGGGGGGGAGGGATACTCTCACAGGGCTTCCAACATTGCCTATGGCACCTGCTGCTTTTCAGAGCTGCCAATTGCCACTTGACAGCCTATCCCCTTCTCAGGAACAGGCCTCTAACCCCATCCTGGATGGAGATCTCTTGCCTGTGAAGCAAGCTATACAGTTCATCTCCCAGGGTATTTTTCTACTGGAAGAAATTTCTTCTGGTAGAAAGCAATGTCTGTATGCAGCCTCACTCTTCTTACTGTTGATACAAAGGTATAGCCTGACTGCCCAGTTAAGGTTAGGTTTAATCATATTACATTGTTTATACATTACATGTCTGACATTACCAGCTATGACATGGGAGCACTTATGTATTGAGTATGTAAAAAGATATTTTGTAAATAAGACATACAGTGAAATAAACAATATCTAAGGGGGCAGGCAATTCACCTTTTATTTTGATAAATAAATTGAGTTTGATTCTGTTTTATACGAAAGAAACTTTCCATGGCCATAGCAAGGAATGTAATTAAGAATCTGGCCCCAATTGTTTAAAATTACCATAGATTTTAGCAACAAGGTTATCCCATAGCAACTGTGTCTACCTGGCTGTTAGGAAGCAATTTTATGATTAAGGGTGTGTTCACATACGGTGCTAAATATCTGCAACTCCCACTGCAAGTAACCATTTTATTTATGCTTTTGTGTTCATTTGCATACTTTTTGTTCTCTGGTTGCTGGAGGAGTAATGGAAAAAGTGCAATACTTTTCTGGAGGCGGTACCTGACCAAGTAGGTAAAACAGACAAGCAAACAAAAAGATTTCTAAGCTAGAGTCCAAATTTAAACCAAAGAAGGCTTCTCTTATCCTGTAAATGCAGAAAAGAACATGCATTACTTCCTTAAAAGCTCTAGCTCCCATTTTCACAACTATCCTGGCTATCCTTTTCCTAGAAACCTGATCTTACATTCCTTTCCTCTACCTCTAAGGTTTTGCATTGTGCTTTATTTGAATTGCAATTGTATCAAGAAATCCCAATCAATATTAGGGCCTCATTGTGTTTGGCATAGTAAGAGACTGTCTCTGCCCCAACAGCATTTAGATAGATAAAGTAGGTGAAGGAAGGAAAAAAGAGGCATTGTGCCCATTTTACAGAGGAGATAAGGTGGAAAGAAATTATGTTTTGCCCTCTGATCAAGACATTTCTCCTCTGATTAGTCTGGGGGCCCCATCTCTGGCTATTACTGATAACTGTGTCTATTAGACAGATGTACCACTAAGGCACTCACTTGAGTTTATGCATCCCAACATACGCTGAAAACCAAGAATCATACACGCAACCACTTCACAGTTAAATGCACCACTTGATTGTTTAAAGATTTTTCTGGCACTTAGGAAACTGAACAGGGAACATTAAAATAGCTCCCATGTTAGTTTTGCAGTAAAACTTGAAATGAGTGGTTACCAACACTATGCTAGGCTGGAGGGGGAACAG
>NW_017728992.1:166998002-167000864 GCF_001723915.1 Gavialis gangeticus | reverse complement strand
CACTTCACAGTTAAATGCACCACTTGATTGTTTAAAGATTTTTCTGGCACTTAGGAAACTGAACAGGGAACATTAAAATAGCTCCCATGTTAGTTTTGCAGTAAAACTTGAAATGAGTGGTTACCAACACTATGCTAGGCTGGAGGGGGAACAGGGTGCTTCTCTTTACATTTTGCCACATGAGAAGAATTGGTGGACACATCTCAAAGGAAATTGCCATGTCCCTCCCCCAGTTCTGCTGCCAAGCTATGAAGATATGTAAATAAATGTCTTTCAGTGTGAAAGTGAAACT
The DNA here is from genome assembly GCF_001723915.1 of Gavialis gangeticus. Taxonomy (NCBI): domain Eukaryota; kingdom Metazoa; phylum Chordata; order Crocodylia; family Gavialidae; genus Gavialis; species Gavialis gangeticus. Next base: position 167,000,572 of record NW_017728992.1, on the reverse strand, counting down.
TCACAAGGCCCTGACTGCCTGTAAAATTTGGCAGTCCAACTGAAGGAGAGAGGCAATGACTCCTCTTTGAAGTTCTTTAGATCCACAATATAATAGCTACAAGATGTATCAACATACCGGGTCACTGTAGCAAGTCTTGGAGACCTGAAGCTTTACATTCATAAATTCACATAAGATGTTTACTGATGATTCAGGACATCCTAACTTGTTAAGCAATGAGCCACAACAAGAACTGAAGCAGGCTTACTGATTCATAAAAAGGCCTTTTCCCTAGAATAGTTAAAACTAAAAGACCCCAGTCCAAGATAACAAGAAGCTATGGTTAAATCAGTCATGCCTTTATCACCTTAAGATTAGACTGCTGCAATGCGCTATACCTCAGGCTACATTTTAAATCCATTTGAAAGCTGATGCTGGTGCAGACTGTGGCAACCCACTTATAAGCAGGTTATCTTGCTCCAAGCATGTTACACTAGTGCTTTTTAATCTGTATTTGGCATCTGTGGGCTACCAGGTGGATTTTAAAGTGCTAGTTGCAACCCAAGAAGTTTGAAATGACTTGGGACTTTTGTCTTTTCAAGAGACCACAGCTCTGCCCATGCTATATTACCCAGCTGAGATTAGCACTTGAGATTGGGCTTTCTTGGCTTCAATCAGAAGGCACTGCTGATAGGGCAGCACATTCTCAGTGAGGACTCTTCAGCTTTGGACTTTGGTCCCACTTGAACCAAAATATTGAGTGTACTGATGTCAGATCACCCTCTTACTTGGGCTTCTAGGGTCAGCAATGCTGGCTATGGGTTAGTATTACTGGAAACCTAAACATCTTTAATCTTTTTGCTACCTTGTAGCATTTTACTTTAAAAGTTAAATGACCAGCTATGTCAGAGGTGCCTACATCTTGGGAAAGTCATTTTTTTATATTCTTATAAATCTAAAGAAATTAATATGCGAGACAAAAAAATATGTAATATCTTTTATTGGACCAACTGCATGGTTGGCAGAGATTTAGATGAGCTTTTGTGTGCAAGTTATCCTGAAGAAAGTTGCTGAAAAGCTTGATTAAATCTCCCTTACATTTCCTGGATTATCACTCCAACATGACAAATTAAATGCTAGTAAATTTACCCGAATAACCCAAACTCTCTGAGTACACCCAAATATAGTCAGTTCCAGGTGGTTTTCATAACAGAATGACTAGTGTGAAGCACTGCTTGAAAAGGATTTCAACAATCAAAGTAAACATTATTATTCCTCTGACAGAAATATTAAAATTATTCAAGCAAACTTACATGCAAAGGAATTTAAACAGGCATTCTTTAACATGGCTTAAATTCAGATTGATCATACAACAGACAACAGAATATCTTAGAATTGAAATATTGCTCCCTCTTGATTCAACACAGAGGCAATGGTTCCTTGAATATTTTGCACCTGAATATGCTAAAGGTCTTATATTTGTACAAACCATAACCAGACAAATTTGACAAGGACAAACAGGGTCAAAAGTGTGATTTCTCAGGGAACAATTAGAATCAGCTAATGAGGATAAAAGAGGTCAAGCAGACATACACTCTTTACTAACCTTAGAAGTAACTGGACAAACAAGGGAGATAGCCTGCAATAAATGTTTATACTCAAGTCAAGAGGTTAATGGAGATAAAAATAGCCAGCACAGAGGTCTGAAAATAGTTTTACATTCCAACCTAAAAGGAATTAGTGCTAGCAAGGTAAGTGTTAGTTGGGCTTTTTATTAAATTTAGTACGCGAGATTACTAACATTAGATGTGTACAACCTGGCAGAGATCCTAAGAAACCCAAAGTCAAAGAAAATTTTGATGTAAGCAAGTCGTTTGGAATCTATGAAATGGTACCAGTTGATCATTGTTAGCTGTTTCTGAGAAGTTGGATCAAAAGAAGTAATAGATATTGAAGTTAATGTCCAGTAAGTCAGCATGATATGATGGAAACATCCCAGGGATGCCCTTCCAAAGTGTGCGCATTATCTAAGGGGACAACCTGTTCACTGAAATGCCACTATATTTCTAACCTTTATCTTTTTACCTTCATTCAGTACATGGCTTTATAATACTTCCTTAAAGTATTACTTCACCATATAAAACAGGGGACTGCTAGAGAAGACAAAAGAAAATCAAGGAGAACTGTTTTTAAACCACTGTTGAATCACCCCCAAACAGATTTCCCTTATAAAGCTCTTAGAGCTCTTCCCTGTTATCATAATAGGGTATGCCCCTAGAGAAAGTTCTGGTGCCCTCTCTGTACAGTACTACTTTCTACAGCCAATTACAAACCACACTGTATTTAGAGAGAAGCTGTAAATATCTCACAGGAGCCTATAGACATTAATTTGGGATAGTAAAAATATCAGTTGTAAATATACTCTTCACTATGAAATTCAATTCGACTGCCCCAGGGCTGATGTCTCTCTGACACCCTGACACTGCACAACTCCCACTCTGGTGACACTAAATTCAACTTCAGTAAAGTCACAGTACACAGCTCAGTGATGTATCTGGTCATCACACCAGATGACAAAGCCAACCTATTTA
>NW_017728992.1:166992606-166996843 GCF_001723915.1 Gavialis gangeticus | reverse complement strand
TCAGGTCCCTTCCAACCCTATCAACTATGAAACTATAAAGGTATGTAAGCTCATCAGATCATTTCAGCTGGAAAAGACTATATGTTACCTGTGGCCATCCTCCATGCAGCAATAATATGGATTTAATTAGGCCTTAACCATTTCTAATAGACTGATACTTATTCTAGGCTTGGATGTCACAATGATGATTTTCTACCCTATCACATTAGCTGTATGTATAGCTCTGTACTGTACCTTCAAGAAACTGCTGCAACTTTTCCAGGTTGCTTCCTCATCAGAAAATCTATTACAAAATCCATCACCCTTAAAGTTCATCTGGATGTTAACACCAAAGTTGTAGTGTTCTGTGCCATCACTACCTGAGAAGTACGTGGGTAGAAGAGAAGTAATTCTGCAGCAGGTGCTATTCGCTCTCCCAAATAGGCAAAGTATGTTTATCTGGGAGAGTTCTGGAGTACTCCTTGCTGTTAGTCTTTCTCACAAGAGTAGGACACGCATGCAGTTAGTGGTGATACAATAGGGACCAAACAGCGAACAAGCCCAGTGTTTCATAGTTTCATAGTTTCATAGATTTAGGGTCGGAAGGGACCTAGTAGATCTTCTAGCCCGAGCCCCTGCCAGGGCGGGAGAACAACAAAACCCCCAAACAAGAAACGGGACTCAAATGAGTCAGCCAGGTAGGCATCCAGCCTCTTCTTAAAGACCCCCAGGGTAGGGGCCAGCACCACTTCCCTTGGAAGTTGGTTCCAGCTCCTAGCCGCCCTAACTGCGAAGTAGTTTTTGCGGATGTCCAATCTATACCTCCTCTCCATCAACTTGTGCCCATTACTCCTTGTTATGCCAGCGGGCGCTAGGGGAAACAGCGTCTCCCCCAAACCCTTCTGGTCCCCCCTAGTGAGTTTATAGACGGTCACCAGGTCCCCCCTCAGCCTTCTCTTGTGGAGGCTGAATAGGTTCAGGTCCCGCAGTCTCTCACTGTAGGGTCTGCCCTGTTGTCCCCGGATCATGCGGGTGGCCCTCCTCTGGACCCTCTCCATGTTGTCCACATCCCTCTTGAAATGGGGCGCACAGAACTGGACACAATACTCCAGCTGTGGCCTGACCAGCGTCGCGTAGAGGGGGAGGATCACCTCCTTGGCTCTACTCGAGATGCACCTGTGGATGCACGACAAGGTCCGGTTAGCCCTGCCAACCATGACCTCGCATTGTCGGCCCATGTTCATCTTGGAGTCAATAATGACTCCAAGATCTCTTTCTGCCTCCGTGCTCTCAAGTAGGGAGTTCCCCATTGTGTAAGTGTGCTGCTGGTTCCTACTGCCCAAGTGCAGCACCCTGCACTTGTCCGTATTGTTATTTCTTAACTTCTCAGAAAAAGGGGAAGGGGATCTTTATCACTGGCCATAAAATAAGGGTAGAACTACGAAGGGTCCCCTGTTACACTGCAATCTGGATTACATTGATACAGTTCTAATGTAGTCACTATAAACATTTGGAGACCTGCTGGACCTGACAATCTTGTATCAACCTGAGACCCACTTTTAATTTGGGAATCCTCGCATCTGAAAAACATGTCTCTTTACTTCAGTGGTTCCCAAGCCTTTTTTCCCCGTAACCTGCAGCTGCGAGCAAAGTGGGCAGCGGCAGCCTTGGGGGCAGGGGAGCTCCTGGCACAGCTCATCTTTTGTGTGCAGTGCCACCAGCACTGCCCCTGCGACTCTCATTTGGGTTGCAACCCAGGTTTGGGAACTGCTACTTTACATGGTACAAGATTGATTTTTGTTCCATGACTCCATAGTTGATCCTGTTCCAGTTTTGGTTATGAGTCTCCTTTTTTGTTGCTGTTTCATGATATCTATAGAGGCATGGAACAAAAATGGGAACAAAAATATGACACATGTATGTTTATAACATATTACATAATATGGAAAGACAGAGAGAGGCGGGGGGGTGGTGGTGGGGAGGGCTCAGCAATGCTCACATGGACTACTGCCAGATGAAAGCTTTAGAAGTTTGAAAACAAAAGTGAATATACACAGATGGAATCCTGGAACCTCTGGCAGACATTAATAGACATTAATTCCATTGGGAACTGAGGAATACTATTCCTAATCCCAAATATTGTGTGACCTACCATGCCAGTTGTGAATGGCAGGCTGCACAGTATTTCTTAGACTGCAACATGTATGGGGAGTCCAGGGCTGCCCTTGCCTAATCTCTACAATCATTTGATTGATGGGACTGAGCATGGGGAGACTGGACATCTAGGACATAGCCCACCATGGCCAATCCCTGAGATTCAGCAAGGGGCAATCCCAAACCAGAATACAAGGTGGCCTGCCCAATCCTGATGGAAGGGCTTCTCTTACCCTGACATATCCTGCTCTGCAGCCCTGGAGCTGCTTCTGAGGATCAGACGGGTCAGTCTGGAATCTGGGACACATACCATGTGTTCAATTTAAGATGCAATACAAACAACATAGATGTTCTATATTAAATGGGGAATATCTCTGATGCTGGTTTCCCATTTTATCACACTATAAATTAGCTGAACATGTGTTAAAATTTATGTCATGATTTACATGACAATCACACCATAAATGTAATGCTGGCCATAAAAGACAATGGGTTCCCTGCAACTAGGCAATCCTGCTAATTACCCCAATTTTGTCAAGTCACACAACTGAACATACACTTCAGCATACTTCCACAAAGCCAAGAGAGATAAAAGAAATACATATAAAAATGGTATACTAGCTATATTACTGCTTTACAATGATATAAAGACAGCCACCTAGGATTTCAAAGCACTTGGGAAAACTCAATGACACTTGCTTGCATGTGCCTGTTATGCAAACTAAATGCATATCAAATTTTAGAAACATCTAATATTGCCTTGCCAGAACAGACCTTTTCAGGTTGTGTAAGGAGATGCTCAGCCTTCGGGGCTTGAAACCCAGCTGCGGCTTGTCAGCAGCTAATAATCTACTTGGCTGGAAGGTGGGGAATGAGCTGAAGCTAATGACTAATGAGGGTGGAGCCACAAAGAGAGTTAGGTGCTCCAGGAATGGAGTGCAAGGAGGGCAGGCAGGCCCCACTCTTTGTCTGAAGACAGACAGCAGGTTTTGGTTTGTTGCTTGCTGGTCTGTTTGTTTTGGTTACTGTGGTTTGGTTAATTTATTGTGTATGAAGTTTTGCTGGAAGGAATAAAAAAACTGCTTTGCAGCCTGAAACCAGAGCTGAGAGGAAGGAAGGGATGGTAGGAAACCTGTTTATGGATTGCTACATAAATCTGTTTTCAGATTTTTGCAACTTCAGAACTGTGCAGTAGCTGGTTTTATACACTGTTTTAACATGCATCTCTTCCTATCTATGAGAATTAATGCTAATGCAAATACTAAATAAATACATAGTTACCAAAGTTACTGTGCAGTAGCACCAGTGAAGGTCTTTTGGGTGATGCTACTGCACAGCAGCCTAATAATAGTGTGCACTAGCATATTAGCATTGTCTGTGCTGTGACGTGCCTTCTGAGCCACTGAGTCTGGTCCCCTGCTTCTGCAGGCATTCATTTACCCGAGAAATCCTCAAAAACACAATTTCAAACCCTCACACAACTACAATACACCATTCGTGAAATACTGAAAAGACCTACTATTATACTATACATGAAAATAATCACAAGGAAACATTTTAATATAGGCTCAGAACATCATAGGGAAAGGCATATGACTGGCAGAAGGGAACATCTGTTCACTCTAGTCAAAAAACTGCAGCCTTAGGTCAAAAAACTGCAGCCTCTAGTCAAAAAACTGCAGCCCTTACCTTCCTCTGAAATGCTTCAGAGGAAGGTAAGGGCCTTGTTACACATTACACTGTGAACTGCACAAATGTTGATCTGTATTAGTGCTAGCTCAATTTTGGAGTATTCAGACACTCAAGCCAGGAGGGGCCTGGAGGACTAAAAGGTAAGAATTCTTCCTCCCATTCCAGGCTTTCCCCTGCCTTGTGGGGCTCCCCCGGTTTTCCCCCATATCCAGGGCTCCCCCCATGCCCCCTGGGGTTCCTCTCTGCCCCCACCCATCCACCCTCACCTTTATATTTGTCCCAGGGGAGCAGGCAGGGAAGGGTTAACTGCTGCTGCTCTTCTTGAGGCTGGGCCTGCCCACAGAGCAGCAGCAGTGGGACCAGGCAGTCAAGTTTACACTTCCTCACCTGCTGCTCTGGGGCAGATAGTGCA
>NW_017728992.1:166952749-166987606 GCF_001723915.1 Gavialis gangeticus | reverse complement strand
GGTTCCTCTCTGCCCCCACCCATCCACCCTCACCTTTATATTTGTCCCAGGGGAGCAGGCAGGGAAGGGTTAACTGCTGCTGCTCTTCTTGAGGCTGGGCCTGCCCACAGAGCAGCAGCAGTGGGACCAGGCAGTCAAGTTTACACTTCCTCACCTGCTGCTCTGGGGCAGATAGTGCAGGCAGCTACACGTAAGGGTTGTGGGGGGGAGTGATGTGCAGTGAGCAGGAATCTGGGGTGCTGGACAGGGTGGCAGTGGCCCCAATCTGAGCCAGGAAGAGAGGGGGAGTGGGTGGGTGTTTACCCCATGGTATAGCCTACAGTGGATAAACCTTAGTGCAACACAATTTGGGTAGCATGGTTCAGAGATAATCTTGCCCTGCAGTGACTTAATTTTGAGCCACATAAGGAGTGCTCAAAACCAGTTTCAGGTGTCCAAGTGTTCAAATCTTCAGGAGCTGCTCAAAATTATCATGTAACAAGGCCTTAAGAAAAGCCCTCAGAAACCAGAAGAATTCATGAGGGGAAACATTTTTTCTGGGCCCCTGCTGATGACTAGGAAAGGGCTTGAAATATGGATTTCAAGATACCCATCACCAAGCCACAAAGGCATGATTTAGCCTTACCTGTGTTTCCCATAGATCTGTGTTCACAGAGCTTCTTGGAACCTCCACTATGCTGTAAGTGGCAGCTGTACCCTGAAATGTCCCTGGTTTACCTGGGTATAGGAGTTATGCAACGTAATGCAAGAAGTGATAGGATGTTTTATCATAGCTGTTCAAGCAGAGAAAGGGAAGAGAGACAAAGGCAAAGAGCAGTGACTCAACATCCTCTCCTTCCTCCTGGAAATGTTCTCCAGGTCTGGAGTTGAACATACAGATTTTGGATTGGCTTCTTCAGTCATCTCTAGATTCACTGACAACTTCCTTTATCTACTGAAAGACTCATTCTCATATTGAGAGACTGCCAGTGACCAAGCATGACAACCCCAGGACACAAGGCTTTGAGAGATAGAGAGAGACAGAAGTCAAACTGCTAATGTTAGCAGAATGAAGTATGATGAAACATAAATATTGCTAATGTAGGAGAAAATGTGGGTGAATAGTAGGAAGGAGATTGGTAGGCCAAGGAAGTGTTAATGAGTCTGGCTCCTAAAGGGAGCCCATCAGGAAGGAACAAACAATCTAATATGGTTTTGCATATTGGGATTGACAAGTTAAGTCTGTGTGGAAGTTCAGGCTACTTCTGACCAATTTCTAGAACTCAGAAGATGATATAATGAGAAATCTAAGGGGATAAAACAGAGCAAGAGAGGGGTTCTTTTCTAGTGTGAGCTGATATACTATAGCCAGTCAGCACAGGAGAGCTAGGATCTGCCTTGTTAGTGCAGTTGTGAGTATGCTGGATTGCTTGTAACTGCAATTATTGTGTGTAACACTTATTATGCTAGCTAATGGATAGTTAGTATTTTGTTATAGTATTTTAGTGTGCTTATTTAAAGTAACTGTATGGCCTTTGGATTTTTTACAAAGGCATTTTAGCTGAATTGGTCACTCAAATTCCAACAGAGGCAATCCTCAGAATGTAGTTTTACATTCTGAATTTCTCATTTCCATCACCCAGGGAATCCTATTCAAAATGGCTGAAACTGGTTTAAGATACACCTGGTTGAATGTGCCATTAGAGTAAACCCCCCTTCCCTGGATCAAATTTACTGCTGGCTGTGACTGTGGACTACAAATCCCAGAGGCATCTGGAAGCAGGAAGAGGAAGTGATGAGCAACCCTGCAGAGTCCTGCTGCTGTAATTCTGGACTGCAAATCCCAGAGACCTCGGGGGCAGTAGGAGGAGGAAGTGAACACACAGCCACAGAGTTGTAGTTTAGTATCCCCTGGCTTCTGGCCTGAGTCACTGCAGGCATTTACTGAATGAAAGGCAAATGTCTGTTCACTTCTGTTTCAATTTAATCTGTTCAGTTTAACTTAACCTGCAAAGACTGAATTGATTCAGCTTCAGGCTTTTTGACTGTCTGTACTTCGCCTGAGAGGCAGAAGGAGTCAGTGTAGGGTAGTACTCATTTGTCATGTGGATATTCTTATAATGTGTGAATGACTGGACATGAATGCATGAAAATAATAAAATGGTCTTAAAAATACTGAGATTTTATAAAATCACCGACTTCATGTATTCAAGCTTTTGTCTGTAACTAAAATGGCAAGAAACTTACAAAAAAAAAAATCAGAGTTGCTTCCATATGTACAAGACTCTAGAGCTGGGATTTTAAAAAACACCCACAATCACAAGGCTCATAACTAAGACATTTGTGGAAGTTTCCTCATGTCTTCCCTCATTGTCTTGAGAGAAAGACAGATGAAGGATTCACATGGACACTCCAGTTCCAAACCTCTCCTTACCACAAAGTCCCTGCCCCTTGTATTTACATTCTTTCCTCCTCTCCCCTGCCCTGTGCCTTTCACTCGCTCTCTTCTCCTCCCCTTCCCACTTAGCTCATCCTCTCCTAAATAAAGACTTCCCTCCCCACCACATAAAAAGTCATAGAATATGATCTTTGTTGCCATCACATAATTTGCTTTGCATGTAACAGTCCTTCCATCATGTGCTTTGTCTACTGTAAACTCTTTGGGGCAGAAGCCATATACTCCTCCACATTTATAAAGTCTGTCACAAGGTGGCTCTATTTTCAGCTGGACCTTAGACAGTAAGGTAATAAACATGATTAGTGTAAAAGTTCTGAAAACTGGGATACTGTTTGGTCTTCTAAAGGGGGCACAGTATCTCCATTACATGTTTATCTCTTAATGGCTCAGGCATCCATCACGGTTATTATACCTTTTCAATTTACTGTGAAGCTGAATATTTTTGATTGTACACAAACATTCATTTATCTCTAACAATATGCATACTAATGAATAAAATATTAAACCAGAGATGAGAGGATCATACATAGGATCATAGGAAAGTAGGGCTGGAAGAGACTTCTCGAGGTCATTCTAGTCCAGCCCTCTGCTCAAAGCAGGATCATATGCAGTATTATTAAACAAGATAGGTTGTAGGGTGGCTGCATTCATTCACACTGGTTATCTGGGAATTTCTTCTACTGTCTGCCTTACTTGCTATGGGCTACTGAGAATTAGGAAGGCATCATTTCCATTTCATACCTTAACTGAATATCTGCCTACCTCAGCAGATCTTAAAACTCATTTCAGGTTTACCACAGGTTTATATTTTTTAATTAAGTGAACAAGAAGTCTCCTTGTTTTGATGGCTCTGGCTTATGGAAACATCTACTTCAAACACTGGGAAGATTCAGAGGCTAAATTCAGGGATCAGCAAAGCCATTCTCTGCTGTTACATTTCATATAACAGAGATCATGAATTGTTCTTCCTTTGTTATTTTTTAGAACTATTAGAGGAGTACGTAGCATTTGAATTAATAATGCATCTTTCAAATGTCCATCTAGCCTCACTGAAACCAAACACGATTGCTGCCTCTCTCATGAATTTGTATAGCTGCAACTGCATAATAGGTTGTAGTTTTCACCCTGTTCTGTTTTGCAGTAACTTTTGGAATATTTCTCTGTCTCTCTTTAAATTCAGAATAAGTGATTCAGACACAGAGGATCAGATTCTGTTCTGCCTCTTAAGTGCATAAGTGGCCTTAGATAACCTGTAGTCATTTCTATTTTACCTTGCTTGAGTTCCTGAAAAACTGTTAACACAAAAGGTGGGTGGGTCTTCCTTGTTCCCACTGATTTTTTTGTGATTCAAATTTAAGCATAAAATGGTGGCTAACAAAAATAGATGCATGAATGGGTTGCTAGAGACTTGAACAGGGTGCAATAGAATCTGCCCCATAATTCCTGTAGTGTCCCATTTAAGTTTCTTAATTTAATAGCTTTTATTTTTAATCAAGTGATTTACAAAAAAAACCCCAACCTGAATATACAAAGCTAAACTAAATAGTCTGTTACCAGGCACTGCGTGTTATAAAGTTAGTGTTTAAATAATTAGATAGTGTTTCATTTTGAAAGTGTAAAATATCATATTAATTATTATATATTATTATTACTTACTGACACTAAGAACATTTGGTTTTTTCTGACATAGGTATGGATTTTGGGCCTGGTGAGGCTGAATGGGAGATCATATTTTAGCACCAGTGAAAAATACTTTAGTTGAGTTTGTAATTTTCGCTGAAATCAAAGAAAAGTACAAGGTAGGAATTTTTCCATATGTAAGGCAGAGGAGGCCTTAAAGCACTATCTCATTGCAGCACTATTCAGAATTCATTTTCAAAACATGTTAAGAGGTCTTTAAGAAAGAAATAGATAGGGATATTAGCCTACTGCATTTAGGTAGGGCTAGATTATTAGGTAATGCAGTAGGTAGGCTCAAAGTAAGGACAAAGAAACCAGTCCTCATACAAGTACATATGATGTTGTATCTCCCACAACCATTATTTGCAATAGCATTTTGTATATTTGAATAAATATATGGTGGTTTTACTTAAGGAATGTTTTTTTTTCGTGTGTGTGTGTGTGTGTGTGTGTGTGTGTGTGTGTGTACACACATGTATATATATAAATCAGGTGCTATGTATACTAAAAGAAAGCACAGTTATTTAAAATAACAGTTGGAGTTTGACATACGTTCTATCAATTTGAGTTCCAAAATCAGGTCTTAAATTTATTAAAATTATGAACTGTAGTTTAAAATATCAGTTCATGTTTGACAAATAATTCACTAACCAGTAGCCTATATAGGTATGTATTTTATTTTAGTCCAGTTAAAGCAGTTTATTTCATTTTCAGATTACACTTGACCTGTTTGGAAATCCTAATGCATATTCTACAGTCCTCACCTATCCCTTATGGTGGTAATGGACTAAACATAATGAATCATTCTAATTTTGATGAAAGGACCACACAACATTGCTATAGTTTTTAGAGACTTAACTCTCAATTCTGATCTTCTAGACTTATAAATACATATTTTGGAATAGTCCACATATCTATACAGCTGTTGTATCTCAAGGGGTGTATACACTGCTAAGTATTCTGACCTTCCAATGTACTGTATCAAATGTGTGGCCATGGGATATGAAGGGTTTGATTACAATGGTATTTTAACACTGGTTTAATATATAATAATGGGACAAAACATAATTTCCCCTTTATATTCCTAATTTCCCCTTTAATCGTAACCCCTACACCTCATATCTGCATGCACAAAATTTCTACCACAACTGGAAATTTTATATATATTTTTAATTCTCAACTTGACTGTAAATGAACTGAAACATCTTCCTGAAGTGATGTAAAACAAAGAGAATCTCCTTAGGAATGCAAAGAGCTTGTTCTGTGCATAAACACAAGTTTAAATTATCTTTTCTAATGTCCACTGTTACATTAGGTGAATGATTCTTGGCTGCTCACAGTAACAATGAACAGCAACCATTTTCCAACAGTAATTTTCAAAGTCAGTCTAATCTTTATTATTTATAGTAAATAAAATGTTGAAAATGTTTAAAATAAAGTCTCAGTGCAAATTTTATCAAATTTTGGACAAAATTCTATTCACTTCTAAGGAAAGAAGTGTTTTCAGATTGGACCAATCTAAAATGTGAACAGCAGGTTTTCCCATTCTTAATCAGTTCATTTTCTAAGTTATTAGTACCTATTGTTTAGATTATTGGTTGTAACTCCTTGTTGTACTGAAATAAAACAAAACTTTGCTACCAACTTCAAGAGGAAGAAAGTCTATGAAAAATTAATATATCACAATGTATTACAGCACCATGTGGCAGCATTTTAGACATTTTTCACTCTTCTCTCAGTTTCATTGGCCCTTTGTGAAGATTTTGAACAAGTAGCTATGCTAGTCTACACTAGATACAGACATTCAAAAAGCCTGAGGCTAAACAGCTCTAAGTTATGTGGTTTTCATTAAGTGGCACAGTTTACACTGGTAGTGAACAGAACACACATTCACCATTTGGGGGCGGGGAAGAGAATAAATTTTAAAACCAATTCCACCATTTTTAAACCAGTTTACGTGTGCTGAACTTCTGGTTTCCAATCACTTATACCTGATAAAGTATAATAATATCTGTATCTGGCCCTGGAGTGGATTAAGATCCTAGATAAATATTTTTCTGTCCTGTATTATTGATCATGATTATTTGTTCTGGATTATGTGCTTATTAGGATGATAGAAGGCTCATATCGAAAACTGGTGCAGTGTAGAGTTCCTGGGATTATTTCACAAACTGATATACTTTTTTGTTGCAGTTGCAGGGCGTATTGCATATAATTAAGTCATTTTTCTCTAGTTTGCTTTGCAGGATGTATATTCTTTCCTGTGCCCACACAAAAATAAAAATGAACTCTCTTGAGAAACCCATTGGCAGACAAAAGGAATACTGATTTTTTTTGCAAATGGCATGATAGAGCTGTCCTATTTAAATTACTGCCTCTATTAAACATTTTCCATATAACAGAGAAGTACGACTATAGAAGTTTACATTAAAAAAAGTTTTGAACGGGTGAAGGGCTTTCACTGGGACTAGAGATAATGAAGAGTCCAGCATTGGGACTGATGGATAGAAGCTTCTGGTTCCAGTAAGACTCAACAAACAGCTCAGATCAAAATCTAAAGTGCAGGAAAACAGCCTGTAGCTTCGCGATTAGCTTTCTCACACTATTTCTGAGTTAAGCCAGCACAAACATCATCATGAATGCATAATTATGATTATGCACTACAGTATGCATAATAGATCTTAAAATCTGGAAACAAAGGAGTAGCATAGGAATGCTATTTTCAGGCTTTTGGTTTTGAATACAATGAAGCAGGGTGTGAGGGTGAGAGACATTTGTAAGTAAATACTGTTGCAAGAAAACAATTTTATTTGGAAAATCCACTCTGACACTGGAAAGCTTTTTATAGTTAAAAAGCAGTCCAAATATGGAAAAATATGTTTAGAATGCAAAATAATTTTCACTTGAAAATAACAATAAATTGGAGGAATAAAATAAAGATTTTACTTTAAAGCATTCAACCTCATTATCAGTCTGCTTTTTTAGAATAATCAGGAACAGAAAAAAAATTTGGACTACTCTTAACAAGTTTTTGTTTTTGTTTTTAAACCATTAAATATACAGAGGAATCTTCTTCTCAGGAAACAATCACTGCTTAGAATTCTCTACCCCAGGAAGCTCAGTGCTAACAGACTCTACTTTACCAGGACTCAAAAAATAAAATAGACAATTACACATAGACTGGATCCAATGGTATCTCAGGATTACATGGGGTTAATGCTAAAGAATGGTTATTTCTTGTTTATTGTGGCCAGTATGCTCCTCTTCACTTCTATGGAAGCAAAACTGTGTGGAATGATGCACGGGATTTGGAAGGTATAGCTTCCCCAACCTCATACTCACTGAAGACCCTCTCTGCCAAATTATTGCAGACTTTTGGTCTAAAAGAGCATGCTGCTTCCCAGCTCCAGTGCCTCTACTGTAACTCCTTCCTCTTACATATTTTGAATACCTGTATGTCCTGTCTTAAGGCCCTAAATCTGTACATAGATGCTTAATAAAAGCAGCCTGATTTCCCAGTGACTGAGCACTGACCCAACCTCTGCTCTTTTTGTTCATAACAGTGTTTTTTTCTTTTTTCTTTATTGAACCAAAATCTTAGGATGGGTCACATGAACCAAACTGGCAAGAGTTTGAAGGGGTCTTCATCCAGTCCTTTCCCACTGTGGACTGTACTAAGGCATCCTTTTCATGTTTGCTTGAGATTAGTAGGCCAAAAATCAAATTTTTTTCTTTACTCAGAAGGGCTATTCTGTATGACACCACCAAGCCACTGGGAATAGAAACAGGATCTGGGCCCCAGCTCCATATTTTCAAATCTGGCAGCCTATAGCAACGTCTTTAAACTGACATAGAGGTACCTAAATAAGAGGAGGCTGATTTCCAAGGCTAGAGACAGACATTACACACAAACCAGTTTAAGTGATCAGAAACTGGTTTAAACCTGTAACAGAACAGACATTCAGTGCACATAAGCCAGTTTGAAAATGGCTAAAACTAGTTTGAGATAAACCTGGTTGAATGTAGCATCAGACTTAACTGATTTGGTTCAAACCAGTTTCTGCTATGTCTGTCCCAGATCCATTTCTAGTTTAACTTAAACAAGAGTCCCCCAGCATCCCAGATGCTTTGCAGCCCTGGGTGGGGGTCTCAGCTCCCCAGTAGGGCTGGCCCAGCCCCTGTGCTCCCTGGCTAGAGCTCCAGCAGAGACTGCAGGCACAGCAGGGTCTGCCTGGCTTCCCCGTGCCCCGCCTCCCACTCCCTGCTCAAGCAGGGATTCCCTCCTCCCATCTCCGACAGCATGGACTGTAGTCAGCATGTGGTATGATAGATAATGCCAAGAGTTGTCTGTGTAAGGAAGACAGGACAGTGTCTGCTTAGGGCTTTTTGAAGCTAATCAACAAGTCAGCTGGTAATGTCCCTCTGTTCCTTCCTTGGAAAAAGTTATTTAAGAAAAGCTTGAACTAATGAGAGAGGCTTTTGTTTTGCTGATGGGCTGATAAATGCTATCAACTCCCTGTGTAACTCCCTGCTGGCTCCCTTACTGGTCAGGAGCAGTTAGTGGGGAGGAGGGAAAACCCTCCCCAGTCAGAGAGTCCTGCCAGGGCCAGGCCACACCCACCTCAGCTCAGCAGTGTCAAAGGGAAGGAAGGGCTGCTCTAGTGCCCCCTGGCTTCTAGCCTGAGCCGCTGCAGGGATGTGTCTGCATTTCTTCAGTCCAGAGGGGACATCTGTACAGTTACAAACCGGTTCAGCCCAGGTAGGTTAGACTAGCCTGAAAAGATTGAATCAATTCAATCTCAGGCTTTTTGAATATCTGTCCCTAGACTAAAGGTTCAAAGTATTTACAAATCCCAATGAAATCCATGGGACATTCAAGAAATAAATAAAAGCCCCTCTCCAAGCCATGTGTTATACAGCTGAAGAAAGAATAAAACCTAACAAAAAATACCTGAGAATTATGAGGAATCAAGGCCTTAAAGATAGCACAATTTGCTGAGTGCAGAATCAGAGATGTTCAGGCTGCATCACTGCAGAAGTTAGCAAAACTTTACCAAATATTTTCCCCATAGTCTTGCTACAGAAACTGGTCTTAGAATATTGTTGAGTTCCAGTCACCCTATCTGTTTCAAACAACTACTACATATCACTTGGCACTAATTGGCAGCAGCTGCTGAAGACAGACTTGAACCTGGCATACAGACTGAATAGTATTTTTCCCTTCTCTCAAGAGATCTGTCCCTCCAGGTGAGGTTTGAGGCCATTTGTAGTGCAGTGCATTGATCTGACATAGCAGCTGCCTGGCTTGTGTAAACACTGAAGCATTTACAGTGTTAGAACCCAGCTTCCTCACTAGTCTGACCACAAATATTCAAAATAAATTGGATTTTACATATTTTCAGATTTTAAGCAAAGTAAGGTAAACAAATATTGCATTTGAGTCCTGATTTTCACAAGTTCTCAGCAGGTGGCTAGAACTACAGCAGCTGTCATTATTTCCAGTGGGAATAGATGGGTGATGAACACTTTGAAAATCTAGCCACTTAATTTAGGTGCCCAAGTGGGGACTGAGCTCTTTTTGAGCCCAGATGCTGACACTGAAAACTGGTCTATTGAAAATAAATAAAAAGTAGAACTCCAACCCAGTGTTGAAGACCAGATTGTAGTTTGGCTATAAACAGTCAACAATCTGGACTTATCTGCTAAAGACAGAAAAGTACTTTCAGCGCAATAAACTCATGCTGCATGCAACACAGGAGGGACAGAACAATTCTTACTGAAAGTTCAAGTGAAATATGCCAATATTAATATGACAAGTTTTCTCACAACACTCAGATTAATAAGTGCATGTTACCAGTAGAAAGGGGATTAAAAAATCATACAGAATTCTGGACAAAAAAGTGACACAGGCTTATAGTTTCTCTCTCTCTTCAGTAGTATTATAAAAATGCATCTTATTCTGTTTTTAATCAATAAGCCTTATCCAGCAATCAAGGCAGGTATATAATAAGCTGAGCTACTCTGTAAATCTAAACATTCCCCACAAATAGAAAAGATACAGCCTGAGCTCTCTGATTGTTACTAAGGCAACTATCTAAAATGAAAATCTGGTTAACCCTTTCCCCACCAAAACCACCCATGTACCAGTGTTAGCTGACTTTCTTGCATTTATCTTTCCTTTCCCCCCCTCAAGAAATTCATAATTGTATTGCTTCAGAGTATTTATGCTCTGGTTGGTTATCCTATCATAGGCTGAAAGAACTGTGATAGGTAGTAGCTTCATATTTATGACTGAGTTTGTTTACTGGCTCATTACTAGGAGTATAGTTCAGGAAACAACTCCTAAAATAGGGGACACAAAATCCCTAGCTTGCTTTAACAAGGCCTACAGTTTTGACTAAACCTTGACAACAAGAAGGGAGTGTTTTTCAAGAAACAACCCTCTTTTTCAGTTATTAAATGGTTTGACCATAAGTACTATTGTGTGTCCTACATGTTCTTCCTCTGTGCTGTATTACATGAAGGCTATTTTAAAATGTATTCTTAAAACCCTCACCGCTACAGAAAAGCCATCACAAAGAGCACTGGAAGGTGTTTTAGCAATTTTTTTTCATTAAAAATTCACACAACGTTGAAAATTAACGTGTGAAAGTTTGGCTTGATCTCACAAATTCAAGAAAATTCACAGATAAGGACAAACTGCAAGACCTCAGAGCATCAGCTGATTTTACAATCTCATCTGCCTGTCTGTCTAATTAACGAAATATTTTAGCTATTTTAATTGTACCGTCAAGGCACCAGATTGACACAGATCTAAGTAAATTGCCTTCAGCTCCATTTTAAGGCTCAAAGTCTGTCTTACTTAGTAGCTGTGACTAAACAAAATACTTACAAAAAAAAGCAGAACTTGGATCACAAAATCTAATTTCTAAGTGGACCTGCTGATTTTTTTTACCTTCTGCTTATTAACTGTAAGTCTTTCAAAGGGACAATAAACACAACATGGGTTAAGGCTGTTCATGACTTTCCTAAGTACAGGAATGCCATGCTACTGAAATCATATACACAACTGATTTTCTGGTATTTATATTATAACTGATCCTGGATTAATTTAAAAGGCAAGTGCTTGGATATGTTATAAAAAAACTGAATTTGTCTTGAGCCGTGTTCAACTTAACAAAATGAATAAATTCCTCTTGTTTTGTTTTACACAAGCAAAATTCTCTTTGTCTTCAATAGAAACTCTGCCTGGGTAAGGACTGAATGATTCAAGTTCTAGTGTTTACAAATAATTGAAAGCATAAGTGTGTAAATTGTGTTGAGAAGTATCTGATGCAGTAGTGCTGCTTAACTTCCCTGAACTCCCAGTACACTAGACCAAAGATACTACTTAGATGAATATGTTAAAGTTATAATTCATGCTATTTTAAGATTTCAAACTCGTATCTAGACTTTTACTAAATGACGGCTAAACTGGCATTGTAGGAAAAGAACACATGGACAAATGCTTGTTTAAATTTGCTTATACTTATTTAAAACCATTTGGAAGAAATTGGGTTCTAAAAATACATTGACTTTATTTTAGTTGTGGATGTTAGTACATGTTGCTAGGAGTCAGAGGGATGTGTACCTGTCAATTATCAACTGGAAGTTACACCCTGATAATTTTAGGTGAAGCACCATAGTTTCCCTTTTTTCTTCATTTTCTGACTCCCTATCTGCTAATCTGTTATTCTCAAGCACCTTTAGGGTAAAACAGACTAAAATGCCAGGGAAAAAAATGCCACTATGGCCTCATTCAAAGTTTCCTGAACTCAGTGAAAAAGACTCCAATTGGCATCATGTTACTTTGGATTGGGCTTAGTGATATGCATAATACATTTATGGACTGGACTGGAATTCACAGACATAAAAGGGATGACCAAAATAAGCCTTCAGACTTTGTCAAGAAGGATACATTCCACTTATATCTCCACCAACTTCTTCTTAAAAGCTTCTCATTATTCTCCTTCTAATTGGCACATATCATGGAACTCTTATTAACTGTCTTTTCTCTTTTCTTTAAAATATGCCTTTTTATATGGTCAAATACATTACTTCATGTAGTGCTGTATTTAAAGTATGACAATTACTAGATCAATCCTAGAAGCTCCCCAAACATCAAGCATATTTATCAGTTTTGCCTTATTTCCCAGGAAGAGGTCCAAAATAGTCTAGAAATGTATTGGCTAGTCAACACATAACATACATAAGCAATTCTTCATTATCTCTAGGAATGTACAACAATCCTAGTCTTTTTCCACTGCAATATTCTAAAAAAGTATAAATAGTTTCAAAATCAACACCACCATCAAATCAAAAAATATTTTGCTATTCTGGACTAAAGCCGCCACTTTAGCTATAAAGAATTTTCTGATTTATCTAACCTAGTAGTCTTTTAAGTTGAGGACTCTGAACACCTCCCTTAATGTAGATGAGGCTTGTGTAGGCCACGACAACTATATATCAACAACCAAGTGTCATTATATTTTATTCCTTTGGTCTCAACTACTGAGAAAAAATATATATGGTGTGTGTTTTTTGTCCACATTCCCTACAAAGCATGGGGCAATAGGAACATGCCAGGGACAGTCTTTCTGTCTTTCTAGGCTAGGTCTTGAGACTGTTCCATGCATCTTTTACCACTGGGGGAGAAGTAGCTGTTCGGCATCACAGTCCTCAGGAGAGTCTTGCGTTGTGGTGCACACTTAACCATACAGGGCAGCACTAGGAGGCAACAAATGGCCTTTAAAGAAATCCAAATGTAAGATATGTGGAATGATCTTAAGGCCTAATGGCAGGATTCAGAATCCTCAGGCCATGGCTGGACAGAGGTTCTTGCATGTCCAGTTTCTATTGCATCTAAATCTCCAGACGAATATCTAAGAATAAGCAACACAAGAATCATACTGCCTTACTCCAAACCTTTCCCTTTTCTTGTCCTTAACTTAAGAAGCTTGACTAGATGGAGTCATAAGCAGACCTGATGATCATCACTTGAAGAAAAGTTACTTTCTAGAAGTAGTACCTGAGTTTCTCATAATCATATTACAATCTCCCATCACAGTATAATTATTGACAGCAAAGATACGCTAATGAAAATCAAGGGTGTATTGTGAATAAAAAAATCTACAGAAATGTGCTAGCCTTGATATAATTTAGTTTACTTTGGTGAAAACTTTTTTTTTTTTTTAAGTTCAATAAGTTGTAAGGAGTAAATGTCACAAAAATGATATCATAAAATGTAATTTGATTTGTCAAAAAGTTCTCTGTGTGCTTCAGGGATAATAAGGATAATAAAAATATGGATCTGGACACATAGGGTCAGTGGGGCATACTGGATTGCATCCACAGACTGACCCCAAAAGGGATCCAGTCAGCAGGCAGACCCCATGCCACTCATCCAGTCTGTGGGGCCAGAAGGTTGGGTGCCACAGATTTAACACAATAATGGACTCTGGTTACTGGCTAGATGGAACGTTTCAGGAAACAAGACATACAACCACATGATACCCATGAAGAACAGAGGAAGTTTGTATAACAAAATGATGATCATGTTGACAAACATCATTAATTTATGATGGGATTAGGGAAGCTCATAGGGAAGCTAGCAGGCTGTGGAGTGGATGCCTACACAGTCAGGTGGGTGGCCAACTGGCTTAGGGATCGCATCCAGAGAGTGGTGGTGTACGAGTCATTCTCAGCCTGGAAGGAGGTAGGCAGTGGTGTCCCGCAGGGGTTGGTCCTTGGACCTGTGTTATTTAATATCTTCATCAGCGATTTGGAGGAGGGTGTGGAGAGCACCCTCTCCAAGTTCACAGATGATACCAAGTTATGGGGCAAAGTTAACACACCGGAGGGCAGGGAGCAGATACAGGCCGACCTGGACAGGTTGGACCAATGGGCGGAACGAAATAGGATGCAATTCAACAAAGACAAATGTAAGGTACTCCACCTAGGAAGAAGGAATCCCCAGCACACCTATGGGTTGGGGGATGAACTCCTCAGCAGCTCAGAGGCTGAGAGAGATCTTGGAGTCACAGTTGACATTAAGATGAACATGAGCCAGCAGTGTAACAAGACCATCAACAAAGCCAATCACACATTGTCATGTATTAGCAGACGCATGACCAACAGATCAAGGGAGGTGATGCTCCCCCTCTAAGAGGCATTGGTCAGGCTGCAGTTGGAGTACTGTGTCCAGTTTTGGGTGCTGCACTTCAAGAAGGACACAGAGAATCTGGAGAGGGTTCAGAGGAGGGCCACTCGCATGATTAGTGGCCTCCATGAAAGCCCCTATGAGGGGAGGTTGAGAGATCTGGATTCTCTTCAGCCTTCACAAGAGACAGCTGAGGGGAGACCTTGTAGCTGCCTGTAAGTTTATCAAGGGAGGACAAAAGGGAATTGGGGATGCACTATTTACCAGGGCACCCCAGGGAGTAACTAGGAATAATGGGTGCAAACTAGTGGAGAGTAGATTTAGGTTAGACATTAGGAAGAATTTTTTTTTTTTTTACAGTAAGGGTGGTCAGAATCTGGAATGGGCTTCCAAGAGAGGTAGTACTATCACCTAACTTGGAGGTCTTCAAGAGAAGGCTTGATAGTCTTCTGGCTGGGGTCATCTGATCTCGGTCCTCTTTCCTGCCAGGGGCAGGGGATCGGACACAATGATCCATTATGGTCCCTTCCGTATCTACAATCTATGAATCTATGGATGTCAACAGCGCCATCTTTAGGGTGGGGGCAAAGCTGGGCGGAGCAATGGAACGACTCCATGCTGCCACTGGCTTCACGTCTGGCTGCTTGGCAACTCCCCCCCGCAACTGAATCCAGCATGTCCGGCTGCTCGCCACCCCCTGCCAGCGAATCCGCCACCAGCTTCCTCACGTCTAGGTGCAGGGCCCTGCACAGGCTGATTTGCCTTGGGCCCTGCACTCTGCTTATATTGTCTCTGGATGTCAACACACTCAATAAATAAACCCATTACCAGATGCACACAGCCAATCCTGGGAGCCTGCTCTACAGAAGCAGAATGATATGGGTGTATCCTGTATGTTGAGTGCTATCAAAATTTCCAAGTATCTACATGGACAGGTAGAGCCAGGGAGGGTGTGGCAGTGCAAGCAGATCTACTTTGATTAATCAGCATGGCACTAATACTAATAAGACTATGTAGCACTCACACAATGAGTTCTCTGTCCCCCACCGTCTGCACCCCCTTTTCAAAATCCTAGATCTGGTACTGTTCCTGTGCACATGGGAAGTATTTTCTATAGTTGAACTATCACACTGTTTCCTGTGTATTTGCCTCAATTAGGTATGGTCAAGTGGTTGTTAGAAACTGTGGAGCACAAGATTATTTTTTCTGGGTGGGCCTGAGGACATGTTATTTGATTACTTGTTTGTCTATTTTTCTAGAACTCACTGTGTAATTTTTGTTCTTGTGCAAGTTTTACTACAAAAGGTCATCCAATATCCTTATATGGTTTTCCATATTTAGATCCCTACGTTAGTTGTCAGATTATAATTTAATAGGTTCCAAATGGAGGAGGTTAAAGATGCCATTCATCCAAGTAAAAGCCAGTTACATTTGCAGTCCCTATGCTCAAGGGAAGACAGGGACAACTCCAGAGATGTTAAGAAAGACTTTGAAGACTTGGTTCCATGGCCCAGAAATATTAATTTAAAAAAAATAGGTACAATTTTTTGGCTTTCTTGGGGGAAGAGAGGGGAACTTTATGGCTCAACTATGAATTGTTCTCTTGGCCTATCTGCATCTCAAGCTGTGATAATTACCTAGATCTGTCACAACAAAGTCATAGTATAGACGGTCAAAAAGCCTGAGGCTGAATTGATTCAGTCTTCCCAGGTTAGTCTATGCTAGGTATACTGAACCAATAAGCAAGTGAACACACATTCACTTTTGATTCTGAAAATGCAACCATATGCCTGCAGTGGCCCAGGCCAGAAGCTGGGAGGCATTAGAGTAGACAGCTTGGGCCAAGGCTCTGCAAGGCGGGAGAGGGGTTGTGGGGGGTTGCAAGGGAGATGCATAGCATCTTGGGATGCTGGGAGACTGACTTAACTTGAATTTGGAGGGGCTCTGGGACAGAAGTTCAGTAAACTGATTTAACCTGAATCTGTTAAGTCTAATACTACTACATTCACCCAAGTTTATCTTAAACTGGTTTTGGCCACATTGAAAGCAGTTTATGTGCAGGAAACTTCTGTTGTGTTACAGATATGAACTGGTTTTTGATCATTTATACCAGTTTATGTACAATTTCTGTCCCTAGCCATAGTGTAATTTAATTCCCTCAGTAGTTGGATGACATGCAAAGGTATTTTATTCAGTTCTAAATGAATGTCCTCAAGGCCAACTTAAAAAAAATAACATCAGTATCAACTTGTGGGAGGCTCACTCATGGCCAGCCCTAATGGAGGAAGAATCTGCTGCAAGGATCTCAGTCCTTTAAAACCTTACAATGACAACAAGAGATGGAAAAATGGGAGTGGCATAAACAGCATCTCATGGACTGAACCAAGAACCTAGAGCCAACCACCCCATACAGAAACATGTGCCTGAGCTGCACCAGAGTCTGTTGATCAGGGATAGGCCTCATCAGCCATCTTTGGACCCACAGATAAGACCATCACGGAAGACAATCATCCTCGCCGATGCTGATGAAACAGAGGTTAGAGCTTAAACACACTCCCTAGTGATAAGGCTGCAGGAAAAATGCATTTGCTTCATCTGGGGTAAACCACAGTGACTGAAAATGAGACCAAAATAATTAAAACCACTAAAAGTGAAAAGTTATACAAGTAACTTTTTGATTCACTGGCTTACTTCAAAAAAAGAAAAGAGAAAAAAAGAAAAAAAAGGGTTTTAGGAGTCAAAGTGAAGGATTTGGACAAATATACTGAATTTAAGACAAGCTGCCTTTTGTCAATAAAAGTTCTGTGTTATTCATCAGTGCCATATGGCATAAAACTCAAGAGTAGATTGATTAACTACAATTTATTTTTATGTGTATTCAGATTTTAACACTGATTATTGGCAAATATTTTCTCCTTTGCTTTCTTTCTCACCTTTTGTTATATTTTCCTATACCTCTGTATTTCATTCGGTGTTCTGCTGGTAGGAGAAAAAGCAGGAGAGAGATAAATGTGCAAAGTCAGTGCTGAAATCTCTCTTTTATTGTGAACGCCACTATTAAACACAAAAATCACTCAGAAGAGGCTTCCTAATCACTGCTACATTGAAGTCTTCTGTTTTATAACAACAGTAGTACAAATTTATATTTAAGAGGCATCTGACTTCAAACTACATACTAAAATCAACAGGAATATACTATCTTAAATACTTGAGCAAAACTCAGTAAAAGATACAGTAGGCAAACATTGTAGTCAGCTCAGCAGTGATTACCAACTCATGCTCCAAATTCACTATAAAATGAAAATCAATATTTCCACAAGTTCCTGCAACATAAAAGATAACCTTCATTGATTTTTCTAGACTTAGGCCTCTCTGATAAAATCTAATATAAATTTTCAACCACGAGGATTTGGATCAGAGCAGGGGTGATAAGTCCTGCACATCTCTTAAGAGGTGGAGAATTTTTTTTTTAAAGTGCACGTTCATACTATTTATAATTTGCCCTGTGCAAGTGAAAGCCTTTTCCACCAGTGCTATCAGGAATCTCTTCTAATTTTTATTACTGTGAGGCTAAAGCCTGTTCCAGATAATTTGGAAATTTCAGGGGAATTGTGATAGGGCTGATGGTGCAGCCCTGGCTGACTTGAGAAAAGAGCTAACCCGTAATAGCCTCCATGGCCGTGCTGATTAAATGTTGCCATAGATGAAAGGCCTGCCATCGCCGCAATAAATTAACCAATCACACAAATCCCAAGTCAGTGCTAATCCTTCCTTGATACTCTGATCCTCTGATCAGCTCAAGGAGGTAAAGAAACTGGCTTGTGACGCTTGGTGCTCTAACCCCTGGATTTCATGTACACAACGAGCTAATGATATCTTGCTGACCAGTTCAATGGGATGAACTTCTCTCACAACCCTTAGGGAACACTGTGGCCTTCTTTTAAAAAAAATGACAAGCACATGGCAGGTTTTGTGTTTTATTATGAAACCGCGGGAAAAGTAACCAGCACTTGTTAACCACAATAAGCATCAGACTAAGGCCAAAATTCTAAAACATTCTGTATCCTACAAGAGCAGGTGATATATTAAGCAGGAATTCATATTAAACAAAGACTAATTATGAAGGTAACTGTTATTAAACTACACAGCACAGCACTGATTTGAGGAGAGGGGCTCCCTAAAATAACACAGTCGTTTTATTCTGTTCTTAAGATTTGGGGATGAATACATACAAATATATATACAGAGACAGACAGACAGAGTGTCTCTTCCTCTTGCATATACTCCTCTATTGTACTGCCACACTGTGATTATAATCAGATTTAGACATAGACTCATTTAATCAATTAACAGAAGGTCTGAACACATGCAGCGTTTTCTTATTAATTATATGAATGCCGCCTTTCCAATACACTTAGTGAAATTGAGTCTGTGCAGTCTGCATTAGTGTACTTTATAATTGGGGAAACTCTTTTTTGTGCAGTAATTGGTTGCTAAAAGTAAGAAAGCTCTGGGGTTTGCCCCTAGGGTTTCCACACATAAAGAGTTTTGAAAGTACTTCATTATCTCTCTTGGTCAGTTCTGTGAAATTAAAACTGTTTTCCCCTCTTCCTTACAAAAATAGTTTGAATCAAGAATTATTGGAAACTTATGTATTTAAAAAATCAGGAAAGTTCCTTCAGCTACTGCTCACCATAATAAAGTGAATAGTGTCATGGAAGTCAAATGTCCAACTTGCAGGAGTAAAGTAAACTAGAACAGGCATTTAATGAGTAATTTGATTGGAGAAAGCACACTGGACGTAAATAGCATAAGCAACTTATTCAAGAATTTTTTTTTTAATCTAACCAATGTATTAATTTTGGTTCTTGTTTATTTTCATAAGAAAAGGCTTGTAGACATTATACAAGTCGGTAAACTGTTCAGATTGAATCAAATGTAGCTTAGAAAAGCAGAAGTATATAGTGAATTAAATAATGTGTGTTGTTTCATTCTTTTGATTTACTGATTTTTAATCCATTTTGCTAGTCCTCTTCCTTTGATTGATACAGTGATCGGGTGCAGGTCTGTGTGTCTGCATGTGTGTATGTACTGCTGCTATTGCATCTCTCCATGTGACCTTCCCAAGGAAGCTCTTCACATTGCTGGGCTCACAAACAGTTAGCCCAGGAGCAAGTCTCATGGGAATTAATTAGTAAGAACATTACAAGAACACAGCTTACTCTGTGCAAGGCATTATGGGCCAACATTTCCGAGTAGCATAGCTATCTTTGGCAAAAGCTGTTTTCCAAGAACAGCAGATGTTAGAGCAGTCCAGAAAGGTACTTAAAGTAGGTTTTATTCAATAGAACCACAGGGGTTGGAAGAAATTAAATGGGGCTCTTCTGTCAAATTTAATCCTTTTGATTTTACCTCTGATGCCTCATATCTGCTAATATATATCTACTGTAGGACTGCACTTATCCGAGTTAACTATACTGCACCCTTAAGATTTTAAATTTAACTGGCTACCACAGCAATATAGAAATTCAGCCTTTATAAAAAATGATTAAAATAATGTGATTTTAAAAATAATACCTCTGGTCATGGATCTTAAATACACAAACTTTGCAGTCTCATGTAAATTTCAACTAAGGTAAAGAATAATTTAAAGCAGTGGTTTTCAACCTGTAGTCCATGGACCCCTGTGGGTCTGCAGGCTGTGAGTAAGGTGGCCATGATATACGACTATGATCAGTCACAAGTGAAGCGCACACACTTACGATTCAAAGGGGTCTGGACCTCTATTTGAAATTTCCAAAGGGGTGTGTAAATGAAAAGGTTGGAAACCACTGATTTAAACTTCTAATGGAAAAGAAGTTAAGAAAAATATTTTTTAGGTATTATTAGCAAAAATTTAAGAGCAAGGGAAAGAAAAAGAACGTCTTCAGGTATATTAGGATTACCCTTAAATCTGTCTTGGTTTGTGAGATGAACAGTATTGATGAAGAACTACCCCTGTTAAGGAAATGATCTCTTCTGGTTGAGGATAGGTCTCAAATGGTTTCACACAGCCGTGATACAAACCAATGCAACATCAGGATGAATTTGATCCTCTCTGTTTTAAGATCATTAAGCTGGCAAGCACCGTGCTAAATGTAACAGATTATCTGTGATGTGATGGGATACATTTTGACATCAAGGTCTTTATTTCTGCATGCACAAGTGGCAGTGGGCAAAATACATGTGCACCTGTGACTGCTTGTAAAAAAAAGCCTTGTGTTCAGAAGTGAAACCAGGTTTCTACATTTTGATTCGCTGTGGCTCACATGAGCTCCAACATCTGCTTTTCTACAAGTAGCATAGATACAATATCCTTATTGAAAGCTAAAATAGCATTCAGAAGCAAAATTTATAGTGCTAAATTCATCTTTTTTTCCAGCATCATAAAATTTATAGAATAGCAGGCACAGAATCCATTGCAATTAAATTACTAAAAAGGCAATAGGAAACAGAACCTACTCCATTTTATTGGACATGGAGAAGGTGGCCTGGGTCCAGAGATTGATTCTACTATATCTTTGCTAGAAATTTTCAGTAATCTTTGGAAAAAAAAATCACAAGCTTCTCTCCTTTCCACAATGTTTCACACATACCACTATATGCTGTCTACACTATTATAATGCAAACAGAAAATTAAAATATATATATATTTTGTTTTACTATTCACAAAGAATGGATCCAGCTATGCACTACTGGTTCACACAACATTTTCACTGAACTCAGTGGCTGTTCTGCATGAATAATAAGTACAGGAGAGAGACTGAAGTTTGCTGCAAGGAGAAACCATCTTCCTTTATAACAGACAATCTATGTTTTGTTAAGTGTTTACTTCAGCATGCACAGTGATTAAATTGTCATTTCAAATGTGCTAATGGGCTAAATAAATTTCCACTGCCTGTCTGTGCCAAAGGGGAAGGTGATGTTTGGGCACAGTGTCAGAGCTGCTTTAGGTGTAGTATCAGAGTGTTATTTTAAGGTCAGCAATCTGCTTCGAGTGACTTTTCTCAGAAGGTGGGTCAATTAGGTAATTGCGTAACGATCCAAAACATGACAAGCACCATCACAGAGTTCCTATACATTAACATGAACTAATAGGAATGGGAGCTACAAAACACGGTATGTGTGATGCTAATTTAAAAAGGAGAAACTGCCACATTTCCACTTATAGATTGCTACAATCTTCAGACTGAATTCTTTGTCAAAGAACAAGGTAATCAAATTTTAAGGCTTTTATTACAATAACCTTGGATCTCCTGGAGAATATTCAGTGAAATATGAGAGAAGTTTTAATACCTGGAAGCACAGCTGCACTACAGTAAGGTCAATTTAGGAGCACTATTGAGACTCTAGGCCATAATGACTCCATATGGAGCTGGGTAGTAGCTAAGGTAATAAACTTTTGCAGTGAGATTTCTTTGCTCAGTGCAATACTAGCATAATGTGGCAGTTACTCTTCTTTCTTTCACTGTAGTTTCTTTTTTCTTTTTCTGAACCAACACTTGCTTTTTCTTCAGCATCTCAGAAGGTTTGCAAATCCAAGGAAAATAGCAATCAACCTCAGAACGAGAAACTCTGAATACTGTAGAAAAGGCAAAATCCCCAGTCCTCGACCCTCTACACAAAGATGTTTGCATTTGTCTTAGAAACTCTTATTAAATGGAAATTGCTCTTAGTTTCCATAGTAATAAGAAGACACTAAATGCATTTGAGGACAGAGACATAAGAAATTGGGGACAGCTGCGGCCGGCAGATTTGGGACACTGGTATCATGTATGTAACAAATCTTTATTAATAAGTACATTAAATCCCATATTTTTCATTTATAACTGCTGCATAATTTCCTGTTAACACTTCATGTAAATTCCAGATAAGGTAATAATTTTTTTTCAGAATTCTATTTCTGTTTCATTATATGTTCTATACTCTGCCCCACAGGTCAGTTGCATGATTGAAGTTTTATGCCTCATTAAAATTCCACTAGTTAAAACATGGAGACAGAATTTTGGTAATTCCTTTCTCCACTACTACAATTAACCATTACACGGGATTCTTGTATTACTGCAATCCAGGTTTAAAAATTACCATATGGTGAGATGGTCAAGGGGTCTGAATGTCCTAAACATAAGGCTCTTATCTTTCTTTGCTCCAATGGCTGAAAAACCCTGCACCACCACCTCCCAATTCAGTATTTCTAGCTAGCAGCTGCTATCAGAAACCTAAATAACAAAAATATGCAAACTTGCACACTAATTCCCTTTGGAGATAGATCTTGGCTGCAGCCCTGTCATAAATCAGAGAATTTCGATATGAAATGAGGCAAGCAGCTCTAATCATTTCTGCATTTCAAATTGGATCACTGGCTCAATCACTGGGCTTTTTTAAACTGCTTGCCTAAGAGCAAATGTGAGGCGGGAGATAATTCTGAAGAAATCTCTTCTTTTGTGGCCGTAGAACTCTTTTAACTGTTTCAAGACTGAAGGCCACATTTCAGTGATAATAACATATATCTGCTGTGAGAGATATGGATCCTTAAAGACATCTTCCTTCTCTTTCAACTCATAGAATTCCATCAATATCTGCATATATTATATATATTAATATATGTGTGTGTGCATATGGGTGTTTATGTGCATAAAAGAGAGGGAGAGAAAAGAAGAGAGAAACATCTGACATGTAGCTTCAGTATATTTCTCCTTAGAATCTTCTCTTACTTTACTCAGTGTGAGTTTCAATTGCTGCACCTACTGGATAGGTAACTTTTTTTTTTTTTAACACTGGAAATGTATTTAAAGATAAACATAAAATTGTAGAAAAATGTGAAAGAACTGAGTTTAAACAAGGGGTTGCCAGTTTCAGGAATACAGTCAGCCTGTTCTTTACCAGTGGTTTGTTGGGGGGTGGGGAATCAAACGAATAAAATCAAGGTAAACAAAGATCTTCAATAATCAAATGTGACATCCAAAGATCTCCTCCTTTACCCACCACAGACAAGCCTTGAAATTCTCCTTTATTATACCATTGATTTTCTATTTTCACATCTTATCTAACCCTGTGAAAACAATATATCAGGAAAAAAATTAGCCTGAAAGTCAATTACAGTGTAAACAGCATCCTCTTGACCCTCTGTTTTTTGCTCTGAGTATCCCTTCTTTTTTCACTCGAATGATACTACAGGCTTGTTGCAGTTTCAGTGTCCTCACCGCAGTGCTTTGAAATTGAATTTAACTCTATTATCAGCAGGCTTTTGTAATCTCATGTAAGCCTAATAGTGATCAGATGGAATTTTACAGCTAAGCTCCCTGCATTTTGAGGACTAATTTAAAATGTTTATCAAATTTTTGTTTTAGACAGTTAAAACAAAATTCTTATCAGTCTCCTATTTTCACCTTCTAATGCCTGATACTGTATTTCCCTTCTGGGAACTTGTATTTTACTCAGGGATACATAATTTTCTGTTTCCTTCTTCTTCATGTCATTCTTTTGGTAAAATTTAGTGATCTATTTGATTCAACACTGATACAGATGTTTGAAGATTTTAATATGCCTATTTATATAATATCCCTATTACAGCAACCAAGTAAATAACCCTTTTACTGCTTTTCACTGACAACTCCACAAATTACATTGAAATGGAAAAAAACATCCCAAAACCATGCAGTGTCATGAGAGCTTGTACCATCAAATAATCCAAGTCGTATCAAGGTGCAGAAAACAAGTATGCTTTATCAACCGTGAGGGCGTTCTGCCAAGGCCTTCCATTCTCCACTTCTGGAGGTTTTTGAAGGCATAAATAGAAAAACCAAAGGAGTCTCCCAGCAGGATTATCAAGGATGATGCCAAGAGGGATGGATCTCCATCGTTGTGCCCTGGTTCCTCACAGACACATATTCCTCATATCTGTGGAGCACTGACTATATGGAATTGAAATGGTGCAAGGCATTTGCACACTCAGAGGTGGCAGGACTCCAAAAAGTTTCAAACCTCCTTTCCCTTCCCTCACCTCTATATTACATATTTGAATGGGTTTTCTGATCTTTTCAATCATGCTCTGGCTAAAATTTTAAAGGCAGATATAATGCAAAGTATTTGCTGCCCTGCTCCATCTAAGCATTTAGTTTAAATGGTTCAACTTAAACTATGTGGGTATTTGACTTCACTGAGTTTTGCTCAATGTGCTTACTGGCTGGCAAACAGGCCAAGGGCTTTGCTGGATCAAGACCTAAAGCAGAATACGTTAAAAACAAGTCTCTTCAAGCTTAAAAATAGATTAACATTGTGCTTTCATTTATTCTATGCAATACAATAAATTCAATGTTAATACATCAAACCTCGTGGGGTCTTGTCCAGAAAGTTCAAGGATTTGAATCTCATGAATGCCAAATTCGTATTGTTTTCAACCGAGGTAATTTTGCTGTTAATGTAGAAATGAGTGGCCTGCCTCACCTGCTTACAAGTGCGGGAGAATCAGCCAACTAATTTTGAGCTCACCTCTGTTTTTTGTTGCATCTTAGGAGGTCCTGTCAAAAGACCTCATGGTTCAATGAGGAGTTAGAGCCATAAACTAAAGCTATTTTTGGAATAAACAGGCTTCTCTTACCTCTTCAACACATCTACCTATCATTGATAAATATTTCCAATAACCTTGCATTATTACACTAATACCTCCTATTTTGATTATGTGGGAAAGGGCCCAAACTTCTAACACTAGCATGTAGTAGACTTCTTTCAGATCAGAGATTGTTATTCTCCAAAGAATAGCATGTGTCCTTAATAGAGTAATTAGGTAAGTGTCAGTAAAAGTTTAGTTGCAGTAACATGTCTGCCTTAATTTCTGTTACCATATTTTCCACATACCTATATTGGTTAAAGAAATCCTGATGACAGCATTCAATTTCCTTCTCAAAACTGTTGCATAAAGAAACTCTCCACACTCACTATAAAGCTTTAATTTTTAGGTTATTTCTCTGATACTGCATATCTCTGCCTTGCATATGTGCAAATTCAATATCCAATGAAATTCCTGTATTCTGTATATACTAGGGCTGTGAGAAGCTTTGGTAGCTGATTCAATTCAGAGGAGGTTCGGCCCAATTCAGAGGCCAAATTGTCAAATCCGAATTGAATTGGGAGACCCATTAAAAGGTCTGAATCAAATCAGAAGCCTCCAAATCGATTCAGAGATTCGGGCAGTCCCTACTTGCCATTGCAGGGAGCTGGACCCAGGCTCCGTAGGGGGAATAGGGGGCAGGGGGACTGGAAGAGGGGAATGGGGACAATGAGGGGACCCCTGCATGGCCACATCCCCCGCCAGCTCCCCCAGCCCACTGAGCACCCCCCCACCAGCTGGTGAGTACAGAGCTTTAAAAAAAAAATAAAGAAGCCCCACACTCACTGGTTGCAGCAGCAGCAATTGGGACCTGTGGGGGGCTCATGGCAGAGCCCCCCCTGCACAGCATGGGGCAACAGGGTACAGTGGGGATTGCCTCCCAACCTGGCTGCTGCATTGCACAGGTGCAGTGCAGCTCAGCAGGGAGCCACATGCTGTCCCAGAGCTGGGGTGGCTCCAGCAGTCATCTGGAACTGGGCAACACTCAGCCCGAGTGGCCCCAGCTCCCAGACAGCACACAGAACCCTGCTGTGCCCTGCCGAGCAGCACTGCACTCTCGCGATGCAACAGTTGCCACATGGGTGCCAGGCAGGGAGGGGTGATCCCTGCTGCCCTGTTCAGCGCAGGGGGCTCTGCCATGACCGCCAGAGGCCTTGCTACTGCTGCAACCAGTGAGTGCAGGGTGCTTTTTTTTTTTTTTTTTTTTTTTTTTTTTTTAAGGGTGAGGGGGGGGGGGGCGGGGGGGGGCCCCGGGGGGGGGGGGGGTTTTTTTTTTTTTTCTTTTTTTTTTTTTTAAGGGTGAGGGGGGGGGGGGCGGGGGGGGGCCCCGGGGGGGGGGGGGGTTTTTTTTTTTTTTCTTTTTTTTTTTTTTAAGGGTGAGGGGGGGGGGGGCGGGGGGGGGCCCCGGGGGGGGGGGGGGTTTTTTTTTTTTTTCTTTTTTTTTTTTTTAAGGGTGAGGGGGGGGGGGGCGGGGGGGGGCCCCGGGGGGGGGGGGGGTTTTTTTTTTTTTTCTTTTTTTTTTTTTTAAGGGTGAGGGGGGGGGGGGCGGGGGGGGGCCCCGGGGGGGGGGGGGGTTTTTTTTTTTTTTCTTTTTTTTTTTTTTAAGGGTGAGGGGGGGGGGGGCGGGGGGGGGCCCCGGGGGGGGGGGGGGTTTTTTTTTTTTTTCTTTTTTTTTTTTTTAAGTGCTAGGATGGTGGGGCCAGGTGGGGCAGCCATGGGACGGAAGCTGGGGAAGCGGGCAGAGAGTGGGGACCTGCTCACCACCGCCACACCCCCACTGACATTGCTGCCTCCCGTTTGATTCAGAAGAGATTAGGCCTGATTTGGCGGGCAAATCTCCAATTCCGAACTGGCTGAATTGAATTGGGACAGTGATTTGAGTCACTGAATCAAATCACTGTCCCTCTGAATTGGCTGAATCTGAATCAAATACTTGCTGCTTTGCACAGGCCAAGTATATACCACATGGAAACACTTAGACATGACCAGAACCACAGCTGTAGAACGCTAAGTACAGGTGATATAACTTTCTGCTAAAAGCATCTGTTTTAAAACATCTGTTTCTAATAATCACTGAGTGCAACACAGGAGCAGACAGGTGTACACCAGCCACAGAACACAACCAGTTTTCTCTAGGGATGAGTAGTTTCTTAATGGCTGCTACTGAAAAATACGTGATGCTTACATTTTCCTTACTGGAATTGGGCTTGCTTGGAACACAGCAGAGTAGAATAGTTCTCTACAGGAATGTTTGTTTAACCATTAAGTTCAATATGTTATTATTAAAACCTGCTTTCCATAAAATAATGAAGTATTTCAGACTTCAGAATACTAGAAGGTTTCAACTTGATGTTGCCAGTACATAGGAGATAGATGTATGTGAAAAGCAGCAGAAACGGTTCCCATTGTGACAGCGTTTTAAAGGTTGCTTGCTAGGTGGTGGAAAAAGTATCTTTTCTTTAGCTCTGGCACCCAGATCCAGATCCTATGTGTTCCTCTGCCTTATTTGGTTTATTTAGTCCTCTGCAGGGTTCATTTGATACTTTAGGGAGAGTTTGGCAGCTTCTCACTGACAATTCTGGAAGGATTTTTGTTTTTGCCAGTTTAGCAGGGGACCGAGCCTAGATGCCCCCCCCCCCCCCTTTTCAAGGTGGGAAAGTCACAGAAGGAATGAGAGATCACATAAGGATACAAGGAACAGCTGGAAAGAGAGCACAGGGACATTACATGCTGTACATACCAGCCTGGGATTGTTCTTACTGAAAGTAGGAGAGAACTTGCTAAAACTTCCACTTCTCAAATTTTATGAAAGAAACATCCTAACAACAGGAAGTATGGTTGTTGTGCCACTTGTCAACAGATAATTAATGATCAGAAACATTAAAAAAATTCTGTCCAGTTACTGTACTTAAAGAAGATTTAATGAAAAATAAATGTATTATTGCAATGCAGGTGTGGGTGAGCCCACTTCTTCTCCTGTTACAATTCTTCTATATTCCATGCACCAGCAACTTTAAAAAGAATCAGGGTTCCTCTCTTCTCTGCCAGAGTATAATTTTCTGGTAAAGTTAAAAAAAAAAGTCTTTTTAAAAATTAGAGTGAGGATAAAAATAAGCACTTCCTATTTTTTAAAACAAGTTTAACCATTTAAAAAAGCAGCTAAATCTGAAATCTGACTCTTAGCATGAAAACAGCCCTCAGTGAGCAGCCAGGAAGGGAGCACTCTGGAAACATGAGTGGTGAAAGGCAAAACTTTTAGTCCTGTGCAGTATGAAAATTCTGCAGAAGCCATGCCTAACTACTGCAGAGCCCCTAAGCACCACCAGCAGTAAGGTGCTAAATTTTTTATTTAAAGAAAAACACAGACTTTAAAAAAATTAAATACAAACTGCATTATAGCTAAATAATCACCAATAAAAGCCAGGAAACATACAATTTAAAGACGACAGCAATGTAAACTTGGTCATTTTGCACTTAGTACATTACTTTTTTTCTTAATTTTCATTTTATATTTTAATTTATCTTTTCATGTATTTGTAACTATAGGAAACAAACAATAGAAATATTTCTGAGTTAATGTCTTAGAGAGACTTAACTTTTTATTCCCTGAAAGTTTTTAATTTTAACTATGCAAATTTTATGATGAATTAATCTGGTCCCTTCCTGTGAAGACATCTCCCTTTTATACTTTGTTTTTGAAGTTTTCTGCTCACTCTCAAGTGTTAAAAGTACAAGGAACTCCCATCAGCAACTAAAAGTAAATATGGTCAGCAAGCCATTTTTTTGGTGGCTCTAGTATCTTGTTATATAGGAAGTAAATCTTGAAAAGAGCTGAACTTTATTTTAAAAATAAACTACTGCCACATTGGTTTAAAAACAATGGTCATCTTCACCTGTTCTCTAGGGTGGGGGGGAAGAGGCCCTTAATTATACTGGCTCCAAGAGCCTGTCTAATTAAAGTGCCTGCAGCATCTCATGTATTCAGCGTCCCATGCTTCAGAATGACGGACACACTTTAACTGAAGCGTGTTCAACGAGCTTTAGTTAAAGTGCCCCAACCACCATTTTGAAGTGCAGGGATGCTGACTACATGAGATGTGGAGGCTGCTGAAGTGTGCCAATTAGCATGCTTCAGCACACTTAATTAATCAAGTCTGCTCTGATGCACTGTAATTACAGTGTATCAGAGCAGCGTCCCTGCACGCATATTGGTACCCAACAAGACAAAACAAGCACTACACCCCCAATAAGATAATTCCTCAAAACATGACTTAACATGTTAACATTAATGATGTTTTACATGTGTGAAGGCTCTGTTCGATTCCAATCCTCAATCCAGATAATATATATGTAGCTACTGCTCCTGAAATTTCTTGTGTTTGTCTTCATAGGGACTATTCACAGTACATAGTCACAACTGAGATTCAAAGGATCAACACAATACATGCAATTAAACATGCCTCTAAATCTTTTCAGGACTGGGGTGGTGCTTATCAGGTAATTTCTTAAAAAATTAATGGATCATACAACCACAATGAGTCAAACACAGGCCGCAGACTTCCCCAAATTATTTCCAATTTTGTTCTCGGCCTATATTTTAGAAAGAGAAAACATCTAGTGATAATTTTAAAGTTTTAAAGATTCTACATGAGCTCTTGAGAAATCAATCTACTAATTAATTAATCTCACCATAAAAATGTGCGCCTTATTTCTGGGCTGAATTTGTTCGCTTCAATTTCTAGCCACTGGATCTTGTTTTTCTGCTACACTGAAGAGTCCTCTATTATCAAATTTTTGTTCCCTGTGTAGACAATTATAAACTCTGATCAAGTCAACCCTTAACTTAAAGTGAAAACAGATTGAGTTCCATGAGTATTCAGGCATAAAGGACTTTTTCCAATTGTTTAATCATTCTGCAGCTCTTCTCAGAACCTTTCTAATTTATGAACTTCCCTCTTGAATTAGGGATACCAGAACTAGAGAGAGCTGAGAAGAATGGTAAACCACTTATCCAGCAAGATAACTGACAAAGTCTCCATTTCCTTCTATCTCTGCTTCTACCTGCTTCAACTCCTCACCTCAATTTGTTAATATTCTCTAGAGAGGTAGAATTTGGAAACTTTCTACATTTACACTGAGTTTGAAAAGGCACACTTGACTTTGAACTTTTGGTGATGCTGACAAGCAACTGGTTTCAAGGTGGTTCTTGAGTGACCTGTATTCTTCTCTTATGTGTTGAGGTACATTACTGAAACTAAAACTTTACAGATCCCCTTTATGACTATAAATTTACCATTTCAAAGAGGAGATGCCTCACTGAGATCCAGAGCAGAACCAGATGACTCTCAAATTAATTTTTAAGTTGAGTCTATTCTGCGGAAGGAGATGGCTGACATTTTAAATCCCAACCCACAAAGGGTAACTACAGATGTTACTTTTAGATAGACCTAACTAGAATTGGTCGACTTAAGTGCTGATCTGCACAGATGTTTGGAGAGGTTAGATCAGGAAAAAATGGCTGGCCTGTTCTAACTCAGTTCACCTCTTCAGGTGAATTAAGTTAGATCAGGAATGGGTTAGTTTGATTTAACCAACACCTGTACATGTTCACAACACAGCTCCAGGTTTGAGAAAGCCCACCCACTTGTCCCAGCCCCAGGACTGTGCTTTTCCTACACCCCCACCCCAACTCCCACCTTGACCAAGATATTTTTAGCCCCCTAACCCTCCAGCCCTAGATGGGCAAACCCTCCCACAGTCCCAACAACCCCCCTAATCACACCAAACCACACTGGGACCCACTAGCTACCCTCCTCCCTGATCCTACCTGCCTCCGCCCTGCCCTGACTGACTTGGATCAGGTTCTCAGGGTGACTCATGGCACCAGTGAATGCCTACACAATAGGGACCTGATCTACAATCATGCAGATTAAAGTAAGGCTCTTGATCGTAGACTGGGTTCTGCAAACATGTGCATGTACCTGAAGATTGATCCAGAAGTTGCCAACAGGCTACCAGATGCCTAGAGGCCACCAGATGACCATGTCCCATCTATGTGTTTGCTCAAGGACTATCTTAAATAGCATCCTGCCTCCTAGCACACAGTTACGTTAATCTGTGACAACAGGACATTCACATGTCAACAAGACAAATGCCTAATGGAGGATCCTACTGCAAAGGAATAAAGTGCACCATTCAAACTGCCAATAAAAAAGAAATTTAGAAAAGATTGAAAGTTTGATTCCAGCATCTTCATTTCCATTGAGATTGAAGTCCAACCAAACAATAACTTTGAGCATTCCAACAGCATCCTTCACCAAGCCCAAAACACACATAAAAGCTCTTGTGCTAAGTAGTATCAGTTCAAATAAAAAACTTTTCCTGTTTAAGGTCAGAGGGAACATAGATTTTTTTAATGTAATCTTTTGAATTGTTAAAAAGTGAGAACTGCTGTATGATAAAACAAAAATTCCATTCAACTTTCCATCTCTTCTTCATTTTACATAGAAATCTTTTCTCTTTACAATTCAGTGCAATTTAAGTATGCTTGTGTAAACATGGATTATACCACATCAGACACTAAGTTAGCTATCTCAAGAGAATTTGTATCTCTGCTGTGTGTAAGTAAGCAGATTAATTCCTAGATCAGGCATTACCTAATATATTTTCAATTCAATTTCTTCTTTTCTTTCTGCACATGAGATCAGGGAAGTGGGATTATTTTATTAATTTAACCAAAAGTTTGCATGTTTTCCCTGTTATCTTTTTAATGCAAAAAACCGTCAGTTCCTTGTGTGAGAAACAGTATGGGCAAGGATGTGTAAAAACAAGACACCTAAGCCCTCAACAACTTACAGACAAATAAATGGCATAGGGAAGTGACAAACTTTTGCTCACAAATCACTACCGGTGGCATGGAATTCTCACACATTTCAAACCCTGATCTACAGAGGCACCTCCTGCCTGCAGTAAGATCAGCTATTGTATGAAATTTAGAGAAGATTATTTATTCATTATCATTTTTGCTAGTTTTATGGAAAATCTGTAAAGGAGTGCATCAGTCAGTTTGTTTTTATTACAGCAGTGCCTGCTAGCGCTGTTTAAGGTAAGGGCCTGTCAACAGATCATAGAAGCATAGGATTTGCTGTATAAGATCAGGCCACTGGCACATACGTTTGGTATCTTGCCCCTGGTAGCAGCTGATGTTGCAGAAGACGATGTCACATAAATCACAAGATGCTGCAGCTTAATTTTGCAGTGCTATACATGGAGAGAAGAAGGAGATTCCTTTTTCAGTCCTATATTATTCACCTTATGCCCAAGTATGAAATATATATGAGATATGATTACATTGTATGTACATATGTATAACCACGCAAGTAATAATTAGCTATAAAATGACCCTGATCTTTTAAAAATGAATCCTATTACCAACATTGTAAGTAAAGTATCATGAATAGGGAAACTGTTTATATATTGTTTTAAGAAATTATTTTTACTTCCCAATTATTACTATCCATTACCTTCTATTTTAACCAAAAACCCTTCTACTTCCATGCATTTACAGTACCTTTTTAAGAGTTTGCAAGGGTTGAACATTGGTAGGTAGAAAATTATGATGTCCAGGGACCAGGGTCATGCAGGCCACTAGAAGCCCACCACAGCAGATCCTTACTGAAGGGTCTACAATGAGAAGTTCACTTCTCAGTTCAGACAACAGCTAAGCAGGAAGAATGGCCAGTGCTAGCTGAAGGGCACCTGAAAGCAAGTGGCAACAAGAGAGGAGGCTGGACTAGTGCCTGCTGATAAAAATGTGGCCTATATCCTAGCCCCTCACAGACCATGGTAGGTGAAATGGGCTATGGACAGAAGTTACACACAAACAGGTTTGTTTAAGTGATCGGAACCTGGTTTAAACCTGTAACAGAACAGAAGTGCAAGTGTACATAAACCAGTTTCAAAATGGTTGAAACTGGCTTAAGATAAACCTGGTTGAATGTAGCATCAGACTGATTTGGGTAAAACTGGTTTATGACAATTCTGTCCCAGACACCTTCCTGGTTTAAGTTAAATCAGAGTCCCCCAGCATCTCATCATGCTTCCCAGCCCTCGGCTGGGCTTTGCTGTCTGCTCCAGCAGAGAAGTGTTGAGGGGGCAGGGCAAGGACTGCCCCCCTAGGCAAACCCTGGCTGGGGTCTGGAGCCAGGGAGGATGGTTAAACACCCTTCCCCGGAGTATAGAGCTGCCCTGCCCTGCCCTGCTAAACTTACTGAAACTTACTGCTGGCTGCGACTATAGACTACAAATCCCAGAGGCACCTGGAAGTAGGAAGAGAAAGTGATGAACAACCCTGCAGAGTCCTGCTGCTGTGATTCTGGACCTTGAGGGGCACCAGGAAAAGGAAGTGGATACACAGCCCATACTGGCTACATGCTAGAGAGCTGTGCTCTAGCACCCCCCAGTTTCTGGCCTGAGCCACTGCAGGCATGTGGCTTCATGTCCTGCATCAAAAGTGAATATGTGTCCAGTTGTTTCTCAATTTCATCTCTGCAGCTCAGACTAACCTGCAAAGACTGAACTGATTCAGCCTTGAACTTTTTGACCGTCTGTACTTAGCCCTGGAGACTGTCTTAATCCAAAATGAAAAAAAAAAAAGAGGTGAGGCGATGTAAGGAAGGAAAGAGGTAAAGAGATATGATATGAGATCATGGTGAGAGAAAATACATGATAGTAGACAAGAGGAAAGGGAAGGTAGGTACACAGGAAGATAAAACTAGGTAATTAGATGGGGCGGGAGGAGAGAGAGAAAAAGTATGCATGCATAGTGAAAAGGGAGAAGAATAAAACATTAATAGCGTTTGAACTCTTCCACACTGACCACAGTAACTCTCTCCTGTGTAAGAGCCCACAGCCCCTTATAATCAGCTGCTCTAACAGAAATATTCAGAAGTCAAGGATGTGAGCAGGGTGCCAGATACGAGGATTTCCATGCAGACATGCATCAGTAGAGGCTGCCACACACCTTTATTAAATAATCAGCCACACATGCCAATAAATAAATTGTGTTACAGGAATAAATCAGTGCTTGGGCTAGAACTTGGGTCCCAAGGCATCTCAACAGCATCTTCTTCAGCTAAGTTAAAGACATCTGAGGTGCCTGTACCCCTTATCCACAATTTCCTTGCATCACTCTCCCTACATGAGCCAGAAATCATTCTCACTAATACCCATACCAATACAGACTTGAATGTGTATTCCACACTAAAGGTCAGACTGAGTTCCCATATATACATTTTTAAAATATGTATTTAAAAATCTAAGAAAAAATACACTGTCTTAACAAAGATCTTTTCTATAAGACATTTGAGAAATTATTTTTGCTCTCACCCTTTGCCTTCAGAAAGCGATGTTCATATAGAAACTTAAAATTAATACAAATGACTGAAGAGGCACAGCACCATTACAAAGGATTTACACACAAACCGTCTTATCAATACCAACCTCCTAGCTCTTAGACTCCTAAAGACAGAAATATGGAGCTACAAATAACATTCATTTCCCAATTGCTATGCCAACCAGCTCTTGTTATTATAGATATTTGCATTTGACTGCCTGTTCCATATGAGGCACAGGGATACAAGACCATCATCAGCAAGTATTTTTCCCTTATCCAAGGCATAATCCATACTATGATCATGTGCATGTTATCAGACAGTTTAATCACCCTTCTTCTTGATAAAGATCCTACTACTTGGCAATTTGGAATTTTTGTTTAACACTTTCACTTTCTGATGCTAATCCATCAGTTATGAATTGGAAGGGACTTGTCCTAGTGTAGCCAAAGAATGGACTTCTCATGCTGTCAGTTTTTGTTTCATAGAATCATAAAAGTAG
>NW_017728992.1:166942860-166947749 GCF_001723915.1 Gavialis gangeticus | reverse complement strand
ATAATGACTACAAGATCCCTTTCTGCCTCCATGCTCTCAAGAAGGGTGTTTCCCATCTTATAAGTGTGCTGCTGGTTACTACTGCCAAAGTGCAGCACCCTGCACTTGTTAGTATTGAAACACATCCTGTTTTTGTTAGCCCACCCCTGTAACCTATCCAGGTCTTACTGCAGTCTTTCCCTCCCTACTAGCGTGCTCACCTCACCCCAAATTTTGGTATCATCAGCAAATTTAAACAGGTTGCTTTTCACCCTGTCATCCAAATTGCTGATAAAGGAATTGAACAGCGCGGGCCCAAGGACCGAGCCCTTGGGGACTCCACTGCTCACTTCCCCCCAGGTCGAATATGACCCGTCCACCACCACCCTCTGGGTACTACCCTTCAGCCAATATGCAATCCATCTGACTGTGTAGGGATCAATGCCACAGTCGCCTAGTTTTTTAATGAGGATGGGGTGGAAGACCATCTCAAAGGCCTTGCTAAAGTCCAGAAAGACTACGTCCATGGCGACACCTGCAACCAATGCTTCACTTTACTGTCCTCTATTTTTCATTTCCACTTTACATTTGGGAATCCATTAAGAAAATATTCCAATATTTTCTTTCAAAGAGGTGCAAGTATAGGCTGCAAATAGCAGTCTTTAAGAATTCAATCTTTTTTTTCCCCATCCATAAACTGTTTGTAAATATACTGATTTTTACAATCTATTTCTTTTTCATAATTATATGACTAACACTTTTAAAAAACATATTTCTGCTCTTAGTTCATTAATAAACTGTGACTATTTGTTTTTTGCTATTCATTGTGAGGTCTGTGTCAGGGCTCCTGAGATTCAAACCCTGATTGATGGCACCTTCAGGCAGAGGACCAGGCTGTGGCCCCACGAGGAGAATAGCACCTCCCTCCGCTCAGCCTGGACCTTCCCATGAGATTCATAACAGAAGACTAGGTGATCCGGCAGGACCAATGGAGGCCACAAGCCTTCAGTGGAAGGGCTATAAAACCTCTCACTTTCTGAAGGGCATTGTCCCTGCAATAATGCTTCCAGCATTTCTGTTGTGGACCTCCTTGCCTGACTCCTTGGACCTCCCAGCTGTGAACCTCTCCTGTTTCTGCCTTGCCTCTACCTCAGACCCTTCAGTCCTGCCTCCTGCCTTGAATCTCAGTGCCTTGGCTTCTGCTTATCCTGAGTATAGAACTCTGTGATTCCTGACCTCTGACTATAGACCTATTTGACCCCTAGCACGACGCATTGGACTTGAACTGACACTTAGTATTGTGACCCTTGGCTTCAGCTTCTGAATTTATAGTATTGTTGATCCTTGACTTCTGAACCATCATCCCTCAAATCTGGCTTCTATCTGCTACACTATGGCCTTGTGAATAAAATGCTGGACTGACACGTAGGGAACCTAAAACTTCCTGCATGATGCTCAGCAAGTCACTTAATCCTTCTGTGCCACAATTCCCCCATCTAATACTATACTCTTTCTCCATCCCTTTATCTATCTTGTCTGTTTGGCTTGTAAGTTATGTAGGGTAGGGACCACGTCTTACTACATTAGCACAAATTGAATGTCACAATAATAATAATATGGTCATCTATGATATTATATAACATAACTTTTCCCTATCTGCTCCTTTCTCTGTCATGGTTTCTTATCTGTTCTCCTGCTCTAACCCTCTACTTTTCTTATCTCATCTCATTTCCTGATGTCCCTCATGCACACTCTCATTACCTCTTCTCCTTAACCTATCACTCTCCTCTGACCCTTTCCCAACAGAATACGAAGGTTCTTCCATCCTTAAAATTTGGTGGGCTTGGATATCACTTATCTTTCCAGTTACTATCACTTCCCCTTCTCCCTTTGATTTCTATTCTCAAACACACTGTTTGGAGTTTCACTCTTCCAAATCCATCCTATACCCTCCTTGAACTAGCTTCCACCCTTTACAGTCTAGTGAAATTATTCACTGATAACCACTTCCTAGCCAAATATCAGCAATAGTATGCCATCTTCATCCTCCTTGTCACTGTTTCATAGAATCAACCATGCTCTTGCAATCTTGTCCTCCCTTGGTTGCTATGCTGCTGTCCCTGATTCTCCTCCTACCTTTTTAATAGCCTTTTCAGTGCGTCCCTCAAAGCATCCTTCTCAACATTCCTCCAGTTTTCTGTGGGGGAAACTAAGAGTTCTGTTTTTGGTCCTTTTGTGTCCTCTCTTACTTCACATGTTCTGGGTAATCTGCAAACTCAAATTGAAATACCATCTCTTTACTGACTCACTTTACTACCTCTCTGCCCAAAACTCATCTTCTTCTGTCCAAACTAAAAACTTGTCTGGCCTCTCTGACATCTCCTTTAGCCATCAAATCAAGCTCAATATGAATAAAAACAGAGCTCTGAATATTTAACTCCTGGCCTTACCCCCACCTCCTTACCCCCTTAATAACTCTGGACCTCACCGCCATATACCAATCAGGTTTATTGCCTTATGGTGTTTATAGATACGCTCTGGGATGTGGGGGAGGAGGGGGAGGGAGGTGCGCTTTAATTAAAGCAGCTCTGAGAGCCACACTAATTAAAAGTTCCCAGAGTGTCACATGTATCAGCGTCCCCACCCTGAAAAATGACAGCATGGCACTTTGAACCAAAGCTTGTCAAATGAGCTTTAGTTTAAAGCACCCTGGTGCCATTTTTCACTGCAGGGACACTGTTACACATAATTACCATGCTCCAGCAGATTCGATTAATTACAGTGCATCAAAGCAGGCTCCCTGCACGTGTGTAGGAGCTCTTAGTGTCTGCTTCCATTTGGACCTCTCTCTTGCTAGCCTGGGTACCAGGACAGTTTAGATGAAGCAGTACAGAGCTCAGGACAGGCTAATTTCTTTAAGAATTGGTGTAAATTACTTCATGCTATGCTTCTTGTTCACACTGTTGGACTGCCTCTGTTACCTGAGCTAGGTTGTTTAAGGTCAGCATGGACATCCCAATACTATGCTGCAGTCTATAGTGTAGATATACCCTTATATTGCAAGCTCATTAAGGTGAATTCTGTCTTTTGCTCAGTGTTTATATGATGCTTAGCACAATGGAGTCCTAACACATGATTGGTGCTGTGCAAGAAAAGCAACAATATATAAGTTGCAAATAGTGACAAATGAAAAAAACAACTAGAACTCAAGCTCTAATTTTCATTCATTTCTTTCTTTAG
Source organism: Gavialis gangeticus (assembly GCF_001723915.1). Classification (NCBI taxonomy): domain Eukaryota; kingdom Metazoa; phylum Chordata; order Crocodylia; family Gavialidae; genus Gavialis; species Gavialis gangeticus. The sequence goes on along the minus strand of NW_017728992.1, from coordinate 166,944,530 downwards.
TGTTTTTCCAGAAAAATTTACAGAACCAGGGTTGAAATCTTGGCACCACTGAAATAAATGGGAACATTGTAATAGACTTCACTGGGTCTAGACTTCAAGCTTTCATTCCAAGAGATGAACATATTTATCAGATAAGCCTCTTTCCTGACTGTACTGTATCTCCTTGGCACTGCAGTATTGCATGTAGCCTTAAACTTTGTTTTATTGGCTACCTAAGAATTTTGCAGTGACAGTTTTCAGTTGGTATAGGGGCAGTATAGCAGCTTATCAGCACTACTTTGTGAAGGGCGTTTAGCTAGGAGAAAGGAAGTATTGTAAGAATGCTTCTATGTTCCTGTTATTCCCAGTGGCAGTAATGAAAATCCTGGACACAGAAGTAAGTTAAGGAAGAGGCCTACTCTAATTTACCATATTTTCTCATATACCACATCCACCCTTTCCCCAAAAATCACCCCCTGCCTCAACTGCCTTATCAAGAGAAAATGATGCTTCTGCCTAGAAGGAAGAGAATCATCTATTTTGATTTCTGCTTCAAAACCAACTGCCCAGCAGAAGTCAGTTCATTTAATGCCTCATTGTTCTCCACTCCATCAGTATTAATGATTGCCTCTCCTTTCAATGGTCTTGATGTTCCACTAATCACACTAACCTTTCTTCTAATAATTTTGCTGTCTGTTAGCTGCTCCTGGTCTCTCTTCTCCTATTTCACAGCCATGTGCATAACTTAGCTCTTTTTGAAATTATAGATCTACCCACAGAGTCTAGTCTTCAACAGAAGCTAGGGTTAAGCAGGAATGGGAGGGTGAGTGAGAGAACTAAAGCTTAAGCTCTGTCCCTGCTCTATTCAGTCAGAACTCTGGAAAACCCCTTTTTCTTCATTACACCTTTCCAGGAGACAATGATATGTCAACTGCTAAGCTGGTCCCAGATGGTTTGAGAACTAGAGGCCTGAAAAATTAGTTGCTCTCTTTCTTACTATACTACAGGACTTGAAAAACTATATTGAGCACAATTCATCTAAGAACTGGGGCAGCATTTTTTTAAAACAAAAATAACACTTTCTTAGGACTTCTAGAAATTTCTAGAGAATTGTCTACACCGTATGAACTTGAAAGCTATTATTGAAAGGAGAATTTAGACAGCTTAACAGAGAGAAAACTGTAAAGAATATGAAGGATAATTAAAAACTCTAAATTTTAAAGAAAAATATGAAAAATATGCATAACTAATTACATTGTTTTACAGCTGATTGACTCCCTTGTCAGAAATATCAAAAACAAACTTGTGCAAGACTGCCCTTTATCCAGGTCCCCAATTGTAATAATTTTCATGATAAATTCTCCATTCATTTGTTCTGTTGATTTAACATCTATCTTCTTAACAGGAAAGTCTCCTTCCCTAAAAAGGCATATCTTAGACCCCTTCTACATATTATGTTTATGCCGTGATTAACATGATGATCATAGCATAGATGGAAAATGTGCTACGCATGCACCTAATTTAAGTTTAGGACACGAGCCATAAAAATGTTCCACATATAATGTAGAACATTTAAAGACTTTTATGGCTGGTTTGTATGGCACATTAAACATGGCATGTGGCCGAGGCCAACAATTGGTTGATTATTTATACCACCCCAAGATTTGGGGTGGAGGGGTTGTGCAGGGATG
>NW_017728992.1:166933539-166942831 GCF_001723915.1 Gavialis gangeticus | reverse complement strand
CTGGCATTCCCCACTCCTGCTGGGCTACCAGGTGCGGGGAGTTGAATATCTCTGACCACAGAGTACAGATATCTATGATCATGGAGTATTTTATTCAAAGAATACATATTTGATAATATAGAAATGCTTTTCCCCATCCTTTAGATTTGTTATAACCAGAAAATAGTAAAAGTGATATGTACATTTCCATTATTCAAAATTGTATATTGATTTTATTTACAGTACACTAACACTCCTTTTTTATAGGCCAAACAGTGCCCAGATATCCAGACACCTACCTCAGAGCAAAATAGATTGATATAGCCAAAATACTGGCAAGTTACTTTTTGCATATTGCAATATATTCTTATTCATATCTTTGTGATATTAAAAGAGTAAGTGATAACATTTAATTGAATTGAGAGCCATACTGTAATAACCTTATAAAGTGGCAGTACTGAAGAATTCAATCATGATTTAGTGCAATACCTTTGCAAAGATCTGTTTTCATTTTTCATGTAATCCTGTTTGGGGTTTGAACAGAGACCAACTTTTTCAAAATTCCATGGTAATATTTAGGCACATAAGCAGTACTGATAATTCCATGTAAACAATGAACGAGGCACGTTGTATTAAGTTTAAAATTTATGTCTAGAGTCTATGTCCTTCAAGTTCTCAGAAAACCATGCTAACAGGTGTATGAGCTCAGGCTGGAAGACAGTCCTACGTGTCATTGCAATTACCCAGCTTAAGTCACAGAGCAGGCTGTAGGTTTAGTGAGTTCCATATCAAATGTGAATATTTGTATTAAATGTTAGAGGGCTGTTCACATTTTGTATCAACAAGAATCTAAGTCAGTAAATCCATAAGGAGAAATAAGAGGCAACCACTTGGCACGAGATAAAAAGAAAGACAGATGGGCTTCGTCTTTTTAAATAGAAGGATATTCAGTATAATAGCATAAATGGAAAGTACACTATGGTTCAAAATAAATTATAGGATTGGCTGGGAAATATGAATTCAACTTCATGGTTATGAAAAATATTGAGATTTTAAAGTTTGGTTTTGTTCCACATTGCAATGAATATAAGACTTTTACAAAATGTTTCACTACAGAGGTGAGACATACTCATCCCAAAATTGCCTGGTGAGTAGATTTGGGATATCCAAGTTAAAGCTGCTGCTCCTCTGGATTCAGAGCAAGAGCTGAAGAAGGTTCACCGAAGCTTCAAGTCACTGACCCAACCATAAAGCAGAATAGTCAGTTACTTTGTACTACTCAGTCTCACTGAGAGACTTTTCAGAGTTGAACAATTACTTACATATTAACAGAGCTAGAAAGAGAGACTGACTCTATCCCCACATGAATGAGACAGAACAAAGACATGAGTCTGACTCTACAACATCACACGCAAATGCTTTACCTCCTGAGCTTCTTGGGTGGGTTACTGTGACCGAAAAGTCTATCTGGGCCTGAGAAAATGTCATCTAAATTGACGTGTTTCTGTGCAGTCCTGATTTCAAAAGATCACCATCTTTCCAAAAAAAAAAATAATTAAAAAAAAAAATCATAGAAACTTCTTGCCTAGCTACAATAAGGCATAGTAACATCACTGACTATACTTTCTAGCAGAACAGTATTATAGGACTTTATGCTTCTTAAATGCTTACTTATCCAGTCCTATTTCTTTAGTATCAGCTGAAAAGATTTTAAACTAATTTCTGCCTAGACAAATACCTGGAAACACACACACACAAACACACACATATACACACGCACGCAAAAGCACTACTCTTTCTCCTTCTCCCTGTAAGATGACTCATAGCTGCTGCAATGCGTATACAATACTCAACAATGCTGGGCAGTGAGACCAAGAGCCACAAAAGTTACTGGGGCACTCCGTGTCCCCATGCTTAATTTTTAAACACCCAACTGCCAAAGTGGAAATCACATCCCCAGGTTAGGCACCTGAGTTCCCTATACAGTGCACAGAGAGAGATGAGCCTAAGAATGAGAATCACAACAGCAGAGAGAAGTAGTTAGCCATGAACAATAGCCAGCATACTAAGCAAGGGGGATGCTAGATAACAAGAAAAGCCAGCGAGCAGTACTGGATTTAGGCATTAGCTAAGAAAGTTGAGGCTTAGGGCCTCACATTATGAGGGGCCTCTAAGCAAACCCCCGGGCCTCGAAGGGTCGGCTGCCAGACTGAAAGTGACCACAGACTGGCAAACCACAGCCCCGCAGAGCTGGGCAGAGAGGCAGTTGAGGTTTGGGCCCGTCCCCCCGCCCGAGGAGTGGACGTATCTTTACTTGTGTCCCGACTGGAAATCCCAGCTGCAGGGCTCTGCACGGTGGTTCGCAGTTTGCTGGGCCACGGCTGCTTCCAGTCCACAGTTTGCCAGGCCATGGCACAGAAAGGTTGGGAACACCTATCTTAGAGCCCCATCCTGTCATAATCTGGCTGTGCCAGGGAGGTGTATTTGAAATCCTGCCTCCTCCCAGAGTTTGAATTTCCCTGAAGGCCTGAGTTACACACTCACACTAGCTTGGGATTGGGAGCCACAAGGCCACTCTAGGGGTTGCACACCAAATCATTCTGTTAATCACAGACTACTGCTTCACTCTGATCTTTTCAACTGATGCTGGTTGTGGAATCCTCAGACTTTATATGTAGCCTATGGTTAGAGCACCTCTTCCAGCACTCAGGCCATGCCCTAAACCCAGGCTGGAAGGAAGGCAGAAACCCAGGCTCATGGGGATACTCTCCACCCCTCCTGTATTGAAGCTGTGCTGCTGTGCAGACAGAAGAGAGCACAAGAGAAAGCAAATGCTGTAGCTAAGAAAGGGAATAATTTGAGTTTTGGTCCCTACTCACAAGCATGTTTTCACATTTTATCTGGTGACTGTTTAATGCAGAAGGTAAAAGCAGCCCTGGGGCTAGGGACTATAACTCAAGTCTCTCCCTTCCAGGTGCATGCCCTCATTACTAGGCTACATAATCTTATTTCCTATTGTACTCTCCTTTTCTTAGGACACTCTCCTGGTTCCCTACAAGCTGAGGAAGACCTGAAACGGGTGAGCAAAATACGGCCCGCAGGCTGGATCCAGCCAACCAACCAATTGTATCCAGCCCATAGGCAGGTGCTCACCAATTGCCTGTACCTGGCCTGTGGCTACCCCTGCAGTGCTATCTGCATGGAGATGAGCCCTGCCTGCTTCTGCCCAGGACAGCCCAAACCATGCTTTTGCCCAGGCATGCCATGGCCCTGGCCCTGGCCAGCATATACACCTTCCTGGTGGGGCTGCTCCCAGTGCAGCTTCCCCCGCCTCCAGCAGCTCCTCTTCCTCCTGACCCTACTGCACTGCTACAGGCAGCAGGTAGGGCAGGGAAGTGGCAGCGAGCAGGGGGAAGCTGCAGCCAAGCAGCTCCTGTTCCAGTGCATGGGGCTCCAGCTTCAGCTCCCAGCTGCCTTCCACCCACTTCACCTGTCCAGTGCAATGAGCAGCCACCTGCAGGCAGCCAAGTGGAAGGCAGCCCCGCCAGAAAGCTGTACATGCTGGCTGAGGCCACAGTGGGTACAGGTGGAAACACAGTGAAGGCTGCCCCAGCAGAAGTCGGTGGGGGTTGGTCCCATGTGGAGCATTGTGGGAGCAGTCTTGGGCCAGGTACAGGGCAGGATGCAATGCACCTGTACCACCTGGTCAACCTTTACTGCATGCATGCCCTAGCCTCCCCAACCTCCCAACCCCAGCCAGCTCCTAGGATCTAGTGCACAGATAGCCCCTCCCCCACACATGCACATCCCACCACAACTCCCCCACCCCCCCACACTCCTTCTACCTCTTCCACACACAATGTACAAGAGTAAGTCTTTATTTTGAGCAATTATGCATCACCTCTATATATGCTACTCAAAAACACATAAATCGGGACAAGGGTGTACTTGGTAGCTGTGTTGATCTGAGACAAAAAGACATAGCAAAAACTAGAACTCTTGGTTCCAAAACGATATCTTTTTTAAGGTCAACTGGAAAATCGCAAGAAAGTTGTCTTTTTCTAGAAGCTTTCAGGATCAAAGTCCCTTTGTCAGGCTTTGGGAAAAGTATAGATGGTACAAGGGGGTAAAAAGTCCCCATAGGTAGGAAATAAATCCTAATATATTTTAAAATAAATTTTGACCCCAAAAGCTTGCAAATAAGGATAATTTTCTGGTGATTTTCCAGTTGGTCTAATAAAAGGTATCATTTTGCAACCAAGAATTCTAGTTTTTTGTAAATCAGGACAAAACTTTTTTTAATAAAACTAAACTATGTTATAGTAGATGTTTGCTTTTTAGTATAAAATTTGTCTTTTATCTATAATTTGTTAAAATTATATTTTTTGAAAATTTTTGTGTGTATGGCCCTTGATAGTTCACCAAAACTCATTGAGTGGTCCATCAACTGAAATAATTGACCACCCCTTACCTAGAGCCAAGGTCTCCCACTTCCTGCAATACCTAGCACTGTTCCAATCTGTAAGGTATTGTATAAAGTTAAGCAGCACCACAGCCTCCTCCTCCAGCTGTTTCTGAATGAAGGCAGCCTTGAGTGTTGTGTTTTGTCCTGAATTCTATAATGCAACGGTGTGTTTGGCATGCTCTGAGCTGGCATGCTTACCTAGTTGGCTCTCTCAAGGGAGCTAGGCCTAAGGTTAACTAGTCTGTGGATCCCAAATGAGTTTAGATACAAGGCAGTTATCCAGATACTCAGCCCTGCCAAGTTGGTGGTACTTGCAGCATGGACAGAAGCAGACCTCTCTAGAAAATAATGTTAATAGCAAAAACCTAGGTACCGAACTAATAAGGTGCAGGTTTTGTAGATTGCATTCTTGGATGTAGAAGCATAAATTCTGCTCAAATCATACATTAAATGCTTAAGACTTTTACTGAATCTGGTCCTTGATGTACTATAATTGTTACTGATTACACTAATCATAAACATCTTGCCACTTTGTACCCCACTCCTATATACTTCTTTGTTGTAGTAGCTTGTCCTTCAATAGATACAGCAGCAGGCTAATTGAAGGAGGGTGTGGGTGTGTGTGTATGTATATGTTATAAGGGGACCCTTCTCACTGACTGGGATTTCTGTATGCTACTGCCATACACATCTGTAATACTGAAAATAACGCTAATCATTGGTATTTAGCAAGGCAATAACATTTTCAGAAAGTCCTTCTATTTACTTTTCACCAAGAAATGCAGCAAAGAATGCACCTCGTGACAAGATGAAGCTGTACAATCTCATCCAACAAATGATCTCACTCTGACCCTCACACTAACTTTGCTATTAAGCAAAAACAGGCACATTTTCAAATATTGATTCCAACTAATGTCTGATCCTAACAGGCACGATCTTATCAAGGCCCCACTATAATAGAAGGAGTGTCAGAGTTAAACAGAATAGGTTTAGATAAGATCACAATCTTCTTCACAATGATGTGATTGTATCACTGAGTAAGTATAGTATTCAGAGTAATTATCATTAATAGATATTGGCATTGGGAAGAGCAGTCACAGTCCAGACCTAAACAAATTTGTGCATGATAAAACAACTTTTATCTGAATGGTGGCTGCAGATTTTCTTATGTGCCCTCAGAAAGATTTTGCCAGCTATTTTTCAAACTTTAAAATGATGGCTATTCTATTACAAGAAGAATTGTTGAACAGAAACGCTGCTGCTTTTAACTTGCTTGGTATGTTCCAGGGTTGCTTAGTGGAAAATTGACCCAATAGCCTTCATAGAGGTGTATTTGTCTCTCTTTCTCTCAATAGTATTCAGTCTGGTTGTTTTATTCACTGATTCCACTCAGGGTAGATGGAAACCTGCCCCAAGTTCACAAATGGAAGATTGAAGGCTCAGCCAACTCTATGGTGGCGTTCCCTGTTCCTGCACAGGGGTGTGGGCCATGTGGCCATGCTAGGAGGAAGTTTATATAGTACTATGGAGTATATGTAATTTTATACAAGGATGTATATATATATTATATTTAAGGATATATACTACCTAGTTTATGTACTAGCCAGGTGTAGTGCTGTTCCTTTATTTACTGAGGGTCAAAGGTAATCCTATTGACCCCATGGCTGTTTTCTTGGTCATATTACCCATCTCATGAAGCTGCTTCCATGGTGGGGTTATCCTTTCCAGGCAGCTATTCTCATGGACCAAAGCTATAGTAGAGGCACAAGACATAGTTTTTTGACCCAGATCTGTGTTAATCCTTGAAGGTTCAATGAGTTTTTGATTATATGTTTGCCAAAGAAAATAGGAATGCCCGCTTCTAATGTAGGGAAACCTCCGTTAGGGACTTCTCATGAGAATTCTTCCTGTTATATTCCCTCCTGCTGCTTTTACAACAGTAGGGGGCAAAATAACCAACAAAACAGGAAATGCAGATAATTTCTAGCTACTGGAAAAATGAAATGCAATTTCTCTCTTCAGTCCATAATCTGATAAACAGGGTTGTACCATAGGAAGAGGAGGAGCTTGGTTTAGGATTTTAAAAATGTTAATTGTTCTGAACATGATTTTAGAGAAACTGTAATGGTTTTGCACATTTTTAAAAAGTATTTCAAATGTTTGTGATATTCTGTATTTACAAACTTAATGTTCCTAAAACTAAATCTTATTCTAAAAAACATTTCTTTTTTTACTCACACACACACACACACACACACACACACACGTTTATTTCAGATTTGCCAGATTGTGCTAGTATCTCTCTCAGTCCAGCTTGCACTGCTGAAAAAAAATACTGTTTCGTAAGAATGCTGCACAGTGACAAAACTCAATCGTAAAAAGTTCTTTTAACTTATTAAGCATATCATTTTTGGGAAATAAGTAGGAATGGGCAATATTTATATGTGTAGAGGTGTATAAATAGACTTGTCTGGAAGAATGCTATGTCTATAGTGACAACAACACTGAGCTCTTATGTATCATTTTTTGATCTTTAAATTACTTAAAAACATTTGCTAACTCTATTAAACTTAATATCAATTCTATTGTTAAAAATTAAAAAAGAAGAGTACTTGTAATGATTACCCAAAGCATCACTCCTATACATGAAAAGCACACATACAGCCTTTCCACTTATCTTTTTGTATTTGTCTTCTCAAATGTGTGATTAATTCCTGAGCACTGAAATCTTTTTGATAATCACTGAAGATGAATGTATCACTACAATCAGCAAAGCACTGAGTGCTTCCAGCTGTTAACACAGTAAAGTAAAACAGAGCCATCTACATACTTGGTATCTTTTCTAAAAAAATATACTCATTGACCTTAACCCGATCAAACCAGTCCCATCATCAAGGTCATATGCAGTAACAGATACATATCTATATATAGAGGTGTACACAAAAAGCATTCTAAAGGCTCAATCCTGTGAAGTACTAAGGAGCCTCAAATGCCATTGCCTTGAAGGAGAATTGAAGGTGCTCAGCACCTTACTGGGTGATCTGCATCCTGTAGGAAGGAGCTCTAAGTGTGCACTATTCACCACGTGTTATCTGTGACTGCTGGGCATTCCTTTTTACTGAGTACCATTTTCAGTGGATAACACAGGGAAACATAAGCTAAAACCAAAAAAGCTACCCTTTGCTTACATATGCCTACTTTGAGACAGGGGGCCTATTTTCAACACTGTCCTGAACAAGCAATCCTGACTCACGCAGCAAAGCAGCAAGGTCCTGTTGCCCCCATCCAGCCTGATTTCCTGGTTGCAATGGTGGTGGAAGCAAGATCCTGGTCCCTTTCCCAACATTTTAGGAAAGTGGTTTATGAGATGGAATCAAAGCCTTCAAGCAGCCCTGGTCCTGCACTTCTGAGACAATCCTGTTCTTTATGGCTAAGAAGCCAACAGAAAAGAGGAGAAGAGGATCACAAGGTAACATCTGTTAGCCTGGTCTTTGCAACATCCCTTCACAGCATCCGACAAAGTAAGCTCTTACTCACAAAAACTTATGCATCTCTGATTCAGTAACTTTAGAAGGATGTGGACAAACATATTGCTTAAAATGTTCTAAATGCACTTTAACCTTCGAGATTCTAGATATGCATGCCACCTCTGAATGGTTGAAACTTCCTGGAATGTTTCAAAAGCATACCAGAAAAATCGAGTACTATTTTGAACCCCCACATTGAACTCATTCAATGTTATGTATAAATGCAAGAGGGGTACCTAGGGGGAAATACAACTAGGACTCCACTACCAAAAGATAATTATTGTTTGCTGAGCCCACAGTCTATGGGGGGTGGGGAAACAAAAAGCCTCTATGTTGGAGCCTGGGAGAGGGTCCTATGCTCATTTGAAGCTGGAGGTTTGGAGGGAGGGGGGGCAGGAGGATAAGTAGCCAGGTGCTAGGAGTCTATCTGATCCCTGCTTGTAGTTTCTGGAGGGGTGGGTCCTGACCCCAAGAACTCCCCATTTGTGCTTGCATTGGAAAGTATTTTGGCAATTTCAGTTCTCTGCTCCAAATTTCCAGGCTCATTTGGGACAAGGTTGGAGTGGAGGGTTAGCCAGGTGCTGGGGAGTGGGCACTGAGTGATGCCTGCTTGTCATACCTTGGGGCAGGGTGCTCCAGAGCCCCCCCCCTCCCCTCCCCCCAAGAATGAACCTATGACCATTCAGGGCAGGGTCTGGAGCAGGGAAGGGAAATGAACAAAATGCTTTTCAGGGCACGTCTTGTAAAAACACAGAAGTAAAGTTCTTGGTGGGGGGGGGAGAGGCAGAGGAGCCAGGCCCCACAGAAACTGTAAGCAGGAGGCAGACAGCCCCTCAGCACCTGTCTAGTCCTGCCCTCCCCCACCCCCAAGTGAGGCTGGGATCTCACCAAGTGGGGTCCATTTCCCATGATGGAGTCCAGGCTGTTCTCCTCTCACTCAGACCCATGCACTCCCAGTTAACAACACATTTTGGTAAAGTGTAACAGTTTTCTTTATTAAACTCAATCAAGTCTTTTTTAACTTAATGTTTTTGAGAAGGGGAAGCAGAAGATTGAAATTATGGGAAATGCCATCTTCCTTTCTTGGCATCCAGTCAATACATGCTATCCTTCCCCTCTAGGGGAATCCTGGGGAAACTGCAGGCACTGACTGCTGGAAGGTATGCTGGTCTGGATACTCTACTCTGGTGGCACTTCAGCAGCAGTGCTATCCCTAAAAGGTATGATGCCAAGGGCATCATTTTAGAGCCCTTGGCATCATACGAGGGGACACTTCTGTCTAAGGACAACTGGGGATCGGTTCCCAATCGGTGACATTCTT
>NW_017728992.1:166925856-166928539 GCF_001723915.1 Gavialis gangeticus | reverse complement strand
AACTGCAGGCACTGACTGCTGGAAGGTATGCTGGTCTGGATACTCTACTCTGGTGGCACTTCAGCAGCAGTGCTATCCCTAAAAGGTATGATGCCAAGGGCATCATTTTAGAGCCCTTGGCATCATACGAGGGGACACTTCTGTCTAAGGACAACTGGGGATCGGTTCCCAATTGGTGACATTCTTGCAACAGTACAATTATTATATTAGTGTGCACCCTATGGTGCATCTCTACCCTGCCATATATTATTAGCGTATATCTGAAAGATATATATAGGGAGCATCTTAATTCCTTCCACACAGTTTGAGGTTCCCACCAAACAGCTGTGGCATGACTGAAAAGAAAATCTTTTATAAGACTCAGTTCAAACAGAAATTCCATTTTACCGCCACAGACTCCCATAGATTGGGAGATAGTACTAGGTGTGGCTACAAAGTCCCCTTAACATTTCAACAAGTGCTAATAATTAGTTTGGATCAGGGCATGCTAGGAATGTTAAGAAGGCATTACTGTACTACTGAGTTCTCTTACAAGTGTTAGAGGTCAGAATTGTAATACACAGATACTATTTTTATTTTCCACTCTGCAACAATGGTTAAAACAGGGAAGGAAGAGTTCTAAAACTCAGCAGGATTCATCAATACATGTGGTGCCATCTACTACATGGATGTACCCATTATTGCTCCTTCATGCATTAAGAAGATTTATTAGAACAGAAAATATTACCTCAGCATGAGCATGGAGAATGTCTCTGATGCCAACATCCTCCTCAGAAACATTACAGCCTCCAACATGCACCTATGATGTGTTCCTTTTTTTTCAGCCTGCTAATCAGGCCATTGGTGCCTGATAGTGGATGACTGACTAAAGAAATCAAGATTGAACTTATTCCCTGAGGCATGCTGTACCACCAGATCAAAGAGCACATATTTGGCATCCTGAAAATACAATCCTACTGCTCTTACCTTTCACATCACTGACACATAAGCCAGGAACAATGATCCTTATAAATCAGGACAGTGTTTCTCAAAGGAGGTATAAAAGTCACAGAAAAAAAGTTCTGAGTGAAGCTGAATAAAAATGGCCCTAAAAAGACACATCATTTTCTGATTATTTTCTACGGTTCAATAATTAGAGAACTGGAAAAGGAAAATTAGCATTAAGTAGTTAATATTACAATTAGGAAGGGAGCTTCCCCACATAATAATAGAAAATTGTGGAGAATAAGACTGACTGAGCATAACTGTTTTAGTATTTCATCCTATGGATAGCATCGCTACATGTCAATCAAACTTATTTGAATAGACCATGGCACTGTAATACCTCTAAACTCTGGTGTTTTATTCTGGCCTTCATAAAGACTTTTACCGATTCTGGCTACCCAAAAGCACCCTCCAACATCTGATTTCATGAAAGTGACTGCACTTGATATAGCCCATCCTGCCCCTTCACATTTCCAGATCCAGGCACTCAGGGCACCAGGTGCAATGAGGTTGCTCCGATGCACTGTAACTACAGTGTGTTGGATTAATCAAGTCTGCTGAAGTGTGGTAATTACTGGGCTCCAGCAGACTCCAGCATCACGTGTATCAGCACCCTGTGCTGAGAAATGGTGGCAGGGGAGCTTTAATTTAAGCCTTTTCAATGAAAAAAAACCCTGCTGCTATTTTTTAAGCACAGGGGCGCTGATACACATGATGCTCCAGACATTTAAATTAGAGCAGTTCTCAGAGCTGCTCTAATTAACACACACCCCACCTCCAGCTTACCCCCAGACCATGTGTATAAAAACCCTCGCTGCCTAATGACAGGTTAACTCAGAGACCCATTCTGACTTTAAGGACGACTTTGGGGGTTGTTGTAAATGTACCAGCTGCTTTCCCAGGAGCCCCTGTCACTACCAACATAACCTGGAGTGGTAACCAGGCTTCTACCTCCTTGTTCTGTACCAGCAATGAGGACTGGAATGTGGTAGGAAAGGAGCACGTTTGTAGAGGGTGGAGTGGAGAAAGAGAGAGGGACATGCAGAAAGAGGGCAAGATCCTGGCATGAAAGGAAAGGGAGCGGAGACAAAGGACTGGAGCACAGAAGAAGAACAGGAAGAGGAAAAAAAGGAGGGAAAAGAAAAAGGGACAACAAATATCTAGAATATATAGGAAAAGAGTCAAAGAAGGAATAGACAAGAAAAGAAGAAAGAGCAGAGAGGCAAAGAAAGAAGAGAAAGACAAAGTAGGATTTGGAGTGGAGGAAAATGTTTCTAGAAACAGGACAAAAATCTATAGTCGTGGCAGGTTAGAACACTAGTGTAATGAAATGGGAAGGTAAGAAGGAGGTTGTGGGGGAAGAGTGGCACACCGGCCCTGGTGACTGACCCAGGGGTGGGGAGTGTAAAAATAGTACCAGCTGTGCTGCTGACTCCAATGATTCACACATGACCAGAGTTATAGCTCTTTGCTTTAAGAGTCTGGTCACCGTTCTAACAGATCACAAGCTGTCACAAAGGCAAAGGCAGTTCTGGAGACAAACAGTGCACCATGTAGTACTTCCAGCTAAGTATGTATTTATAAGCAAATATTTAGAATGCACAAATAGGTGAAGCTTTTATTCTGAAAGTATGATTGCTGCTGTTAAAACATGCTCTAAGTGTGTGTGTGTGTGTGTGTGTGTGTGTGTGTGTGTGTA
>NW_017728992.1:166912511-166925664 GCF_001723915.1 Gavialis gangeticus | reverse complement strand
GTGTGTGTGTGTGTGTGTGTGTGTGTGTGTGTGTGTGTAATCACATACTGAAGAGGGGAAGTTATATTAATCTGTTTAAAATTAAAAGGTATTTTGCTAGAATGACAGTGATCAACATTAGAAATAATAACAGTGTTTGTGATATTCTAAAGATTATACTAAATATGGCCAATAGCATTTTGATGATCATATGGCTAACTCTCATTACTAAATCTCTAGAAATGAATGTATGATATTGTGTGGGTACGGTTATGTTTTTCCTTAGCTATTATAGTATTATAGCCCATATAGTAAATATAAAAATGCATCATTGCAAAACTATTTAACATGTTTCAGAATAATTTGATTTTCATCTATTTTTAATACCACCTATCAGTGACAAAGCAGGGAATTTTGGTGCCTGGGGTAAGCCCATAGTTGGAGCTTGCCTTCGCCCCGTGCACAGATCCAGAGGGCATACGACCCCCTGCCATGCTTGCCTGGGGATGCACACAGTGGCAGGGCCACCCCCACCCCATTGCTGCACCCCTCAAACAAGCTGCTCGCAGCTCCATCCTGCACCTCGCCCCAGCTGGGCAGCACCTGTTGGCACCCCTTTGCTTCAGCACCCAGGTCAGTTGTCCCTCCCTTGCTATGGTACTGCCACCTACTCAATATTTTAAAATTAATTCTTCCTCTTTCTAGTCTGTGGAACATATATATATATATACACATACACACACACACACACACACACACACACACACACACACACACACATACATATATATGTATGTGTGTATATATATATATATAGAGAGAGAGAGAGAGAGAGAGAAAGAGAGAGAGAGAGAGAGAGAATAAAGAAATCTTATTAGAATTTACTAATCATCACTAACTATTAAGATGATGTGTTAACCAGTTATCTGGTTTGATCACGTTGTATACCTCTTTAACAGCTATTGAACACAGGGAACTTGCACCAGGAGACATACCAAATTTCATTTGTACTCAAATTAAGTTGTATGAGAACCACAGTCATGGCAGAATGATGAAAACAAAGTAAAATTGCTCTTTCTTCTACCTCAGTATTGGCATTGCAGCAGGTGATCTAAGCTATAGCTGGAGGACAGCAACAAGGTAGAGAAGCCTACTCTACTTCTTGAGTATTTCGCAGAGACAGAATGACTGAAGTTGATTCTCCTATTAATTCCCCTGGATTCTGAGTTGTCACCATAGGATGGATTTGTTCTTTAGGTTTGATAAATGAGACATAGGATTCTTAAATACTGTATATAATATCTCAGGTAAAGCTGCATATTGCTCAAGTGAAAATGGTTCAAAGTAGCATCACTATATTTGAGAAGGGCAAATTATCTGTCAGGTATACTCATGCCACCCTGGCAGTTCTTTGAAGTCAGCAGAATGGTATAACTGAGAGCAAAAGCTGCAAAAATGATGTATTTCTAATAAAATCTTGATTTTTACTGTTCAGTATTAAAGCATATGTAACTAAAATTTACCCTACTAACAGCTTTATGCTTAATACAAATTCCAATATTTTTTAATTTTCAGAATTAGAAATATGGTCTCAAAATATCCAGCTACATATAGGTAGGTACTGAAATGCACATTTAATTCACATGCCACACTTCCCCAAATAAAACATGTGCCTTATTTTTTTCAGAGTCTTCCCTACTACAGCACGGGTTCAGCCAGTATTGAATCCTCAGGTTGCACGGAACAGGGGTGAGTCCCATCAGTGCCAGTCCCTTTCCCCCCTGCGCTTGGTCAACTGCTAGTGCCAATTTGACAGCAGCTGTGAGAGGGCTAAACCTGTAGGTTTGTTGGCCCTGCAGCAAGGCGAGAGGGGAGTGAGGCTGAGGATGGGACTCCATTTCTGTTCCATGTGACCAAAGAGTTCAGCCCTGGCTTAGTCAGTGTGGAGCACAGCACCCTGCCACCACTCCATTTTTCTCCTGCATCCGTTCCAGCATAAAAATGAGTTTCTCCGCTTAAGAACCACACCCCAATTTTGGGCAGCTAATTTTCAGGGGAAAGGTGTTTACAGTATGCAAATAAATACAGCTCTTGAGCCATTCATTTCCATTACTCATTAATCATTTTTAAGGTATCTCTCCTAGCCAATATTCAGAAAAGTACAGCTCTAACATTTGGAATCTAAACCACAGGAGAAATCCTGGCTATGCTGAACTCAACAGTTTGCTGCTGACTTCAGTGGAGCCAGAATTTCATCCCTCCTCCCTGCAAAACTCGTATTTAAAAGAAGAGAGCTAATATTCAAATTAAAAAAAAAACTATTTGAAGTTTTGATAGAAAAAGTGGCATCATCAAAACTGACCCCTTACCTTGCATTCCCAACAATGCAAAGTACTGGAAATAATGGAGTCTGAAGTTTCTTTTCATCCTACAACCCTGTTTGCTCTAGGCTTTTTGCCTAAAAAAAAAAAAAGTCCTTTGGTGTTAGATGTCATCCAAAAATCAAACAGTGCAGTGGCTGAAGTAGCCATTAATGTTTTTACCACCGTCTTATGCAGCCCTCTGTATACAAATCTAGAGAATGTTGTGCTTAAAACATTAGTGGCTACTGGAGCTGTCTCTACAGTAGGGCTGCCATTAGTGTAACTCTACTGACATACAAACGAAAGGAATTTTTTGTTTGTCAGCCACTGCTTTACTTGTGGTTTTCGTGAGCTTTTAATTTTGACATTTTATACCTAAATATTCATAACAAGTAATATATTGTTAGAAGAGATTTCTTTACAACATTTTAAAGGTATGCTCAGTAGAAAACATTACCATTGAACTGCATAGCTATACATAACTAGCCCCATGAAAGGTACTACATAAGTGTAAAATTGATTCTCTAACACTTGAACACTTTAAATCAAGACCAGATGACACCCGAAAAGTTATGTTATCACTCAAACAAAAGTTATGGGCTTAATGCAGAAATGATTGCACATTTTTTTCCTGGCATCTATTGTGCACAATGCCAGCCTGCATGATCATATAGGTCTCATCTGATCTTAAAATCTATGAATCTATGAAAGTACTGTTGCAGTATATGCTACCAAAATGAGACTTGTTGAAATGGGACAGATGCTTTATTAAGATTTCTCCCAGGGAACTGATTTAGTTTAATGAGAATGATTGGTAACATCTACTGCTTAATTAGGATAGTATTAGAATAAAGTCTATTTAATGGGGATGCTTTTAGCTAGTATAAAGTAATTAACTGAAATTTTTAGCAAGTTTTAAATCACAAACAGTAATTTTTTAAACAAACTTAAGCTCTGGTCACTCAATGTACATCTGTCAAGTAGTGAACAAAAGGTCTATTTCTTGGCCTGAATAAAGGCCTTGGTCTTTAGGCTAAAAAAGCAAAGACATTTCATGCTAAAAGTTGGCATTCATGTAACATTAAACTTGGGAAATTAAGCATTCAGAAAAAAAGGAAATGCAGAGTCAAAATTGAAACCTCGTTCTTAACTCTGTGCCTGACTGCATTTTCTTTAGATCAGGGGTTTTCAACCTTTTTTAATCTAAGTAACCCCAGCAGCCAGATGCTGAGTGAGGGAGGCAGGGTGGAGTGGGGAGGGTAGCACGGGGCTGGATGCCAAGAGGGGAGGGATGAGGCAGGGCATGTGGCCAGACACTGAGTGGGGAGGTGAGGAAGACGTGCAGAGACAGAGCACTGCCACCTCCCAGGAGCAGGGCTGGGGCAGAGCAGGGAAGCTCACCAGGCTGGGGTGAGGGCAGCAGCACCCCTCTGCAGGGTGGGGAAGCCCCTCTGCAGGCTGGTGTGCAGCAGTGGCAGCCACTGCGCGTGAGCTTCCCCACCTTGGCCCTGCTCCTGGGAGGTGGTGGTGCTCCATTCCCGTCCGGCCACGCATATCCCCTAGTTCAAGTATCTCCAGGGGTATGCGTACGCCCAGTCGACAACCCCTGCTTCAGATATTATATAATATCTAAAGAATATCTAAATATTTTAAATATAATATTTAAAGCATTTTCTTCAGATATTATTATATATAAATATATAAACTTTTGCAACCAACAAGTGTCGGTCAGGTGTATAATTTCTTAACCTCGTGGTTGTATTAACACTGTTTTTTATACAGAATTTATGTATAGTAGCATGCTTCATATGAGTCTTTGTTGTATATGATTGTGTTCTTGCCTCATTGCCCTTTGGTATTCTGCATCATAACAGTAGCTGATGTTAAGGTCTTCAAGGTCAAAACTCTCTCTTTACCTTTGTTCCATCAGGAGGATGTTTATTCCATTCTTTATTCTGTGCTCTTACACTATCAGTACTGTATTTAAAGTTAAATTTTCAGTTTAAATGTAAATGCATAAATGGGAATATATAAAGGAAGAAGTCGGGGTATATCTACATGGAATAATGCCATGCCAGGTGCCATAGTATGGCTGTGTAATTAGTAGTGGGGTTAATTAGCTCAGACACGGTGCTGCACTAATGAAGCTAGATTGTTTCCAGTACGGGAGCTAGCTCAGGTATCTCTGCTTGGCAATGGATTTTACTGTAAGAACATACCCCAAGCATCCAAGCTGTAAATAGAAAAAAAGCTGTGAAAAGGTCTTGAGACAGTCCACATACTGCAGCACTTACTTGGTGGAAAATAGGCCTACTTTACTACCACACCCTACTACTAATTGTAGGGTGTGGCAAACTACCCTTAATTGTAAAACAGGATGTTATACAGGAATGCTGAAGCTTCTTAGCTTTTAGACAAAGACATTTTTTGAAATGACACTTTTGAACACAACAGGCCTGATTCTGATCATAAATACCAGCATAAGTTAGAAATGAATCCACTAAATGCACCTGAGCAATAACACTGCAAAACTAGTATAACAAAGATTAGAATCAGGGCCTCTATTTACTACAGAGTTTTTTTTTGGAAACTGAATAAAAAAAAATACTATACATTAATATAAGGCCAAATTTCATGCATGCAGGATTTATATCAAAGAGCAAACTTGGCCTCCAATGGTTAAGGTCTAAGCTAAATGGATAAAAGCATTACTGTTTAAACAATGAGCCACAGAGAGCCTGTATAGCTTTTTAGTGGTTTTAAAGAACCTCCAATCAAAGTGGCCAGTAAACTATAATACTGTAACTCTAAAGATTAAAAGTAGCTGGGCGGTATAGATAGGAGGTTTTTGACCTAAAGTGACCAGCCACAGATTAGTAAGTGAATAACTTAACTGCATTTTGAACCTTGGCTCCTCAGACAGTCACAGCACTTTCCAATCGAACTATTTCATTAGGAAATCTTCTAGAAGTATAGCTTTGGCAGTGAACCTTCAGGATCCCATTAAAGGGTTTCTGCTGTATTCCATTGCGAGGCTGGTCCAAAACTGCACACTTTACTCCCCCGGATTCTCTGCACAGCCATTTTGAATCCTCTTTTCCTTATCAGGCTGATACAGACCTGCATCATCCTCTCCTCCTTCTGACAGGGGCTACAACAATGGGGGGGTATGATACAACTGCTCATTGTTTCGCTTCACAAAACCCTGCCACAGGGCACAGATTAACACCAAAAAATAGATGGCTGCAGCCAAAGAAAAACATTTTTCAGAATGCTTCCACTTGATTAATGAAGTAATGGCACGAACCACTGTTTGACTTTCATCATGTGCTATACATTCTTTGCCACTTCTTCTTTAGAAGTATCAGCTACAATTTCCTCAGAGTTTTGAAATGCAAAGGGTATAATGGGGATTAATATGGAAGAATTTATACAGTGAAAATATTTAGGTATATTTATGGGGAAAATAGGGAGAAAAAAGCATTTCCTTGTTAGTACCTATACTTGGGACTGCTTCTGAGAACAGTAGCTACTAGAATAAGGGATGCAGGATCAGTGCATTGTTTTTGTACATTAGCAAGTGCTCTAATTTTGGTCATGTTCAGTTTGATATATTTTGGGTCTAGATTCCAGTCTTGAGGGGATGGGCAAATGTCATTTACCTTGAAAATCTCACCTCTACACGTGCATGGGGATGAGAACCACTGCACTTCTAGAGCTGCTTGGTAGTGCACACATCTAAGACAAGCAAGGCAACATCAGTGCTTAAAACTGTATTTCCTTCATCCTAAAACAGAGTTCTCACTGATGTCAATTGCTGCTATATGTATATACTATATACCTATATCTATAACATAGATATAGATATATGCTGTATATATTGGCATATATTTTCTGTAATAAAGTCAAAAGGGGAGGGGAAAAAATTAAAAAGAAAAGCATAGAGGCTTTATAGCTTAAAATATGTAAACATATGTTTACTCTCTTCCTTAGTGTTGCAAACTTGATTTTTCATATTGCTATTAATTCTCCTTTTCTGTACAACAGAATGAATACATATAGATACATACATTTTTTATATATATATATATTACCAGCCATACGGCAATTATGGGGGAAAAAAGTTTTGTGTATTTTCTTTTTTTAAATAATAAAAGGTGGACAAGGACACAGGAAGACAAGAAGAGAAGGATAAAACAGAAATTTTTTTTGGAGAAATAATTCCCTGCAAACTTGCAGGGGGACATGGCTTTGGGATTTCTGATTTCTTGCCACTGGCAACCTGTCTGAATCATGGCTCCATTTCAGTCAGCTAGTGTTAGTTCTTCTTGAACCACTGAACTATTGCCCTTGAATTGGAAGGGAAAGGCATCTGAGGGCATAAGGTGTTTTTGTCTCTTGAAATTATTAAGGGTTAGGGTCTATTAATCAACAGTATTTAGGTACCTAAATCAATCAGTAGGTGCTAGACACCTAAATACAAATGAGACACTGAAGTTCCTTTGAGAATCTGAGCTCCAGTCTTTTTCATGAGCATCATTTAGGCAATACCGCTTCATAAAGGAAGCCAGTCACTGTGCAATATCCACTGACTTCTACCTGTGTAAAAAAAGATACATATCATTCTCCCTCCCTTAAACATTGATACATATCATTCTCCCTCCCTCTCTTTAGTTCAGTTGGTAGAGCTGCTGCTTGATGTCTTCCATGGTCCTGGTGTGCGTACATGACAAAAGATAGCCATTAAGTACCTCCACAGCAGAGAGGCATTGTTGAATGGAAGTCAATGACTTTTACTATTATTGTAGTGGCCAGTGTCAGTTAAATCAGTTTTTCAAGGTAGCCAGGCTTCCACTTCTCTGAGATGTGTATTGTTAACATACTTGAAGATAGGAACTTGAAAGATCTAAAAAAAGTTTGACATCTGGCACAGTGACTCAATTAATTACTGTGTTGAATTAATTAGAATGCTGAATCTCCTGAGCCAACAACAGGGGTCTATACCCAGCATCATAATACTGCTTGGAATATGAACCAGTTTAAAAGCATATTAAATGTTCTGCTTTTATTCAAAGCTGACTGAAAGCAGAGAAACTAGGTTATTTCTATCATAATTAAAATACCAGGAAATGACCCATTGCTACCATTGTTAAGGATGAGTAAGATGTTCAGCAAAATCCTACTTCACTTTATATGCCTAAATAGTACTTGCCTAACTGTGTAGCAGCATTTTCAGCACTTACACACAGCTTGTGATTCTATTTCACATCCAGTGTGGAAGCACAAATGTCCAAGTGGCTATTTAGCATGTCTGCACTCTGCTCAGATAGTCACATGGCTTCATGTGCACATAACTGAGCATAAATCTTGAAAGTGCAGCCTGGTAAAACTGGGGTAAGGCATTCCCATGTTTTAGCCCGAGAGCCTGGGGTTTATAGAATTCCCCTAGGAAGCAGGAATCTAAGTTCCCCTTACCTGTATTTCTCTGACTTTACAGCACAGTGCTCTAAACACTGGTCCACAGGTCCCCTCTTCAGGTTTCCTTTTGAAGTAGAGCCACATTGCACCGTACATTTAATATCCATTGGATAAAATGGATGGACAGTACTGGGAGGGTTTCTATTCTCCCTGAAGTACATGTAGTGGGGAGTTTCTGCCTCACTGGAGCAAGAATCCAGGGTAGAACCCAAGCCCCTTTCTTTCCAGAAGAAAAGGCATCTGAATCTTTAAAGGCATGTTTTTTAACCCCACATCCTTCCTCTTTTGGCTGCCCTGGGAAATAGGTTAAAAAAGAATGCTGAAGAGAGGCCTTGATAATTCCTAACCTGTGGCCTGGTGGTTAGAGCACTATGCTGGAAGTGAGACAGCTGTGGGGCCAAACCCCATCTGGTGAAGGGAGCCTAGAATATGAGTCTCCTGGTTCCTGGGGAGTTCTCTTACATGTAGGCTCTAGGGCTAAACATGGAAGAGCCCCCTCCTGCTCCATCTAACACCCACTAGTCATGGGCTTTTGCCTGGCACCAATCCTATGACTTAGGCTAGCTCAAGTATACAGAGCCACATGCCTGCCCAACCAAAGCAAAATAGGACTTGATTCTTACTCAGCCACAAACAGATGTTTTGGATCAAGCGTGGGAATCCAGCTGTAAATGTTGTGGCATGGTAGCATAAAGTTAAATGAATTTTCTTTCCCTTATGAGACATTTATGTTGAAGTCTTTCAAAGATTATTTGATAAATTTCTAAATTTTATTACAATAAAATGTTTATGGTTCTCATTCAGATGTATGTTAAACCTGTTATCAAATACAGATGTGAAACTGATTAAGATTAGGCTTTTGCCAAATGAGCTTTTAAAAATATGTATGTATAGACAGACACGTGAGTGCATGTCTGTTTATATATATGAAAGTGTGCAAATGTATGTATATAAATATATGGGTATACCTAGCTATTTTGCACAGGAATATCTAGCTATTTTGATATAAATAAAATTCAAAAACAATTTAAATATTTCTCCCATTCATAAACCTAAGACAGCATGCAATTTAGAGAGAATAGTAATCAGCTATATTAACCAAACAGATTATAAGATAAGCTTCACATAAAAGAAAAACATATAACAACTAGATTGGTGACTGGGTTGCCTACACAATAAATGACAGATTTATCAAAACTTTTCTATTGCGTTCAACATTCTGAGGTAACTAGCATGGTTACTGGGAGATGAGGAAACAGTTAAGATAGGAAGAGAGCAGAAGCTACCTGATGATTACTTTGAATATTTCAAAATGTTTCTGTACCAATACGGAATGAAAACAATGCCCGTCACAATTCAGCAAAAAATGGACTCTGTCCTTTCAATATGGGAGTGTTTCTCCATGGCTTGGTTATTAGGGCTTTGGCTCCAATACAGAGGTTTATTGCAGATCATACTAAATCAGAGAGTTGAACCTGAGCCCTAGGTGAGTTCCCTAACCTTCATCCTACTAAGCCTACAGACTTCGCTGTCTTTCTGATGAACGTTTGATTGAAACCAAAACATCTCGGTAAAACTCCCAAACCCAATGCCAGTTTATAAAGAGTAAGGGCCAAACTGCATTCTTCCTATTAGGCATTTAAATGGACTTAGATGCCTAAACACGATTCTGCTCCACCCTGTTCAAGTCCCTGGAAATCTGCTAATCTGAATCAACTTTTGGTTTTAAGGATACAGTTACAAGTCACAAAAGGCATCCAGGAGAAGGAAGACTCACACAATGTTTGTCTCAGGGAGTCAAGCAAGGTGAAATAAAATTGCACTTAGGCAACTAAGTCCACTTATGCACCTAACAAACTGACCAGAATCTGGCCCTAAATATTTGGCTTCAACTAAACAACACTTTGACAAACAGATTTAGACTAGAACAGTGGAAACTTTGTTAATCCTTCAGAGACCGAAAAAAAAGTAGAGAAGCATAACAAACTGATATTAGTATTGATGATATATTGCAAATTTATTCTAATGACATTTCTTAGAACTCCTATGGTTACAGTCCAGTTGTTATACCTGTTAGTTGCTGAAATGTTTCAAGGTATAAATTGTAATTCTTTTGTTGTGCAGAAATTTTTGATGAAATTTTCCACTACCAACGGAAGCAGAAAATACAGTAGTTTTAGAGACCCAGTGTCAGCATTCCCTACTGTGTTGCTTAACCAAAACAAGAAAAAGTTTATGTAACATTTAGGCCCCGCCACATGTTACACTTAAAACACGATTAACCAGTTAATCATGTCTTAAGTTATAACCTAGCAACATGTTAAAATTATTCATGGCATCATAAAACAAGGAATAAGCCACAAAATTATTCCACAAAAATGTGGAATAACTTTGTAGCTGGTTTCTATTATGCTATTAAGTGAAGGCATGGCCAGTTGCACCCCCGAGGCTGGGAGCCCACAGCTAATGGGGCTCCCAGCCACAGGGCATAACATGCACTCCCACAGCTGGGAGTCCTGTCAGCTGATCTGGACTCCCAGCCATATGGGCACACCATGTGCTCCCGTGACTGGGAGCCTGCAGTTGATGAGTGCCCAGCCATGGGGGATGCACCATGCTCTGTCAGCTGATCGAGAGTCCAAGCTGTGGGAGCACAAGGTGCATCCCTGCAGCTGGGAGCCTGGATATGTCTGCACCAATTGTCACACTGTCTGTTTAAACACTCAGATCACAGATATTGCTGTGCTAAGTGCTTTATGCATACTGATTGGTAAGATGCAAATTAAATAGATAAGAGAAAAGCTAACCCTGCTAGACCATGGAGCTATTTCTAGGTGCTGTCCTTTATTTGGAATCCAAATGAGAGTCCATTTCTCTGGAATATCTCTGGCTGGTTGTAGATGCTGAGCACTTGGAAAATCTGATCCTATGTTTCTATTCCAATGCTTCTGAATATTGACTAGAGTCTTTAAATAAAAAAAAGGAAAATAGAAACAAAAACCAACCAAAAATTCCCTATCTTACATTAAAATGTTAAGATACATTACAGTTTATAATGGATGCTACATATGTCCAGCAACTACATTCTTAGTTACTGTTTTTAATAGGTGTACATGAAAAAAAGAATGCACAGGTTATACAGCAAATTGCATTTTAAATATGGAACTACTATGTATATGATGCATTGTAATGAAAGAATCCCACAAGTCCTTACATCAGTAATGTGGGCATGAATGATCTGCAAGAGCAGGGGCTGATTTAGTAAAAAGTATCTGCTATGAAGCTCAGTCTTTTCAAGAGACTGAAGATGTCAAGACAGTGCAATACATCTGCACTGAGATTTTACCTGATTACTTTTTCTCTTTAAAGTGTGATCTTTTAAAATATGCTAAGGAAGTGAACCTGAGTGACACGACATAAGAGGTCAGACATAAAACCAGCACAAACAAAAGGCAATGTAGATATAGGAATGATATTCTCCTCAACAGGTTGAACTGAGATTCAACTATACATTACATATATGGACCACTGACTTGAAGGCAGTTAAAGCAGTTTGCACTAATTTAGATATTAGCCAAATTTAACATCTAAACCTAATATTCAGCACCCTTGAATATTTTTGCTAATACTACAGGGTGATGACAGATGACAGAGCTTTCAATGTCCTTACTTTTAGGACAGGATAGATTAACATCAGGAACCGTAGTTATTTTTCTATTTTCTGCACTGTAAATATGAATTGTCCTCTAATTAATTTGTGCTGCAAAACAATGAAAAAACAATTAATAATCAAAACAGTTGTTTAAAGTGGAAGGCCTCACTTTGACTCAACAGATAAAGTAAGAATCATAATTCCCATTCTTCTGCAAAGTAACAAGTTTAGTATCGTTAACCTGTGACCCGCATAAGTCTATGTAGACTGCTGCCACAGATGAACTTATTGGAAAAGCTCCAAGTAGCACTGTCCATGAAAGCTAACAATGACTTGTTTTTAAGTGATTTGGCGGAGCTGTAATAAAGGCTAATCCCTAAGGGAGGGCATAGAATACAAGAGTCAACTTTCTCTGAGCAGTCACATACCAAGGTGTTATTATTCAGATCCATCTTCCCAGCAAAAGGCCCCCATGTTGTTCCAACTGGAAGCTGCTGCCGACTCTGAATCTTGCGCTCCCCATCCTTCTGGAACATCTCCAACTCTCCTGCAAACAAACAAAACAAGTAACGTTTAGAGTACTTTCACTTGTGCCTTGACAACAACCACCTCTGCCTTTGTGTTTGTTTTATACGCACAATGTTCTGAGGACCCATATAATGAGAATTAATTATGCTTGCCTGAAAAACAACTGATCTTGTCATCCAGAGAAAAAAACTAAACCTTTTTCCTTATAATTATATTCAAATTCAGTTTATAAAGTCCCATTCCTTTCTTGCATCTTTTCACAGACATTATAGTTTTGAAGGCATTTTTATTCAGTAAATCTTTGAGAATGGAGGGAATAATGGTTACTTAAGAGGCTTTTATATACTGCTGTGGAGAGAGAGATGATGGGAGAGAAAAAGTGGAATATATTATAAGTACACCTGGGCTAACAGCCTTCTGGAATTTCACCCTCACAGAGAGCCAAACACTTAGGTCGTTACTTAGGCAAAAATTGAGCCAATCTGTTTTCACATTTATACCAAAGTAAATCCAGAGTAACTCCATTTACTTCAGTAGAGTTCCTCTGCATTTATACTGGTACTAAAAAATAAAGAAAGGCTTAGCTGATACTTTGCCTGAGTTAGAGAGTAATTGATTCAAAGTGATTAATGTGTGTATATTATAAAGTGTTAATGGATTTAGAATAAGAAAAGCACATGGAGGGGGGAGGCCTAGTTTTTTCCACTTTCTAATTCCCTCCTCTCTTGTGGAAAAAGGCATGCTGTAACTAGAGTTTTTGTTATTTTTTTTGCTCTAAGAGAAAGTAAAACATTGAGATAAAATGTTAATTTTTAAATAACTTACTTTTTTGTCAATATTTTAAAAATTAATGGTTCTCTCTCTACTAGAAGGGAAAAAAGGAAGCAAAAAGAGAAAAAAACCCAGAAAGCATGGACAGTTTCATTACTTTGAAAGAAATAAGAAATATTTTTCTCCCTGGAAGTTTTCCTGTTCAATTATTTTTCAAGGTATAAAAAAAATATATAAAACGTTTTGCCAAAAAAAAAAAAAAAGTTCAAGAATTCTTTTTAATTTAAAGTATTTACCAGTTACATTACTAGAGGATTCCTACTTATTGTCCTCAAAATTCCCTAAATAAATTTTCAGGGTTTTTTTTTTTTTTTTTTTTTTT
>NW_017728992.1:166911470-166912413 GCF_001723915.1 Gavialis gangeticus | reverse complement strand
TTTTTTTTTTTTTTTTTTTTTTTTTTTTTTTTTACAAACACTCTGTATTCTTATTTATTTATTCTCTAATATATATCAACATGAACCCATGGCTCACATTAAAAACTATAAGGCTATTAGAAAACTATCTATTATTTTTAGGATCCATTTAGCCATTTTGAAGAAAAAATGTTTACCAGGAACAGGTTCTATTTCTTGTTCTGGCTGGTTCAGAGGCATAACTACCAGAGTGCACCCTATGTGAAGATGGTGGTGCCAGGGACTGGGCTGGCAACGGAAGATGCCATTCGTGTGCCCTCACTAAGTGTATGTTTAGGGCTGCTACCCAGGTTGCCCACCCATTGTTATGTTATTGAGTTCAACTTGTGCTTCTATTGTTGCAAATTCGGCTGCATCTTTGAATTTGCTCCTCTTCTAAGCTTTGGATTTCTTGAAGCTAACCATTAAGTCAGTGGTAAAATTCACATTGAATTCAATGGAGTTGGCATTTCATTTTTATGCATGGAACCGATGCAATTACAATGCCCGTCTCCCACTACATCTACAGAATTCTTCCCCATCAACCACCAATATCAGTATCTGAATCACAGCTGAGATTTTTTACAAAGATCATGGTATCCATCTATTCAGTAACTAAACTACAAACCTGTCCCACATTCAGGACTAATGATTGTTAAGAAATTGACCTTGATCAGGTGGAAGTCAATGTCATCTCCTTGCTTGCAAGTAAACCTAAAGCTCTCAACTCATCTCCTATAACTACTTCCACATGTGAACATCTGGATTCTTGTTACATGCAAAATGTGAAGGTTTTACTCATTCATGGGATTTAATCTTGACCATTTTCCAAAGAAAAAAATGACTTGGGGTTCTGTTTTCAAGCAAAGAGATTTGTATTTCAAATGTGAGGGCTGAAGATTGCAATAATACTCCATCAAACCCC
>NW_017728992.1:166885257-166906470 GCF_001723915.1 Gavialis gangeticus | reverse complement strand
TTCAAATGTGAGGGCTGAAGATTGCAATAATACTCCATCAAACCCTCTATGTAAACTGGAACAAATACATCAGAATCAATGAAGTTGTACTGATTTTCCAATTTATGAATGTGAGAATAAAATTTTCATTTTTCACACTAACAATAATATGACATTTGTAAAGGTAACCAACATACGGGAAAGGTTTTATACAGTATACAGTAATTAAATACAACATTAAAAAA
This sequence comes from Gavialis gangeticus, assembly GCF_001723915.1. Taxonomy (NCBI): domain Eukaryota; kingdom Metazoa; phylum Chordata; order Crocodylia; family Gavialidae; genus Gavialis; species Gavialis gangeticus. The sequence goes on along the minus strand of NW_017728992.1, from coordinate 166,906,246 downwards.
ACCTATTGAAATACTGTAACAGATTGAATTAATTTTTAAACCATCTCTCTGTATGGTAACTTTGGAAGTAGTGGTTTCCCTAAATTGCAGGCCTAGGCATGGATCAGTAATATATACACTGTAGCATTTTTGGTTCTATATAAAGACGAAACATGGAGCAATGGAGCATTTGCTTGCTTTTATACACTAAAAAAATCCAGCTGTGTCTATGGACATGTCACATTTAACTGATACCAGAGAAATCATGAGAATCTTTGAAAACCCTTTTAAAAAATAATTCAGCCTCCCTTTCTGTCACTGACATTTTTCATTTGAAAAGGGTTCAGACTCAGTCAAACAGTGACTCCTTATCTGTACCTGTGGATTTACAAGCAGGACTGTCTTTTAATAGATTAAGAACGACAAACTTGGGGCAGATCATCCTGTGATATCCAAACACCTAGCAAAGTTTTAAGGCGCACATAATAATGCTATTTTTATTTTTAAATAGGCAAGTTTCATAATGTTAATAGTGCAGCTTATATAATGCTTATAGGCAGAAAACAGACACAGAAACCTGCGGCCATTTTTTACAAGAATAGAACTTTCTTTCCTTTGATTTGCTCATCACATACTTTTGTTTCTCATGTACCTTTTTTCTTTATTCTATATTGCCTAATGACATTTTGGGTGTAAAACAGGAATTCATAACCAGATTATTTTAAAATCTACTCCTCTAAGAATATAATTACAGAGACCCTGCATTATAACCTCATTTTGCCATGTTCATAATAATAACCATGCATATTTTGATCTTATTGGCATATGCCCAGCACCACTTGAACAACAACATTACAGTTTGTTGACCTGTAGTGCACATGGAGCAGGAGAGAGTATTTGGGTGTGATTTATAGTAGTATAGCATGGCACAGAAAGAAAACAGTACAGACACATCTTGTGGGTCTGTGTGTGTTTTAGAGATATTGGGGAGAATGACACATATATTTTCCCTTTAACTAGCAAATTTCAAACAAGGTTGCATCAAAAACAGTACAGTTTAACTCTTGGCATGGCTGCTATATTTCTCATTGACCATCTTTGGTTTGGGGGGAAATTACATTAAAAAGGTGGCAAGTGACCTAAAAATACTTCTAAACAAACTCACTATGCAATGGCTAAGATTTTTTTAAAACAAAGCCTCAGTGACCTAATGATATTGTGTTTTGTTTTCAGTCTCCCCTTCAGTAATTCCTAATGCTTCTCCTGCATTCTGCAGTATTCTTTTCCTACATTCTCTACCATTGTTCAGGGTAGAACGTATCAAAATTGTGACTTCTCTTAGGTACTACAAGTGGTGTCATACCTGTAGCCCTTGGAGGCTACTTGAGTCCTTTGAGGGAGAAAAAAAATTGTACCTGAGCATGTACAACTTCTTTCCCGAGCCCCTCTCTGTGACTTTCACACTAAAGTATTTGGACAAGCCCTGGCAATATGAGAAGAAGTAGGGGGAATATCTTCCCCTGCAGCCATAGAAACAGTAGGAATACGAGTCAGGAGTACTCTCACAACCTTTCCCTTTCCATGCTGTGGCTACTGTTCAGCATCTTTCCCCATTGCCCACCTCCTGAATAGCAGAAAAGGAAAGACAAGCTCTGATGATTCTCTTGCCTGATTGATTACCTGCAGGAACTGGGAGTGCTGGGCAGAGAAGTATAACAGGGAGGGGAGAGTACCTGTACAGGAAGATTCCCCTCAGCCACAAAGCCACCAAGAAGAAGGAGAAAAGCTAAGGACCCAAAGGCCTCCCTTATTCTGTGCCCCAACCCAAAGCACAATGTGTGGATCCAAACTTCCAACTACTAATGGTTTTAATTGGCAACATTTGACATTTAATTAACATATATTCTTGCGCTTAGCAGCAAATTGTAACATGCACAATTTGTAAACAGAGACCAGAAATATAGTATTTAATATGCAGCATGGTGACAGCATAGCTAGATCAGTTGGTTGTATATTGCTACATTAAACAATGCATCCCTAGACCTGGTATTTGTCCTGTTGAGAAGTTCAGTAGGAAGCATAAATAAAGTGCCACTAAGACATATGGAAAAGCGATATCTAACCTTTAAGACTGTAAATTATGTGCAAAATGAAATTAATGGATATTCCATTTTTAGTTATATTTATTTCTCTGCTCCATAGCAAATATTTTTCCAGTTTGTTCTTGAAGAACTTATATCCAGCTTGTTGGGTAAGTTTATACAAAATATTTGAAACGCATCATATGGGCTAATCAATTTTGGTAAAAGATAATGCTGCTAGTGCTGCTGGCTGTTTCTCTTATCTTATTGATGTAGCATACTTTTAAAGTCTCTGATTACTCAAAGACTTATGATAGCTGCACTGTAAAAGGTGCCCCAAGTCATGACTCACTAATATAGCTACAAAACATCCCATAGCTTTTAAGATATTAGGCCACCTTGCTGGATACTGAACCAAAATGAGAAGACTCAACTGTAAGAATTTTTTCCTGTTTATAGATATTGTTTTAGGTATGCTTCTTAAATCCCTTATGACTGAGGGAGAAAAAATGTTTTCTGTTTTTCAACAAATCATCACCCACTCCTTATACCTCCAGAAAACCTGTATTATTTTGTATAACAGTGGTGCCCAGTAGTTGTTATTGGCCTCTTATAGAATTTGACTATGACTTCAAATATCAGAGGGATCAACCTAGAGTAAGCTGAGCACTGTAAATGGTATTTTCTGAACACAATAATCTCTGGCTTTCATCCATCTGCCCACTTTCTGGTGTAAGAAACAATAGTGCACACAGCTGACAGAGGTTGACAAGGAGAACCTGGTAGGAGAAAGTACTTCATTACTTCTAAGTTTTGTATGCATTTATATGCATTTAAATTATCTAAGTCATTGGAATTTTGTTGGCAAGAATATTTTATCAAGAAAAGCCTTGTAACAGGAGGTCTTTGGGTGAAAAAAGAAAAGCCAATCTTTCTTCTGTGTAAATGGACATTGGTCCATTGACATCATTTGAGTTCTGCTGGTTTTCATCAGCTGAGAAACTGTCTTGATATATATTTCTATATGCCTGAGAAACACTATATATTGTGATATCAAATACAGACAGCTCTGAAGTCATGCTAAATTCAAAAGCTCTCACAGATTTTAAAAATCCTTCAAGCCTTTAAAAAAGACAGGAAAGATAGCTGAAATATGGCATAAAGTACCTCTACCTCTCGTATGATTCAACCATTAAACAGCTACCTGCCTGGTAATGCACCGTAATAGTTTTGAGATGGATATTTGACTGGTGATTATCTCCATCAAAAATATAAAGCTAAGCTATTACACACACCTTTGAATACTGCATAACACAATGAATCAAGACTGTATATATGGTGTCTCATTTCTGTTTTCCAGGTGCTCCTATAACAAGGTATATCTGCACATACAGTGATTGGGCATTTGTTTAAACTGCGTTTTTGGGATACCTCTTCTAAATTCTCCTCCCTCAATTTTCAAGACTCTCAGACATAACACACACTAAACCACAGTTTTGCACATAAACTTGAAATACGATGTTCTCTATTCAAGTACTCCAGTCAAACCCTGATAAATCAGGCTGGCCATGCAGTGATCTTATCCTTTCTGACTCTTTAATAAATCGAACCTTGTAAGTTCACGCTGTTGGAAGTTGTCACTAAATGAAATTGTGACCTTATCCGATGCGTGAACTTATCCTGCTGACAACTACATTTATTGTGTGGATAAGAAAGAAAAAAAAAAAGGAGACTTTTGATAATTGTGATCTTAGCCATATGTAACTCTAACAGATGGGATCTTTTTGATGTTCCATTAATGATTTGCCTATGATGAGCCTCTACTCAGAGAAAAATGTTCTCCATAGGTAAGTGCTAAGGACACTGGCAGACTATTAAAAGTGCATGAAGAGGTACTGGGTGACAGCAGTGAATCAGCAGCTATTAGCCAAACACAAAGAGCTTTGAATTAGCTTGTAATTGCACTGGAAAAGATAACATAATGGAGGTGGCAAAATAGAAACATTCCCTTTTCACAGGATTCATTCAATAGCTGAAAACCCTAAAACAAGCAAGTGGGAGTCGTACCAGTAGCCTAAAACATATCCTCACTGCACTTCTTTGATAAAAGCATACTGTGTCCTGCACCATGGTGACTGCAAAGTTACTATAACTAATGCTGAAGAGTACTGGTTAGCAAGGTAATTCACAGTTATAAAAATAGCCAAGTGTTTGTCTGTCACAGATTGAATATATTGTGTTACTTAATTTGGCCTAGAAAGGTGAGCTCACAGTCCACCATAATTGACAGCACTGCTTTCTCTTCTGGAATGCACTGGCTCTGGAAATGGGAGACTTGGCAGGTGTCATGGTCTATTCTATTCTATATATGTAGTTCTATTTCACAGAACTACACTCCTGCTTTGAGATACACGTGCCTGTTATATATTTCTGTAGGACACACTGCGGAGGGTCTTAGTGTGAGGTTTGAACCTTCACACTATGGTTCAACCGGAACACCAGACTAATGATCTTGCTAGGGATCTTCAAAACAAATATGAAAAAGTTGCTTTCCTAGGAAAAGTACATTAAAAGTGTTTTTGGTAAGAGGCAATCAGAACAGGTTCCTATAGGTACAGCCACTTTTGTATCCACGCAAACTTTGCCACATGCTGGTGATGCCCCACAGTGCTGCTATTCAACAACAGAAATGTATCTCTCCCCATAAAGCATGCATTCTTGCCACTGCTTACTTCCCATTAGTAACCCCACAGCCACAACCAGTCTCTCCACCTAGCTCCTGTTAGTGCTTAAGCATATGGGCTCTGCCAGCTACAGTTCCTTCAACTATCTTACAACAGTGTCCTATGTCCTAGACTCTGCAGGAAGTAAAGAGACTGTGAGAACGCTTTGCAGAGTGGAATACAGAGTGGAAAGCCTAGACAAAGAACTCCTGAAACTCCCTCCTGCAAGGGAAGGGATGGATGAAAGAAGAGAGGGAGAAAGCCTGATGAAGAAGCATTTGAAGGAAGAAAGAGAAGGTGTGATGAGGGCTGAGGAGAACTTAGGAGAGACAAGGAAACCGAGTGAATGAAAAACAGGGAGTCAGTGGGGTACATTTGGAAAAAAGGGGGGAAAAGGGCTCAGTAAAGGGCAGTAAAGCTAAAGAAGAGAACAAGTGAAAACACATGCATTCACATAGAAATGTGGAGTTAGAAGTATGCAACTATGTAAGGATTGAAAGCGAATACTTCACTATTCCATGTCAATGAATTTTTTTTTTTTTTAGCCAAAACAGATGTAAGATGTTATAATTGACCTAAACTAAGCCACAACAATAAAAATAGTATCATTCCAATCATTTCCCACTAGGCTGAATCCTGGCACAATTAACTCTTAGGCAAAGGTGTAACTGCAGTTTACCTGATGAAACAAGCCATGTGTACAAGAGCATATGTATTCTATTTAGTTTATAAGGTGGAAATCCATTCTACCTTCTCCAGCTTATAGACATGCTGAAGCTAGCACTAAAGTTTCTAGCTCATATACTGGTAATTGGAGCATCTGCCCAAGAAGCCTGGTAAAAAACTTATGCCAAGCTCTTGCTGATATGATTGTATAGTTAGTAACAGCCTAATCAACAAATGTAAAGATAGCAGTAGTGTAACAATGTGGCTGGGCATCACACATCTGGAAGGCTGCCGCATAGGGGAAGTGGTGACTTCCAGTTGCCACTGTCACTGCAACTGTAACTGCACAGATGCAGTCAAAGCTGTTTTTTTTCATGCTAGGCCCCCATTAGTGCCTGGGGCAGCTGCTGTAGTTGTGCCACTAACATCCAGGTTGGGTGTACCTATACAAGCCAGTCAGACCTTTGAAATGTAGTAAAAATGAAGGTAGCACATGTCCTCTGACAATAATTTCTTTAAAGGCATAGTTCCTAAAAGACCATATTTCTGAAGGTTTTATATATTTCTGAATCCTTCAGAGTTACATACTATTTAAAAAGCATAATTGCCTTAAATATTTTTATGTGCATGTGTGTGTGTAATAAAATTGATATGTGAAGAAAAAAAAATGAATCTGTGGAACTATATTTATTTAGAGTATTTCAAAACAGTGTATACACAAATAAAATGGAATCATGTGGTTACCATAAGATGTGGCCAGTGCTGGGGTGAAACACTACACCAATTTAACCTAGCAACACCACAGTTTTCAAGGAGGAGAAATGAAGGAAGACAGCATGAATAGTATTTATTTGTTAATTTTTGTTTCTACCTGCTTGTTGTATGCCATTTGAATCCCTAGACTGTAAAGTGTTTGAAGCATCTCATAGAAAATCATAGAAACTAAGGGCTGGAAGGGACCTCGAAAGATCATTGAGTCCAGCGCCCCTTGCTCTGGTCAGGAATACTGCTGAGATCAAATGATCCCAGCAAGGTGTTGGTTCAATCTCCTCTTGAAGACATCCAAGGTTAGGGACCGCACCACCACCTTGGGAAGTCTATTCCCGATTCTGGTCACCCTAAGCGTAAAGAAGTTCTTCCTTATGTCCAACCAGAAACCATCCTCTAACAGTTTAATGGCCACTGCTCCTTGTCCTTCCCTGGATGCCTTAGTGAACAGTTTTTCTCCTAGCTCCTGATATTCACCCTTTACATACCTATAGACGGTCACCAAGTCCCACCCCAGAGTTCATTTCCCCAGGCTGAACAGTCCCGAATCCCTTACTCTTTCCTCATAAGGTTTTTCCTCCAGGCCCTTAATCATTCTTGTGGCCCTTATCTGGACTCCTTCAAGGTTCTCCAGGTCTTTTTTGAAGTGTAGCACCCAGAACTGGTCACAGTTAGGGCCAGATTAAAGCATGGGCAAACTAGGCACATGCCTAGGGCCCTAAGTGAAGAAGGGGCCCAGTTGTGCTTATTTTACATATTGTAGTTATTGAGTGAATAAAAGTAATATAAATATACAACATTAAGTAGGGGCCCACAAGTTTGTTTGGCTAGGGCCCACTAAAGGGTTAACCTGGCCCTGGACACAGTATTCCAGCTGGGGTCTCACCAGCATCAAGTAGAGAGGATATATCACTTCCTTAGCCCTGCTTGTGACACATTGGCTAATGCATCCCAGTATGCTATTAGCTCTGTTGACTACAGCACCACACTGGTGGCTCACATTCATCCTGTGATCAGCCATAACCCCAAGGTCCCTTTCAGCCATTGTGCTGGCCAGGACATCTCCTCCTAACCTACATTCATGTCACTGGTTACTTCTTCCTAGATGAAGCACTCTGCATTTATCCTTATTGAACTGCATCCGGTTCTGGTCCACCCACCTTTCCAGTTTGTCCAGGTCCACTTGGATCTGCACCTTAATGCCTAGCATAACCACTTTTCCCCATAACTTAGTATTATTCGCAAACTTGGCCAGCATGCTTTCCACATCCTCATCTAAATCACTGATAAAGATGTTAAACAGCACAGGGCCAAGAACCAAACCCTGCGGGACACCACTGGCCACCTCCCGCCAAGACATAGTCCTGTGCACTAACACTCCCTGGGTTCCCTTAGTCAGCTCCCAACTCACCTGATTGTGGACTCTGCCAGCCCACAATCCCCCAGTTTTTTTTTTATAAGAGCGTCATGGGAGACCATATTGAAGGCCTTTTAAAAATCCATATATATGACATCAACTGCATCTCCCACATATAAGCGGTTCGTTACTTGATCATAGAAGGAGACGAGGTTGGTCAGACATGACCTGCCCGCAGTGAAACCATGTTGGCTATCTTCAGCATCATTCCTTCTGCCAGTCTCTCACAAATGGACTTCTTGATTATTTTTTCCAAAATTTTATATCTGTAGAGCTCATAGTTACAGGTCTGTGAGCCTGCTGGGGCTCCTGATTCTGACTGGGAATAATAAAACAAAACAAAATGAAAGAAAATGGCAATGGAATTGTTAAGCAAATAACATTTATACTGTGGGTTGAAATCTTTAAACATAAGAGTATACCACAGCCTAAGTCTGTGAAAATCCCATGACAATCTAAAATAACCACCAAGTCTCTAAGGTTTTCTGTTAGCTTCCTAAATGTAAAGAATCTAAATGGCCAATGAGTTGGCTCTTTAAAACTGCTGTTGCAAAATCTCTTAACAATGATCTATCCATAGTGCCAATCATAATCAGTTTTAGAGTTGGGAGATTAACTATCAAGACAATATTTCTTTGCTGTCAGTCAGAATGGATGCAGAATCACTGATGAATATTGTTGCCCAGAGTTTGTTCAATCTTGGGAGTGCACCAGCCTCTTTACAGATGTACAAAGAATATTTGTATGCATATGGACAATTTTGATCAATTTTCAAAACCCCACTTAAAAAGCAAACTGGAAGAGCAAGTCAGTCTTTCTATTGTAAAGCATAAATAAAAATCATATAACAAGATGTTTAAATAAAGTGATCTAATAAAGACAAAGATCAGTTCAGTCCAGTTCTTTCAAATCATTAGTTTATTCTGTCTTCTTAGCCAATCATAATAAGTGTGAAACATGCTGTGCTAGCAGTAAAATATATTCTATAGAGCAGAGACCAGAAGTACTGGGACTGGAATAACGGCAGTCATTGCAGGGTCCATTTCAAGCAAATTTTGTTAATTTTAGTCACACAGGGTAATAATCAATGGAAAGTCAATGTCTTATTGTCACTTTGGTGCTTGTGGTAATTCCATTCACCTTTTGAATAAAGTAGGATGTACTGTAGCACAGTGCTAACCACAGCATAAAGTATACACCACCTCTACTACAGTTAGAAGTATGGAGTCTTTTTCTTCGCTGGGGCATGGAACCTCCCCGTTCCTCCTTGGATTGACTGTACTGCAGTCAGAAAGGGCACAATATGGTTGACACTGTTACAGTGCATCTTTCTACAGTCAACAAGCTCTAATGAACTTCACAGAAAATGAGTGTCCCCTCCCTGTCCCCTTTGGGCTCCCCCAAATCTTAAAGAGACCCTGAAAGGATCATTTAGGAGATAATGGGAACCAGAACCATGGATGGCCCCTGCAGAGAGGACAAGAGAGAAAAAGGGGCCCTGAATTCTCCATCCTGTAGGTACCTATGCAAAGATAAGGCACATTTTATTATACTTCCTGTCATGATGACAATGCCATAGAGTACTGATTCAACACAATGAAATGATGGAGGACAGGGAACCATTTATTTAAATAATTTCAGCACACACCATCTTCTTCACCTCTCAAGACAGATAGTTATAAATGTCCATTTACATTTTGAATGGAAATAGACTACTGTCATTAAATCCTGAGCCTGAGATGAACTGAGTTCAGGAGTTCTGGGATCCAGGGTTTTCAATCAGCCCACCAAAAATATTATCCAAAGATGGTGGGGCCTGATAAAGGAACACATCCTTGGGCTGGTTTTGGTTTTAAAGTTTAAGTTTTTAACATGAAAAAAAATGCATTTTGATTGTGTTCTTTCAGTAATTTTTCATCTTTTTTGTTTATGAGGTAGAATCTCACTATTCAACAGGTGTGTTGACTTACTACAAATAAAAGCATAAAAGTGATTTAAAAAATTAAGTGGAAACAACCTGTACTACTGAAAACTCTTCATCATGGTCTCTCTTGACAGGGTTAACATATGTTCCCCTCTCACACACATACTTCAAACTGGCAAAAAAATTCCCAATTATCCTGTGACACTATACAGACCCAGTGGGCTGAGTAGGTACTTTATCCCAGTTATGTGTTGCTTGTGCAGCATTGCTCGTTCTTTTTCTCCCCTCTCCCCATCACAAATGCACATGATACAGAAATGCCAGACCTGGCAAGAACAGGCTGATGATATTACTGAAGAGGGTTTTCTTGATAAGATCATCATCTGCTTCTGGACTCTTGGGTTTGCTCCTTCCCTCGGCAGAGAAGCAGCCGCCCCTGATAAATGTCCCTTTGTGCGGAGATTCTTCTCCGATACATGCAAAGACATTTTATCCCCATGCCTGTTTGTTTCATTAGTTGCTCCTTGTAGCTATGATACCATAATCGGTTTATGGACTTCTACATGTAAAACAGTCAAAAACCGTGAACAATTATAACACAAATCATACACAGCTCAGACTTACACCCTCATTTTCTAAGAGGAAAAAAAGCACTTAGACAAAGTTAAACACTGTGTTACTAAATGACTAAATCTTGCTTTAGAATTTTGGTATCCTTTGAGATGAAAAGTGTATTGTCTTAGTATTGGCCTATGCACAATTATTTTCATATGTCATTATGTATTAATGTTTGCTAGACTGCATTTTTGCTTTCTCTTAGAAAAAAAATGGTGTCAAGATACTCTATTGTGTTACAAAAAGCAGTCTGAAGCCATGTGGCCCTTTATATTTAACTTGAAAAACAATCAAAACTAACATTTTACAAGGGTTCATTAACATTAGAGAACACCAATTAAAAAAGTGCTGAAAAATATTCCTTTTGACACTGAAAGTCAGAACAATGAGATCATCTGTGAGTGTATCTATGGTGTCTTCTCAGTTTACAGTACTTATCCTTAGAGATAGAAGGATCTATTTTCATCTCTCATTTGTGTAACAGAGTAGATGAAGTTATTTGCTTACTAACAGATACGCATGCTCATAGCTGTGAGCCTACTGCTTTGATACTAATTTTCTAGCACCCTAAACATGCAACCAGCCCTCCAAAAAATGTAAATTTAGTCCAAGAAACTGATGTTTTACTAACGTTTTGTCATTTAACTGGTAAACATAACACTTTTCTATTATGAGACTGAGCGCCAGGGAAAGGGAAAAATCTCAAAGACAGAGCTAACATTTATCGCAGGTTAGTGTGACCATCCAAAAGATCCAGTTACTGTACATCCCAGAGGGGAGAGAGACACTGGGACAAAGAAGGATTGAATACCATGCTTCAGTGCATGCATGCAGTATACAGTTCCATCCATTATAATCATAATTTATGTGAAAAGTGCAATTATTATAAATAGCAATGAATTTAGTATAACTATAATGTATAACATCAGGATTCTAATTAATCATTTATTTTCACTTGTTAGGAATGGCCATGCATAACAGGCACATGGCTCTGTATTGCTCCAGCACTCATGAGTTATGTGCTACTGCTTATCTACAACTTCTGTGATCAAGTACCAGGACTGGCCAACACAGTTCTTTCCCACCCCTTTGTGACAAAGGGATTGTGACCATTTCTTTCAGATATAGACCTCATTATCCTGATTTGTGCTTTTAATATCCCAGTTTAGACTACTAATGTGCACGTTGTATGGAGGCATACCTTAAATCAACCTAGATTTTGAAACCAGAGTAGAAAGTAGGCAGTTATCACTGCATAGTATTGTGATACTTTTGCCAGTCCTCTGCACAGGGGTGAATTTGACCTTCATAAAAATAATATCAGTCATATCAGTGAGAGAATGTGAATAGGGGAAAAATTCAGCTAGGCACTCTGTGCCTCAGCTTATCCATCTGTAATCAGTGGTTTCACCAATATTATGAGGCTTTGTAAAGAGCTCTTCAGATGAAAGACATTAAAAAGTGTAGAGGTCAAAATGATCTGAACTCTAATTATGGCAGATTGTACCTAGAATTTAGATTTCTTGTGTAAATTTTCATAGGTCTTGATGAGAAAAATGTATGTGGCCAAGGTCTTTCTTTGTGTGTCCAAATGTCAATAAGAGATTTAAAATGAGGCATGATTTCATAGACATTAGGGCTGGAAAGGACCTCGCAAGATCTTTGGGTCCACCCGCCTGCCCAAGGGGCAACAAGTCAGCTGGGATCAAGATATTGAAAATCTCCCTCTCCTGTGTTCCCAAAATACGCACTCTCAAAAACATATTTTGTTTCCTCCTGTGTTACTCTCTTGGCAGAGTAAAGTACAGGTTTAACAATGCTAACCTATTTCACAACACTATCTATCATCAAGTATCACCCAGACCAATCAGAAATCACTAAGAAGTGGCTGGATGATAGTGCAGGCCTGTTTTGTTTGTTTGTTTTTATATGCCTGGTTATAGCCTGATACTCAAAAACCAATCAACATCATGGTATCTGATTAAGAGGCAATTAAGAGGTATCTAGTGTTGAAAGTTGCATAAAGTGGTATCCATGGGAGTAGAAGGAGAATTGCATTCCTGTGTTTTTTCTCCATCCTAGTTGAAGCAAATAAGTTGGTCAACTGTAGAGGCAAGTTTATCTGAAAATGTGGGTGTTGCCTATGCCCTTAGTTTTGTATTGATTTTACGATGTTTTGGTTTTATGCATCAACCATTGTAGAATGACTATTAAGCAGAGGTAGTTAGCTGTGTTAGTCTGAAGTTAGGCAGAAGGCAGAGTAGATATGCACTTTATAGAGGGAATGTTAAGCCACAGGTCTCAGCTGTGCCAGAACTACCATTAGAGATTTTAATGATTTTGACAATATCAATAGAACACAAAATAGAACAGGATGGGGTTTAACACGGACAAGTGTAAGGTGATACACCTGGGGAGGAACAATCGGCACCATACATACAGGCTGGGGAACTCCCCTCTTGTCAGCACGGAGGTGGAAAAGGATCTGGGAGTCATTATTGACTCCAAGATGAACATGAGTCGGCAATGTGGGGAGGCGGCTAGGAAGGCCAACTGCACCTTGTCGTGCATCCACAGATGCATCTCGAGCAGGTCCAAGGAGGTGATCCTCCCCCTCTATGCGGCACTGGTCAGGCCGCAGCTGGAGTACTGCGTCCAGTTCTGGGCGCCGCACTTTAAGAGGGATGTGGACAGCATCGAGAGGGTCCAGAGGAGGGCCACTCGTATGATCAAGGGACAGCAGGGTAGGTCCTATGAGGAAAGGTTGCGGGACCTGAACCTGTTCAGCCTTCAAAAGAGAAGGCTGAGGGGGGATCTTGTGGCCTGTTATAAACTGGTTAGGGGGGATCAGCAGGCGCTGGGGGAGTCCCTGTTCCCCCGAGCGCCGCAAGGAGTGACCAGGAACAATGGTCACAAGCTGGCGGAGGGAAGGTTTAAGTTGGACATCAGGAGGCGCTACTTGACGGTCAGGGCGGCTAGAGTCTGGAACCAGCTTCCAAGTGAGGTGGTGCAGGCTCCCACCCTGGGGGTTTTTAAGAGGAGGTTGGATGACCACCTTACTGGGGTCATTTGATCCCAGTGCTCTTCCTGCCATGGCAGAGGGTCGGACTAGATGATCTGCTCAGGTCCCTTCCAACCCTAGAAACTATGAAACAAAAGATAACTGGAAGACTGAGCGAGCCCCTGACAGTACTGGATTCAAAGGGGTATCTGAATTCCACGGCCTACTATAAGGTAAAACTAACTGGATTTATACGTTTTAGGTAACTGGGATGGAGGATAATTGTGGGGCAGTGCTAAATTAATAAAGATGCCCTAAAAACCTTCCTATTCTTTGAATTTGTAAGAGTTCTATAGCCATATGTGAAAGGTTATATTATTATGAACCGTACCTTATTTGTTCATTTTTATCATCTTTCTGAATCAATCTGAAAACGCTTACAGATATGAAGTAGTTAAGCCTCAAAAACACCTTGGGGAAATATGTGAAATATGTAAGTATTTTCTTTCCCTTTTCTGAGGGAAAATTCCAAAATAGGAAAATTACGACTAATATCTGAATGCCTAAAACTTTAACACTGAACACTAGAGCTTAGAACTGTAGCCTGATTTTCTGAGTTGCTGAACACTTGCATTTGTGATTGCACTACTGAAAATGAGCCTTCTTTCTTCATTGCCTTAGTACAGATTTCAGCCTAGATGAGTCTCAGAGAAAGTCAACAATCAACCTGGAAACAGAGCCCAGGAATCTTTCTTTCTTCTTTCTTTTTTTAACCAGCAAACATAAACATTTCAGTATTGTACCACACTACCCTGCTATATTAGAACAGTTCTGGAAAAACAGTAATCAAGCTGGTAGTGCTAAATGAGTTCAAAGGAAGGTCACAGGGCAGAAAATATCTGTCCTACAGAATGGGGTAGTGTTGCTTTTTGTTTGATTGTCACCTAGCTTAAATGTATTAGAATTGCACCCATACTGTAAAATACTAACTTCATTGGCCTGAATGAGAGTTCAGACCTTGTAATAAATCATGAAAGTACATCCACCATCATGTAAATGTCCTGGACTAGCATTAGATCCTTTGATTCGTTAGAACAGATGGACTAAAGAAATATTATTGAATTAAAAAAAGTTAAATAACTGATTGGTTAAAAAGAGTCAGTGGAAAATAACTCCTCTTTATTATCCAGTGTTGATAGAGCACTATTGGAATATTAGAACAGAAGAATAAGCTGTTATTGAGTATTAAATATAGTGAGAAGCAATGGTTAAGTACACAGCAAATAATCACAATGAAAAGGCTGCAAGTTGACATCCCCAATTTCCTGGCTGGTAAAACTGGCAGCTTTCCAAATAAATAAATAAATAAATAGAAATCTGCTCTTCCTCCCCAACATTTAATTACATGCATCAACCCATACCTCTCTAGTGGGAGAAGAGCTCTCTTTTAGCCGTGACTACAATTTCAACTTACTGTCATGGCTTACAATTTACGGGCATTTCTTTCTGACAGGGACTGCTTGATATGCATGTGGTCTCAGAGCATACTAGGCTTGGAAAGTTGTGGACTTCTGGGGAAACAAAAAACTGCAGTTGTAGGGTATGTTTACTTTTTTAAAAGTCTCGATTTTACAGGATATAAAATGAACTTATTTAAGGTACCACAGCTTACCAGAGCAAGCAAAATGTGTGCATCTATCTCCCTAATTCCTTAGAAACAATTAACTATATCCTTTTTCTGAAGATGTAAAACACAGTTTAATACAATTATTGTAAGAAGTACATTTAAAAGTAATTGGCATGCTTTCCTTTTCTTTCTTGAGGATTCTGATTGCCATGGAATGCTCAAACATCAGTAGAAAAAATATGGCTCTTAAGAGGGGTGGCGTTATCTGTACAGAAAGGGAAGGCATGGGCAGGAAACAACAGGTACAAAAAAACTATGTGAGGACAAAGGGTATCACCACGGGTCAAATAAGATGAACTTGAAAGTTGTAATGACTTATGATAGAAGGACAAAGCAACTGCTCATCATTACTGGCAATAAGATGCATTGCACTCATTTGAAGAATGAAGGTCAAACTCATCTCTGATGTCACTTGACAAGAATGTATTTGGCCCAGTAACTGATTTAAAGAGAGACAAAATGTCAAAGTGTTTTATTTTATGGGAAAGAGAATTCTAGCAGGGTGTCCATAACACACTGGCTCCTAGTTATAGTCATCTCTCCAATCAGCTCCAGACTCTCCCATCTCCTTAGCCAACAAGTGTTCTCTCCAGACAACTGGTTCCTTATGCCTCTCCATTTCCCTCTCTAGCTATGTGAGGGAGACTCACTTCTTTCCCTGTCTCTCCCACATGGTTCCAACCCTACTTGACAACCAGTCCCAGCCTCTGCCTCCTTTTTCAAACTCCCAGTAACAGCTCCTGTCCCCACTCCCGATCTGATCCCAGTCTATATCTTTCCTTCTTTTTATCTGTTTTTTCCCCCCTTCTTCAGTTGAATCAGCTTCCTCCTCTATTCCAGCTGGATGCCAGCAGGAAGTGTGGGGTCACTGAGAATGCACAAGAGACAAGCTCCCTACTCTCAGTGCTGGTGTCCAGGCCTAACAAGCCCAGAGCAAATGGGAAAAGCAGTTCAGATCCCTAGTCACCCTGTAAGGATAGCATAGTGCAGTTTGGACATATGCAGGAGCTACAAGAGTTTGAAACATACTTAGTTGTTCTGTGCAGAAGACCTACACATAGTGTTGTTGGCATTAGAAAGACTCTGGCATGCTCAGCAAGGATAGAAACTTTGGAAATTTGAGTTATTAAACCGTAGTAAGTCTCAGGTCATGGTGTTTTTTAAAGACCAGTCCAAATTTGAATGGATGCTCATGGGGATAGCAAAAGATACATTTTGGACCAAGTCCGCACCTGCCAATTTCAAGTACGTTTCAAAGCCTGGGTGTACTAGGATATTTCACGGAAATGACCTCAAGATTTTCCTTCTTTTTTCTTTCTTTTCTTTCTTTCTTTTTTTTTTTTTTCTACACAAACAAAACACTTTTCTTTCCTCTGTCCCTGGAATTGGTTAAGCTGTGTTGGCTGAAATATATTTGTGAGGCAGACATCCAGCTTCAGAAATTTCAAACACTTAAAATTCGGCAAAGTTAGAAGGAGCTGCAAACAAAGTGCTTTAATGGCTAGCAGTAACTTAGGAGAAATTTGGACTGGTTTGAAATGAGATAATTAAGTACTGGTACCAGTCTAGCTGCACCACCACAGAGTTTAGCTCAGACATTATAATCTATTCTGATGAACAGCAGTGTATTACTGCTATGTTTACATGCTTATTGTCACGCAAACAATAATAGATAAGTGTTGTCAGCCCTGCCCTTAGTATTTATATCTAGAAATATATCCCCCACTTCCACATTTAGTCTCTAACCATATATGTTACCACAATACAAAACACTAGATATTAAAAGAGACCTCACCAAAGAAGACAAAAGCTCCCCCCTTTTCAAATCCCTCTTCAAAACACTTCAAAACATATTTTTGCACTGAATTCGTACATAAAACACCACAGAAAGATCTCAGGTATCTCCCAGTAATGCCAGCGCACCTTGTATTATTGTGCCTGAACCAATCTGCAAGCTCCATAAGGCACAGACCATATCCCATTAGTTTGTGTAAGTGCCAAACACCACCAGCATTTGATAAATAATGAAATGGTGTGAGATACTTAATATACATTATCATGAAAAATTTAATGATGAACATGATGGACAGAAAGACATGGTTAATTAGCTATGTTACTCTGAAGTCTGGCAGGGTAGATTTGCATTTTATAGACCAATGGTTCTCAACCTTTCTAGCTTTGAGGCACTGCTTGATAGATTCAAAGCACCCCTTGATAGACTTGAGGCACCCCTCAGAAAATGCCAGCTCTTAGGCTTTCATTCATTGTTTGACTATAGAAAAATAAAAGAACAACTCTTTCATTAAGAACATCTAGCCCAGTATTTTGTCTCTTGTCAGCAGGCGATGCTATACACAAAGAGCACTAAACCAGATATCTGTAGAGTGACCTGTCCCCTATTCAATCCCTTCCTGCCATCCACCATTACTGGTGAAAGATCTTCAAATATTTTGTTAAATAACCATTGATAGATATATCCTCTGTGAATTTATCCAGTCCCTTTTTGAACCTGGTTATGTTATCTGCCTCCACCACCTCCTGTGGCAATGAATTCCATAAGTTAACTACATGATGCATAAAGTACTTTCTCTTGTTTTACATGTTACCTACTA
Source organism: Gavialis gangeticus (assembly GCF_001723915.1). Lineage (NCBI taxonomy): Eukaryota > Metazoa > Chordata > Crocodylia > Gavialidae > Gavialis > Gavialis gangeticus. The sequence goes on along the minus strand of NW_017728992.1, from coordinate 166,888,773 downwards.
ATTTCAGCAGGTGACCCTAGTTCTATACTCTGAGACTTGGTGAACAGTAGTTCCCTGTTCACTTGGTCTACACCCTTCAGAAGTGATACATAAACAAGTTTAAGTGATCAGAAACTGATTTAAACCTGTAACAGAACAGAAGTGCAAGTGCACATAAATCAGTTTCAAAATGGCTGAAACTGGTTTAAGATAAAACTGATTGACTATAGTATCAGACTTAACTGATTTGGTCAAACCTGTTTATGAAATTTCTGCCCCAGACCTCTTCCTGTTTCAAGTTAAACCCGAGTCCCCCACCATCCCAGCATTTTGCAGCCCTGAGCCAGGCTAGGCTGGGCTGTCTGCTCCAGAGAGCAGGGCTAGCCTCACCTCTCTGCTCCCTAGCTGGAGAATGAGGTCTGGCTCACTGACCTCACTGGCTGGCTCATTGGCTGGCTCCCCCAGGCAAACCCCAGCTGGGGTCTGGCGCCCTAGAGGGGGGTTAAACTTTTCTTCTCCCAAGTATGAAGCTGCCCTGCCTTTCTTATTTAGTGCTGGCTGCAACTGTGGACTACAAATCCCAGAGGCACCTGGAAGCAGAAGAAGTGATGAGCAACCCCGCAGAGCCTTGTTGCTGTGATTCTGGACTGAAAATCCCAGACCTCAGGTGCAGCAGGAAGAGGAAGCACACACACAGCCCATGCTGGCTACATGCCAGAGACCTGTGCTCTAATGCCCCTGGCTTCTGGCCTGAGCCACTGTAGGCATGTGGCTGAATTTCCTGAATCAAAAGTGAATGCCTGTTCATTTGCTTATTGGTTCAATCTTTGCCCCATAGGCTAACCTGCAAAGACTGAATCAATTCAGCCTCAGGCTTTTTGACTGTCTGTATTTAGCCTTCATGATTTTATAGATCTTTATCATACCCTCCCCACCAAACTTTCTCTTTTCCCAACTTTACAGTCCTAGTCTTTTTAGTCTCTACTGGTATGGCCCACTGCCTGAAAGGGTCTCAAGGCACTCTGCAATTGCGCCTATTGCCATACACCCTGGTTGAGAATCACTGTTATAGACTACCTCAATATGAGATGCGTAAACTTTCCTAGTCAGCAGAAACATGACAAACACCTTGCTCAAGAATGGTAGCAGGGCATAGGGTTCTCTTAGCCGATAACTGGAAATTATATAGAGAACTGAAACAATGCGGATGCAATATCATGTCTCACTCTTACAAAAGTGTCACTAAGAAATATACAAAGGGGCAAAAAGGAAACAATTCATAACAAAATAAAGGAAGATATCATACTCATAAACACTGCACTTAGTTAAAAATATATAGAAAGAATGGAAGTATAATGAATGACGATCCGAGACACAAAACTCTCCATTTTCTATCAGAAAAATGCTATTTGAATAACATCTTTATTTTCCCTTCATACTTACATTAACTACAAAAATATAATACATTCTAATCGCAGAAAATTATGAATTTCTTTAATTAATTCAGTAATTAATCAATTAAAAAAGAATTCATTCATTCATTAATCCATCCATTCATTAATTTTTACAATAATTTATTAAATTCAAAATTATGTCCCCATGCCACATATTTACTACATAAAGTGGCAATATTAACATTTTTGGTTCATATGCTTATAAAGTATATTCTCTGTTTATATGCTTATATAACTCAAAATTATGGATAGGTTATATAATTAATACACAATTAATCCCAGGTGGATTACAGGGATTTTACAAAGTTTTCATTAATGCCAGAAATGATGGTTGCATCAGTATGTTTTTTCTTAGGTTGTTTAATGGAGATTAACTAATTTCATACATGAGAGAAAAATATACAGAAATTAAAAAGGAAGCACTATAGAAATTCTCATAAATAAATAAATAACTCAGAACTTTATGGATCACTACATGATAGTTTGTCACATTCTGATATGATTATTAGTTTCAAGGTATTTTCAGATAGAAGAGAGAGGCAATTTTGAGGAAGATCACTTTTGTGGCCAGTGCACTCAGTGAGGACTGAAGACTTACCTTCAATGCAATGGCTCTAAGGCCCCAGAAAGATACTACATTTAAAATGTAATTAACTAGTTAATCATATCTTAAGTGGTAACCCAGTCACACATTCATGCAATTTATGGTGCAATAAAACAGGAAATAAATATGTGTAAATATGTAGAATGGGTGTGGCTGATTCCCATCACATCTTAAATTAAATGCATGGTCTACCTGATTAGTTGATCAAGACTTCCCTGACTCCAATGTGCTCCTGAGGCTAGGAGCCCTGATCAGCTGACTGGTAATACTGTTGTGACTGGGGTCTGATCCCTGATCCCACAACAGTGCTTCCTGTCATGCACATACAGCATGGCACGATGTGTAGTTGTTGGAATTGGGGATCAGATTCCATAATGCATTTAACTGAACGTCTGCCAGGGACCTAAGACTACTTTGGGAATCTATTCATCTCTCTGTGCCTCTGTTTCCTCTCAAGAAAATGGATGTAATACTACTCATTTTCTCCCACCATGTCTACCTTGTCGTCTTAGAATACAAACCCTCAGGATTATGGATTATTTTTACTATGTATATGTATACTCATAGCACAACAGGAGCCCAGTTTCAATAGAAACCCAAAACTTCTAAGTGCTGCTGTGATAGATATAATAAAATATAACAGCTTGTTATTCCAAGAGGGATCTCCATAATAAGCACACTGCATCCAAATACACGTATTTATAATGATGTAATGTACATACATTACATCATTCTCCCATGAGGTTAAACAATAATTTTCCCATGTTTTCTGGAGAAAATGAAGACAGCCATGCAATGCTAAAATTGTTTTCGCAATTAAAAAAACAAAAACAGTAGCATTTTCATATAAGCGCTCTAATGTTTATAAATCACTGCTTTGATTCTACAATTTTTGTGTTTTATTTAGATATTCAACTGCAAAGGTGTTACCTCTTAAGATGTTACAATTAACACTTGTATTTATGTTGATGTGTATACTACACATTACAAGGTAATGCTTTATGAATTACCATCTTTCTGATTCAGTGACATAAACATAAGGGCATATAATAACATATGTTATTGCAATAGCTCCAAAATGTTTTATGCGACACAAATGAGAAAACCATTCCCTGAACTAAACAATTATTTCCTGGCATTGAAACACATATGAATCATACATTTGAAGCGATGGCTATCGTGATACAAATACCTGGATTTAAGAATACCAAACGTTTATTGAGTTATAGCCTCTTTGTGGTGCTATGTCAAAACAAGCACACCTCATATCTTACTTCCCAACATAGCTCCCATAGTGGAGTTACAAAATCATATATTATCTGCTGCCAATATTCACAATCACCGTTAGGACAAAAAATGGTAGTGCAGGCAACAACATGACTGTTCTGCTTCTAGCCATTACACAGTGTTAACACCTCTCTTGTATAGTTTCACATACCTGAAAGTGTTTGCTGTACCCCATCTATGTCTTGGGTGGGA
>NW_017728992.1:166861185-166880257 GCF_001723915.1 Gavialis gangeticus | reverse complement strand
GTTGGGGGGCGAAGTCCAAGAGAAAATAGCCTCATTCGCTATGCAATCCCGCTTCATTTTTGGCATGCTGTCTACCTTGTGCAATGAATATAGCAAAATAAAGCAAAAATAGAATGAGATGATGTCATTAATGTTTGGTCCTTAAGCTGTTCTCAGCAGCTGCAAGAAGAAATTGCAGACCAATTCCAATGCTCTGTTGCTGCACGGAGATGGCCTAGGAGCAGTCTGGTGGGAGGGGGTCCAGGGAAGGGTTAGGGGGCTACAAATAGCCTGGTCAGAGTGAGGTGGGGGGGGAGAGGAAGTGGGGCCTGAAAAGTACATAAAAATGGAAAAAGCACAGCCCTGGGTCTGACCTCCAAAAGTACAAACATTTGGTAGATCAGACAAATAGGGCATTCCTGATATAAGTTAGTGCATCACCTCAGATGAACAAATTTAGAATAGGATGGCCATTTTTTGCCCTATCTCTACAGATTGGCACTTTGAGCAACTTAACCCTAGTTAAGTCGATCTAAGTGTAACATTTGCATGTACCGTAACAGAAAATCAATGCCCGTACTTAGTAATGTGGTGGTAGAAGGAAAGATGCAAATCAATGTTAAGGTTGTAATTACATGATTGAGAATTGTCAGAATTTTCTCTTCAGTTGTTCACACTTCAAGCATTCAAAGAACACCAAGAAAAAAATATTCCGTTTTTGGTGACCTACATCCTAGAACATACAAGTATCATATCAACAATATTTTTTTAACCATAAAACTGTAAGTATTTTCATAGGGAAGCCACTGTATCACATCACATCTGTCCTAAACCAAGAAAGCATGGTATAAATAGTTCAGAATTTAAAAGCACTACACAATAAAGATACCAGTGTCTGACAAAACCATTATTTCACTGAGAGGTATGATACTTTTCTCACAATGGCAATAAAAAATACATTCCACCGTGCTGTATATAAAGAACAGTTAAAATGAAAAATTTGTTATATGACATCCCTGTTTGTTAACATAGGCAGATCAAGACAAGTGGATAGACTTGGAACTTCATCCAAAGAAACAAGGCTGTGCTTGCCAGTATGTGATGTCATAATTTTTAAACTTACCAACACTACCAGAATGAAAACTTATAATGCGACTATGAAATTATATTTTTTACAAACACAGAATATGGAGAGATAGGCAACCTAGAAAAGAGCAGTCATATTGTGCCTATTTAAGGTTATTGACCAATATAGGATCTGGACAATTCCAATGACTAAATCTTACAAAATATTGAGGCTATATTTTCTATGTAGTGGAAAGTGAATTTCAACTGCTACATAGTTTTCCTAAAATGAGTGATCTACAGCAGCAGCAAAAAGCCAACAAAATAGTATTTTATAAAGAGCTAAAAGTGAACAAGAAGAACAGCACTGAGATCAGACACCCTATATTCCTGAAGTTACTGATGGATTCAATGGGCACATCTACATAGGATGTGTACTGTGAAGTGGCCTAGTTAGTTCCACAGTAAAATCTCAGAATCTATATGTACGGGCCTATTATACCGCAGTAAACTAATAAATGCCACTGTAGGTTAGTACTTGTAAATACTGCCAGCTAGCCCCACACTGAAGCACACTCGTGCCCCAGCCAGGACCTCTGCTGCACAGTGAACCAGGTTGGAGCAGCCCCAGGCTGGCAAGCTGACCCCCCCAGATCACCTGCCAGCCAGAGCCACTCCAACCCAGCTCAATGTGTTGTAGTCCCAGGTGCATGTGTAAATGCTGTTCCCAGGAACAATAAATTCCTATGCTGGAATTTACTAGGTTGCATTAATTTTATGTGTAAATGCACCCAATATGCTACAAAAACTATGCTGAGATTACACTTATTCCTCAGAAAGATGGATTTAGTCTGTTACTCAAAAGGGCTGTGGAGCTCAGTGGGCAAGGTTTATTTGCACCTTCAGAGAGTCAGTGAGAAGCAATGCAGTTAAAGGTGAATTTCTGAAAGAAACACAGCAGAGGTTTGGAGGAATCTAGCTATAGCACAGTCAGATTCTCAGTTTCCAACAGCCAGTTTTTGTTCACAGCACATAGTGAAGAGAAGATGGAATGAGAGTTGAAAGGTGCAGCTATAGCATCTTGTAACACCATGCCATCAAACATCTCATTTTGCTTTTCTGACTGCTATGTTAGGTACTGCATTTACCTTGACCAAGTTGCCATCAATATCAGTCTCCAAAATGTTTTACCCAATTTTTTAATTTTCAAACATATGCCTTAACATCTCAGTTATATAACTTGGAGGAAACGGAAATAATTTCACCTTCTTTAAGAAATATGTTTTCTCATTTTTCTTTAAAGTTCCTTTGCATGCAGCCACAGAACATTAAATTCACGCAACATATAACCCTTTTTTTCCCTCCGTGGCTACTGAATAATATAGCAATCTAAATGGTGAACAGTGGCAAAGTAAGAGAGAGAATTAAGGCAGCTGTGTAGACTTCAAGTAAACAAGATGCCATCATTTTCTATTGTGACCTGGGTTAACAATTCCTCTATTGTGCAGGGAAATATGAGAACTTTAGAGGCACACAGTACTCTGAGTAAGATTATTCCAAGCATTTTGAATTAGGGACTCCTGTAGTTGTTCCAGGCTTCCTAAATTAACTCTATGGCCAGTTGGCTTACCTACATTCATTACTCACTCCGTGGGAAGATTACTGGTTGTGGAGTCACATATTAGAAACTTTACATTCACACACTTTTTGTTTTCCTCAGACTTAGCTCTGATACGATTGAAGTCCTAGAACTGTAGGCCAAGGAATTTTTTTGGCATGTACTGCCCAATTGCAATTATTCCAATATTGATATAACAGTCAGTGTGTACAACATGACTATTCTATTCATTTGTCTTTCATTTTAGTGTCCAAATGAGGTAAACTAAATGCACTGCAAGTTACCTTGACAGTTTTGTCTGTTAATTCTTTTCTTTCATATCAGGCTCCACCCTAGCAGATGTTGCTCTTAAATGTTTTAGTTTTAATATGCGTTTGAATTTTTTAGACTAAAATGGGCTTTTTAATATTTGTGCATTACAGGAGAGTCTGATATTGTGAGAAACATTGCTATAATTCTTCCACACAAATCACAGATCACTTGCAACAGACTGAGAAGTTTATTCTTGTGTGTATGTCTAAAAACTGGCTATATACCCATCATTTAGTAGACTCACGAGAAACACAAAGAGGAAAAACTGCGAAGTATATATGAACGTCCAGTGGTTGAGAGAAAAGGTGTTGCCAGCTACATGAAGATCTAAACTATTGCATACACATACAAGCATATTCTGCCAGTTTTATCCTAGGTCCACAAGGAATAGCACTGGCATAGATGCATAACCTTGACAGGCCACTCTTATATTTGTTTAACATTTTGTTCAGGGAATTACACCATTTCATCAAATAGGATAACACAGAAGTTTGTCAAAAGTTCAATGAGACTGGTATCACATGTAAGGGAACACAACCTGTATTCCATTTACAAAACCAGTTATTGTATTATAAATAAACCTTGCTTTAACATCGCTGATCCAAACAGCTAGGTATTTCTACTTGCATACCATGCCTTTTTTCTTGAAAAATATTTTTGTTCCCCAAATTAGGTTTTTTAATAATCTGGTATGTGTTGACTTCTGGTAGTCACATCCCAGTTTCCCTTGCTTACTACATGCACTTCATTAAAATCTACAGGTTCCCATGAAAATTAATGGCCCTTTACTAGGGACAACTACACAGAAGGCAAACAGACACTACTGAATAGCTTCCAGTCAAAATTAAGACAAGTACTATACGTGAAGGCTACAATCATACAAGGACAAAAGGGCATCAGAAGCATGTCAACATCACTTCCATATGTACTAAATATGAAACTAACCTAGAAACCTACCAAAGGCTAAATAAATTATATAATAGGTTTTAAACCAGGCCCATATGCACAACTTCATGGTTTAATTTGGAATCATTTCACATTTTTCTAAAAAAATCAATGAACACCATCACCCTGCAGTTTGGCCTCATCAGTTTGCTGATTTCTTGTGGTAACTGCAACAGAGACAGGTCTTGAGAAGGCAGATATATTTTAGAAGGGAAGTAGCTTTTAAGATTAATCCAAGGACAAGATGCATTTCATGCAAGTAAAAATAAATATTAATTGTTACAGCATTCTTCTTCAGAAAAACCAAAAAACAAAACCAAAAAACTCCCCAAAACTCTGGATGTTCATCAACGTCTGGAACAAGTTTCTCTGGAACATCTGTAGATATCTGTGGACTCTGCAAAAGAAAAAAAAAACCAGAAGGAATTAGCAACCATCTCCACATTTAAACTACATGCCATTTTTTACAATAGGCCCTTATTACTGTATTTCCTCAAATATAAGATGACCTTCCCATAATTAGATTCTATATATGAAAAATTTATAAATTTGTTATTATTTTCCAGGTATAGAATCAAATTACTGGAGGTTTGCCTTGAATTTGTCCCACTCCAACTGCTACAGCATGGAAAACAAATCTAGAAGAGGGGGGTCAGGTAGCTCCTTATCTTTTGCCTCCCCGCACTTCTTCCCCCTATGGCTCCTTCCCGACCTCCTTACTGTCAGACCCTGCTTTCCCCGAGCACATGGAAGTGAGGGGAAAACCTGAAAATACTTACCTTGACCATACCTGTAGTAATTTGCAAATAAACAAATTATTACAAGCATCCATAGACTTAATTCATCCAGAATTGATGCAGTTTACCCTTTTGAAACTGCTACAAGTTTTAGCACAAGTATTCCTTAAACATGCTTTTAAGCAGCACTTTTTAAAATTATGTGTTCCATGTCAAATTAGCCAAACCAATTCTGAAACCTATTAATTAAGCAGAACTCAATCATTCCAATCTTGTGACATTACCACCAGCAAGTATCTTCCCTCCCAGAATCATCATCCTGGGGTTTCAGATATTTCCAACACCATAGCAAGCATCGCATGTGCAGGCCAAGGCCTAGAGGTCTTGAGGTCTGGATGCCCCCAAGTGTTGCTTGCCCTTAACCAACAGACCAAAGGAGCAAGCTGGGGTGGAATCCCCCATAAAATAGGTGTGTAGCTGAGATCACTCGTACAGATGCCTGCCTGCAGTGCAAAGACAAGTCTACATCCTCTTGTACATAGAAATTCAGAGGTCAGCAGGAAGGGGATCTACCTTTCCAATCCCAGCAGGAAACTACCTGGACTGATACCAGGCTATCTATCTCCCTTGTACCTATTTATATATAGTACAAACTATGCATGATATTAGTCCAAAGCCAAAAGGTTGGCTCCAGTGCATTTCAAGCCATGGTGATCCCATAGCTCAGCACTTCTCAGTATGTGTGTATATTCCAGATACCTTCCCTCCCTCTACCCCCACAGAAGATCCATGTGTTATTAGCCCCCCACTCATGACTGGAACCTGGGGCTCTTTTCACAAGTTCTGGGATCATCCAAAATGTATATGAAGATGAGGTTCAGGGAAACCTGGTTTGGCTCCACTTCATGGTAGACACGGTCATACTAATCATATACAGGCTGAGAGAGGAGGCAAAAGAGAGATTCTGAGTGAACTGTCTGGTGCCCTGTTGGGCAATGTTTGCCAGATATTTAAGCCTGGTAAAGAAATAGGAATCACTAGATATGGGAAACAGTGGCACAGCTCAGCTGTAGAAGAAGAGAGGAAACTGAAATGTATTTAACGTAGCGGCTCACCATGACTAAAAGAGTCAACAGTGGGGGGACTGAATGCAATGAACACTACCATGTATCTTATTCAGATAGGCTGCACTAAAATATCCTTGTGTTTGGTGCCCATAAGCATTTTGGCAGCAGGGGAAGGTGTCAGAGCTTGCCCCAGCCTGGTACTGTAGTACCTCCAAGGTCTGGTGCTTGTTCATTTCCTCCTGGGGGAGAAACTGCCCATTTTTTAAGGGCCACAGAAAAAAAGACTCCCCTTGGGTTGCCCAGTAGGGGCTATGTGTTTTATAGTCATGCTTAGTGTTGCCTGCATTTAATAAACTTCATAGATGGTTTCCATTACAGAACACATGCTGCTTTTGGCAGCTGTTTAATAAAAGGCAATGTATTTAATGAGGTTTCCTTGTATATGATTATAAGATATGGGGCTTTTGCCCCCATGGTGATTGGGAGAAAAAAAAAGCTCTGTCTTGTATTTGAGTAACTAAGGTAATATTGAGTGCTACTACACAGGGAAGTACCCTCAGTTTGGTCCATGGGACTGTTGCTTATAGCAGCAGCTGCTGATTTATTTTGGAAGCAAAGGGACACCCTTATGTCTGTTCCAATGTCAAACTTACTAATAATATGAACAATATTATCTACATATAACATGAGGAACACTGCTATAACCAATAACAATTTTAGGAACAAATTTTAAAAGCATCCTCATAAAAATTCGGATCTCCTCAGCACCTCATACACACCAAGAAAACTTACCTTGCAATTCTCAACCTCAATTTGTACAAGCTTGATAGTTATTTTGCACGGCATCTGTGAAATGGAACAAGTGGAGATTACATTTTTACATACAAGGCGGCCATGTTGTTTATATTTAAGATTGTAATGCTGATTTTGTATAGACACATGTACATGATCGCTTGGTCCACCTTTCAAAAATGCAGGACTTTTTCCCCCCCTGTCCCTAGTCTTTTCCCATGTTAGTATGTCCACCATATTACTGGCAGCCCAAGATGGGAAAGGAATCTGATACACAGGACTCCATCAAGTACACCTCTACTTTGACTTTTATCACATGATGGCTGTTTCCTGCACAAGTAACAATGCAAAATTTGTCACAACTATAACTGATTTGCAATATTATATAATTTAAAATTTATTTCCTAAGTTACCCTTTCTAGTACAATAAGACAGTATCCAATCTGTGGAAATATTTTCAAAGAGGAAAAGTGCATTCAGTTTCAGGCAATCTTGGTTTTGTCTTACTGCATAGCTATTAAAACAGAAAATGATCTATTAATTTGTCTACTCAACTCACCTGCCAATAGAAGATTGCTACCTACTAAGCATTTTCAAGGGCTCTGCCTTGTCATCAGACAGAATGCTTAAAACCACCAGGTCCGCTGCCACTTCCCTAGGGATACTATTTTTGCAGCTTACTCTCCCTCACCGGCAAGAACCTTTTTCTTGATACCCAGCTTAGCATTTCTTAATCTCATACCATCAGTCCTGATTATGCCCGTTTCTTCCACATTACATTATTCCTCTTCCTCATGGGTGTATGAATGCTTAATACAGAGACTATTATGTTATAGATTGTAACTAGACATTACTTAGGCAATGGCTAATTTTATCCATTACTTTGTCAAACTATTGTACACTATACACATATTTCTATTTTACTCTTCCCTTATATTGAAGTCTTTTAGTCTCCCTGATCAATTTGGTTGCTCTTCCCTTAATATCCTGCAATTAATTAATATTTGATAGAGTCATAAGTGAAGGCAACAGTCCAGGTGCAGTCACATTTTAACTGGACATATCTGACAGGATTATTGTACAAATTATATGCATCCCAAAAAAATGCTGTGTTTGGGGGTTTCATTCTTCTTTTTTTCCTGCCATGCAAGATTACAAACTCATGTCTAATTTCTTGTCTCTTTCAGCATTTATGCTTTTAGGATTATTTTTCCCCAGATGAATGAATTTGTGGCAGCAAAAAAGGTAGGAAGGCAAACACCTAGCATCCTAACTATGTAGAGCATTCTTCATTAAGTCAACACTTTGCACTGCACCTCAAAACAAAGATGAGAGTTTCTGTATTCTGGTGCAATCTGTTCCTCAAACTACCAAACAAAAAAGCAACTATATTCTGCCAGAGTTTTCATCTCCCAGTGCTTTCATGGTTAGCCATATATTAGAGTGCCCAAAGGATGATTCTTGCCCTGGACCAGAGTCACCCAAGAGTAATTCTTCATTAATGTTACAATATACACCATTGCTAAATACGACCAAAGCAATACCCTGATCTTGCTGGGGTGAACTATTAGTATTCTTTTGGAAGATTAAGCTACTATACCTTAGGATATCTATGCATGCAAAATATCTTACCTTTTTCTTCTCCGCAGCAGATATCATTCTTTTTTCATCCAGCTCTTCTCCTGATAGTACAAGTCAAAGCCATTTGACATCTTGTCCAGTCATGATCTTCGTTATTAACTTCAGTTCGTTTGCCTAATACATTTGAAGCTGCTGATATTTTACAAGTGTGACATTTTTATGCAGATTTAGTTTCTGTTTGGATTTTTGCAATCACAGTCAAAAATTACTCAGGTAACTGTGTTGCTGGATTAGTAGATGTGAGACTATAAAAGTATAAGGCTACCTATATTTACTGCAGTTTGAGATGTGTGCTACAGTTCCATTTTAAGGTGGCAGTTTCATATTACTAATGTCACATAATTTTGCACTTGTTCCTAGGACAATCCTTTAGAGGACAATAGAATATTGAAATTGTATGGGTTACTATACTTTGTTTTATTTGCAAAGGAATGAAAATTCATTCCAGGATTGTTAGGACTTTGAGGTTAAAAAAAAAGGAGATGGAAAATTTTGTGTTATGTTTCATAGGTTCATAGCTGTAGATAAAATGTGGGCTTGTGCCTGGTCTTTTCTTTTCCACGTGATAATTGTAAATTATTCTTTAATAGCATTGTGATAAAACACGTGAAATGTATAGTCTCCAACTGCCCACAACATATACTTACAGGTGAATATTTTAATGTGTTAAATCACTGATTTAATTTTTTCATGCTCAAGCCTAAGGAGTCAAATTAGCTCTATATTTCTCAATATAAATTATGTTGGAGGAATGGGTGTTTAAGTCATGAAACTAAGGGCACTGAAAGACATGTGCTCCCTGCTGTAACTCACAACACCGTGGAAGCGCTGTGAGTTACAGCGATCCCCTAGACCCAACAGATGTTCACAGTTGAGTCCAGAGGATTGAGGGATTCAGCTCCAGTTTGGAGTGACTGCTTGTCTACAGCCACTCTCCCCTAAACACCCCTCCTCCCCCCGCCTTGCAGCTCCGGTGCTGTCTTCAGAATGGGAGGGAGAGAAGGGAGCAGAGGGAGCTCAGTGTGGGGTTTGCCCAGCCTGCGGTGGAGGGTGGGGTGGGTGGAACCCATGTAATGAGGGTTCAGATTGTCATGAAATTAGGCACATTTGAAGCACTCTCCAGCCTTGCACATCTGTAAGGGCATGGATGTAGGGGGCTTCGGGGGCCCGATTGAACAACAAACCATCACTTCTGTCTGTGCCCTGAGAGGTTTGCACCTACATTTTGAATACTAAGTTCCCCTAACCATATGCACCAGATGATGACCTATCCCAGTTAAACTGTGATTTAACAATTAGCCTTCACATGTGTGCATTGGGATTTGGGTAAAATGTTGAATTAGCCTTTCATTTTAGAGGTTTTGTTGGATGAGCTCAGAATTCACAGACTGATTTTTCAGCACTCTGAGTACCATTAAAATAAATATTCTAAAAGTGCAAATGGACACAAAAGCTTTGGGATTGTAAATCTTAATTTCATGCCTTTCACTCTTACAGTCATGTAGATGAACAAGTGTCTTGTGACTGTATGTTTCCACATCCTTGTAAATTATTCCAACTATGTCTGGTGCTAATTTATGCTTGTGACATGCAGAAGAGATCAATCTGTATCAGGTAAGACACATAAACCTCATGCATAGCCCACTGATGACACCAGGAATTTTCCATTTACTTCAGTCAGTTTCAGATCCAGCCCACAGAGAACACATTTCTGAAGAGCATGCCCATATTTCCACAAAATCTACCTGTTTTTAGAACCCATGTCCTTCAAAACTGTGAACATGTGCATTTGGGGAGTCATACTTTCCACGGTTTGCACATATAAACTTAAGGGAACATTTTGCACATATATTCTTACAAAACATAAACTGTATTATTTTAGAGAAACAAATTAGGTTTCAAGGACAAAAAAAAAAAAATACATTGATTCAAGTAGGACTAGTCAAGATGCAAGATTTCAAGAAAAAATATTTTTCAATATTTGGACTTGACATTTCTTCAATAGACACATTCCTTAGAACTTAAGTAAAGTTGTTAAGTTACTGCATTCTAAGTCTAATAGCACTGCTCATGAACATGGGCACTCTAGTCAGATGTAAAAACAAAAACAAAATAGAAAACAGCAAATTGTCTTTGATCAGGGCAGAGTAATAGTCTGTAGGACACAGCAGGTGCTTAGTCAACCAATAAATCTCTTAAAAACAAATCAATTTTATTGAAAAAATAGACAGTGATTTTAGCCACCTTGGTGGTTGCCTTAAAGTTTAGATGGGGAGGGGGGAAAAGAATAAAAAAGACACCTTTTGATGAGAGATTATGTAGTCTTTACAATCGAGTAAATTTAGTTGCTGTTGCAGCAGAGGAATGTGATAGGAAATTTTACAGTTGAAGGAGAAATGTCACAGTATTTTGATAAGAGAGCGATGAACTTTTTTTCCCTTGTGCCATTATCTAGGCGAAGTGAACAAAATGCATCATTTATAACCCACAGCTCTACCATTATCTCCTGGTGAGACACTTGTTTTAAAACACACAAGGACCTTTTTTCTCTAAGACTAAAGCTTTCTGTGAGGCTCAGTCTTCCTTTATAACCATGAAAGAAAGTTGACACTTGTGTGGGCCAAAGTTTCCAGGCAACCGCACAAGGGCACTTATGCACCCTCCAGGTCACCCCTACTTCTGAAGTACAGAGGAAGCATATGAACAGTATATGTCCCTTTGATCACAGATACCATCTAAAACTGATGTGGAGAGAAAATCCTGTGCTCCTGAAGAATGGACTACAGTGTGTTTAAAGCATTTTCTTACCTAATATGTCCAGAAATAAAGGTTAAGACATCATACAAAAAACTGCTAAAACAAAGTTTTTTCTTGATAGCTACAAGCCAATCACAGGCTCTATTTTGACATTTTCTACATATTACTTTAAGTCTCTGCTCTTTTTGAATATGGATCTCCAGCACAGCAGGATGGCTGCTTTGAGTACATGATATTCATTCAGTAAAGCCTACATCCAAATACGCAATTTTGTATCAGCAGGAAAAGAGTCTGGCTGACTATGTAGTAGTGTAGTGGCGATGTCAAATATAGGCTCACTCTTTTTTTGACCATATACAAAGGTCTGAAAAGTGCCATAGGAATATATAAAGCAGTTAATTTAAGCAACAAGTAAGAAAAACATCTGCTTAGCTCATGTGAAATGAGCTGGTGGTTGCAGCCTAATAATTAGTGAACATTTGGTACTAACTGCCACCCTCCCTGAGTGTCTCAGTAGATACCAAAGAACTGAACTGACATGTGGACTAAGCTATCCTCTCAGTGTTAACTGTGCAGGGAGGACACATATTGGTGGGATATTGCTGAGAATAACTACTGTATTTGTTCTGTGAAAAAGTATTCAGCCTCTGGGAACTGTCAATTTAGCAAGTTTTACTGATGGTGCATTTACTTAAAAGAAAATTTCAGAGGAACAGCTTTGCTTTACAGAGAAAACTGAAGACCTCCTTGTGATACTGAAATAATTCATATACTCCTATTAAAGTAGTATGTTATGACCCACATTTTTGCCTCATAGTCTTAATGCACATCTTGAAGCAATTAGGTAAGGGATACAACCTGATGTTTAAAAGTTACTTCAGCAATAACTTGCACTGAAAATATTCAATATGTTTAGTACTAATGATAACTGGAATAGGAAAGGCTGTTTTTCTAAGCAACTGTTTAAGGTAATTATTTTGGTTGCACGAATTTACAATATAATCATATTTAAATAGTCACTCCATAATGCTGCCAAGGAACATAGGTCTTGAGCTTTCTGCCCTTTTGTGTATTAGTTGCACAGATTGAAACTAGTTGGAGCTTTTGAAATACTCATACCATTTCTAATGTTTTCTTTTTGAGAATAATTTGTTCTTTCAATAACGCACCTTTCTCAGGGTAGAAGTGAGCATTTATATTATTCTCACAATACAATAAACCAAACCCAAATGCCCTTTTTCAGTTATATCCCATGCTTAAGTTAAAAAGGAAAGGTATGTCCCACCATTTCCACATTTGCGTAAAGGAATTACAGGAAACCCTCGCTATTCACAGGTTTGGCATTAGCTGTTTCAAATATTTGCAAACGCCGAACCTGTATTTTAAATGCACTTTATACACTTACAGAAGCTCCTCGGGAGCTCTGCGCTTGCTGCTGCCAGGCTCTTGCTGCTGGAGCCATGTCCCCGCCCCAAGCGCCAAGGGCACTTCATTCATGAGTTATGAGTACGTATCCCCTGCAAATGGTAAGGGTTGCCTGTATACAGCTTTAAGTAAGTTTTTCTTTTAAATGAGTTTTGTACTGAATTCAGGCCTGACTGGTGACAACAAACAACATAGTTCACACTTGGAGAAAAAAACTACTATGAAAATGTAACTTAGAAATGAGTTTAATAAACTATGTCAGAGCTTAATAAGAAACTCGGTAAGGGGAATGTATGCTTTTATTATCTAAAAGCACCAGTACCACCTAGCATAGGACTAAAGATCATTAAAACACACATTTTGCCCTAAATTTCAGATGTACTTCATGGGGTTTTTTATACAAATTAATATTTTTCCCCAGTGATCTATACAGAAAGAAATAAAGAATTGACTGATTCATACAAATTGAAAAATGTATGCATGTACACAGCTCACTTGAATAAAAGGAAGCTCAGCTAGTCAGGATTCTGGGTTTATTGAACTTAGTAGTAAATTCTTTCAAATCTTTAATATAAGACATGTCATCTAATTGCCATGTTACACAAGCTGTTGGGTGGGTCAGTCTGTTCCTGAGCTTTTATATTCATCTTCGGTCAAGGGTGGTAGTAAGCTCTGGTTTAATAGCAACACAGTCTCTCAGAAACTGATATGATGAGTTAATTTCATAGTTATCACAAAATAACATATGATATTAGGTGGTAGCTACATGATAACTCCACTAGAAACAATGGTAATTACATAGTAAATCGTGTCAATGATACTGCATTATCTCCTAACTGTGCAATTAACTCATGTCACTACTCTATCCTATGTTTAGAAAGTTGCTGATGCAATATTTCTGTATCATAATTGCAAAGATAGTCGAGTAAGATAGAAACTTTATCAAAATTATAGGGTGCTAATATTCTACTGTGACACGACATCCACCAACAAAAAAGATCTTGCCATCAAGAACAGGACCCAAACAACTATGGAGGATGCTACCTGAAATGGAGACATGGTGGCAACATCATATCTGCAAGTAATCTACTATACTATTTCTTTTTTGCTATATAAATTGTGTTGCTGTTGCATAAATCTAATTTCAGTTTGTTCAAGTGGCCTACCAAGTTGTGTTATTTTCTCTGTGAAAAACTATACATCATGTAGAAATACAATATTATGGGTAGAAAGAAAAAAAATCAGAGCTACCCACCTTTCAATAAAGTATCCACTGTTCAAGAATGCAAACTTGCTTATGTTTTGATGTTAATCCAACAGTAAGTGCACATAATGGTAAAAAATACAAAATTATTCTCTTAAAATTTAATTAATAGACGATACAAATAGAGCAAATTGAACTATGGGGAAAGTGATTGGTTTCCATTGCCCTACCCACAAGAATACTAAACATGGTGACTGATTCTCTTCCTAATTACTAGCATAAATTACTTCAATGACAGCAACTGAATGACACTGATGTAAAATTGTGAAAATACCCAGAAAATAATTATAGGTAGTTCTTCTCTTATTTCCATGTTGTAAACAAAATAAAGACTGTAGGGTATTACTGTATTTTTGGGGCAGTATCATTCGCCCTTTGTGCCTACACTAGCACTTGATGGCTATAAAAGTGTAGAATAAGCAAATCAGAAAAACAAGATAGGGCAAATAAAAGTGCATGAAATGTTTTAACTTTAAAATTCACATTTGCCCAAGAGATGACCTGGATCACTGTTTTTGAGAATAGTGACTTAGATTTTTCACTGGAATCAAATCAAAGTTGTAACTAAATCTAAGTTACAGCTAAGACACAGGTACTATGCTGAGTTACATATCTTTAAAATCTGATTCATATGTTTAAAATTTTCCATAATGTCTTCAAAAGCTGAATTATGGAAATCAAAGATAGTTCAAGGGATACTGAAACATTTACCAGTGATTGGGATATTTTAAAGCATTCAGTTGTTTCTTCCTGTTTTTCTCACTCTTTCCATTGTGGCAATAATATTTCAAACAGCTTGTTGCAGTTTAGAACAACTCTTTTAAGGCCAACTCCACCTACTTTTTCATCTCTGCTCATACTAGTTATGTGGCTATAAGAATACAAAGGAATCTGCATGATTTCAGTGCATGACTCATTTCCAGCAGATCAGCACATGTACTTTTTCTTTGTCATGTATGAGAGATGTGTAAAACTATAAATGTTTGGGCCTTTAGAGTACAAAGTCAGCAACGTGGGTAAGCCTTGTATCCAAAACCATTACTGGAGTTAAATTTAATATTAACACACAAACTGCACTGTGAATTGGCAGGTATTAAGGAAGTTAAATATAGTGAACCAGATCCTAGCCATCTTTGGTGTATGAGTATCCAAGTGGCATAGAGCCTTTGTTACAGTTAGATGAAGAACAAGAAGGCAGTGATGAAGAACAAGAAGCTAGTAATTAGACCACAACTTTATTAACTAATCTGAAAATTGTCCAGCAATTACTCACACACTACAGCTCACGAGTCCTTCCTTAATCATTTCCATCCAATGAAGGGCTGCTATCAGTTTCCTACCCCTCCACAGCTGGTCCCAAACCCATAAGGGAACTAGGGGCAGGAAATAGATGGTTGTCTCATCACAGTACTGGATAGTAGAAGCCCCAAACCCATTCCCCAGCTTAAGTCCACATCTAAATCTAGTTCATCAAGGAACTGGTCTCTCAAGAAAGAGTGCCTGTGTAACTGAGTACCTGAAAGAAGAATTTAGAATTGAAGGACAAGGTTTACAGAACCTCCCATTGTAAGCAGGGACTCACTGACCCACCCACCTATTGAAGTAATGCCTTCCTGGTCAACCCACAACTTCTAAGCTCCTGTGGGGTAGGATCCTTAAGGGACCTACTCTTTTTTTTTAATCAAACTACAGACCCCCCTACATTTGAGATTGTGGGTGTTACATTGCAGTGCCTTGTCATGTAACACCCTAATCATTCTTGATATAAGACAAGCATCAAGGTCATGGCTGGGAACTCAAATCAGCAGTAGTCCATATCCCATCTAGAAAACAAATGAACTGTAATATACTGGAAGGACAGATAAAAATTACAACAAAAAGAAAACTCAAACACAGTTCAGCATCCTTATTTTGAAAAGTTGAATTAGTTACATTCAAAATGCCACACCTCATTTTTCTTGCATGATAATCAAATACTTAAAGCTGTAATTTACATGGCCAGATACCCACTGATCCACAAAACAACAGGACAGGAACAAAAACAAGTAGACAGATGTAAAAACAATTCAAGAGTCTAAGGTAAAAAAAGTAGTAAATAAAAATATCAGTTTGAAAAGAACGTAAAAACCCCTCAGGGAAATGAAAATCTCTCCCCACCCCAAATTACATTGAAGAATTATATTGAAAAATTACAATTAAGTTAAACTGTATGTACTATCTGAAATATCCCAGTGATATAGTAGTTGGATTCCATGTCGCATCCAAATGAGAGAATAACACTAGTTATCAGTTGTTTGTTGTTTACTACAGTTAGGTGGGAACATTTCTTGCCACTTTAAGTCAATGTGTTTATTAGGGTGTGAACTGAACTTCCTGAAAGTAATTGGGTGATCTGAGAAAAATAAATTCTCTGTAGTTCATTTTGCTGCTCACTTCTGCATCAAGGATACCAACTAATCACACTGATAATAAATGTAAACTAATAATAAAGATATTTGGGATATTTTGTTTTAGTCTTCCCCTTCCAACATCCTATACAGAACTTTAGAAACAAGACATTCCTTTTGGATCAGATACCCATTATCAATTTGGACAGAGAGTGTCTGAACCACTATTATCTGCAAATGATTTATGAGGGCAGGTATTTCTCTACCTCAACATTTTAGTGAAACCATAAATATAAGTAAAGACAGAAGCTAGAATTCATGAAAAGGGCCTTGAAAAAACTTTCTATTGAAAATTACTTCTATTTGAGGAAAATTCTCATTCACTGCTTAAACCTCATTTGCCTAACTAACTTTTGTAAATTTCCATGTCCGCCAAAATGTTTCTCTTCCTTCAGTAATAATGAGCTCATTTGTATAAGATGGGTTTTCGTCAAAACAAATAATACAAAACAGATATGCCTGCTTATAAAACCTATTGAAATGAGGCCATCCTTAAAGATAAAATACAACAAAGCCCACTAAATTAAATGGTGTCTTTCCATTAACTTCAGCGGACATTTGATCAGGCCCTAAACTATTATCTACAAGATACAAGCACTTTCAGTATTAGCATTAAAAAAATACCAGTTTTTAATTGTTCTTATCTTTAAATATTTCTACAAACTAGAATTCATAGAATCATAGCATCACAGAAAAGTTGGGTAGGAAGGGACCTCCAGAGGTCATCTACTTTAACCAGAAGTAGAATCACGTGTATCCAAACCATCCTAATCAAATCCATTATTCAACCTATTAATAAAACTACACGATCAGCTCTGACACAATCATAAGAATACAAAGGAATCTGCATGATTTCTGTGCATGACTCTTTTGCAGCAAATCAGCATATGTACTTTTAATTTGTCATGTATGAGAGATGTGTAAAACTATAAACATTTGGGTCTCTAGAGTACAAAGTCAGTAATTTGTATAAGCCTTGTATCTAAAACCATTACTGGAGTTAAATTTAATGTTAACACACAAACTACCACAGATCAGGTAGGGGGACAATGGTTTTGTAGTTTCATAGTTTTGTGGTTGTTAGGAGCTGAAAGAAACCTTAGAGATCACTGGGTCCAGACCCCTGTACTTGGGCAGGAAAGACTGCTGGGATCAGATGACCCCAGCAAGATGGGTGGCAAGACACTTTTTGAAGATCACCGAGGTGGGTGACTATACCACCTCTGGGGAAAGCCTGTTCCAAATCCTCAGCACTTGACTTGTAAAGAAGTTTGAGACTTTGAGAAGTTTTAAGAATTTCCTTTGTTAATTTAGCCCAAGCTACAGTCTGTAAAGTGTGAGCTGTGCCAAGACATTTAACCTGCCTGGTTAGCAGTTTGCCCTTTTGTAAAATCAGTTGATAATTCCTGGCAGTTTTGCAAGAACCTCTGATTTAATAGCTAATTAATTAATTAAAGCAAAATGGCATTATGAAACCACAACCAAAGCATAGCAACGTTGGAAAGCAAGACCATCCCAGGACCTGCTTCAAGATGGGAACAGTTCCTCAGATTCTTCCTTGCTTTTTACCTTGCACAATCAATATGTAAAAACTTCTGAGACCATTTGTAGGCACACATGAAGGAAGTGGACATTTCACAGATTTCATAGACATTCGGGCTGGAAGGGACCCCGGAGGATCATCGAGACCAGCCCCCTGCCCAGGGGCTGTCACTGTCATGTCATTTTATAAATAATTAGACTAATTTATCTGGTACGGTATTTTTTATCATTAGGTTACAAAATGCTGTAAAACTGAGAAAATGAATACAGTCTTAAGATATTCCTTTAAGGTGCAGTAGTATTATTATTCCTATTTTAGTTAATAAAATTAATGTATAAATATGAGAGTCCACATTTTTATAAACAGGTTCTAGTTAAAGATCTCACTTTTGGGGAAGCAAGGTTTTGACTTGTTTCAATTTTAGGACTTGACCTTAAAAGCTAAGTACAGACAGTCTAGAAGCTCAAGTCTCAATTGATTCAGTCTTTACAGTTAGTCTAAGCTGCAAAGATTAAACAGAGAAACAACTGGACAGACATTCGCTTTTGATTCAGCAAATGCAGCCACATACCTACAGTGCCTCAGGCCAGAAGGCAGGGGGCACTACGGCATGTCTCTCTGGCAAATAGCCGGCATGAACCGTTTGCTCGCTTCCTCTTCCTGCTGCCCCTGAGGTCTCTGGGATTTGTAGTCCAGACTCACAGCAGCAGAATACTTCAGGGGTGCTCTTCTTGCTTCTAGCTGCCTATGGGATTTGTAGTCCACAGTCGCAGCCGGTAGTAAGTTTTCAGCAGGGTAGGGCAGGGCACCTCTCTACCTGGGGAACGGGAAGTTTAACTCACCTTCCTGGTACCAGACCCCAGCTGGGGTTTGCCTGGGCAGGAAAGTCCCTGCATCTCCTCCACCCCCAACCCTTCTCTGCTGGAGCAGACAATACAGCCCAGGACTGGAAAGCATGCTGGAATGCTGAGGGACTATGATTTAACTTGAAACAGGAAGGGGTCTGGGACAAAAGTTTCATAAACTAGTTTGACCCAAATCAGTTGAGTCTTATATTACATTCAATCAGGTGCATCTTAAACCAGTTTCAGCCATTTTGAAACTGGTTTATATGCACTGAACTTCTATTCTGTCACAGGTTTAAACCAGTTTCTGATCACTTAAACTGGTTTGCATGTAACTTCTGTCCCTAGTCAAAATGTGCCTAGCACCTGTATGCCCAAGTAAAGTAAACAGAAGCTGTGGAAACCCAGCACTTCTGAAAATTAGGCCCTAGATAGAATAGATATAGTTTCATAGTTAGTTGGGTCGGAAGGGACCTGAGCAAATCATCAAGTCCGACCCCCTGCCATGGCAGGAAAGAGTACTGGGGTCAAACGACCTCAGCAAGGTGATTGTCTAGCTTTGTCTAAAAGACCCCCAGGGTAGGAGCCAGCCCCACTCTGCTTGGAAGTTGGTTCCAGATCCTAGCTGCCCTGAC
>NW_017728992.1:166851490-166861078 GCF_001723915.1 Gavialis gangeticus | reverse complement strand
TATCACCTCCTTGGACCTGCTCGAGATGCATCTGTGGATGCATGACAAGGTGTGGTTGGCCTTCCTGACTGCATCCCCACACTGCCAGCCCATGTTCATTTTGGCATCAATGACAACTCCAAGATCCTTTTCTGCCTCTGCACTGACAAGAAGGGAGTTCCCCAGCCTGTAGGTATGCTGCTGGTTCTTCCTCCCAGGTGCATCACCTTGTACTTGTCAGTGTTGAATCCCATCCTACTCTCATCCGCTCACCCCTTTAACCTGTCTAGGTCCGATTGTAGCCTATTCCTTCCTTGTAGTGTGCCCACATCCCCCCACATCTTAGTGTCATTAGCAAATTTGAACAGGGTGCTTTTTACACCCTCGTCCAAGTCACTGATGAAGATATACTAGGACATCTAAAATGTAAACATTCAGAATTAGAGAATACTTTTGCAATTTAGCCATCAGTGAACTGTTTGTGGCCACACATGAAGCCCAGAGCAGAGCCAGGAAGATAACTTAGCTATTCTGCCTCCAAATACAACTGTTTTTTGATCAAAGCCCATCACTTTATATTAAGACACATTTGAAGATTAGGTTCAGTGATAATGCATAACTTTTGGGGTTTTTAAGTAATAAATCAAGATAAAGGTTCCCTTAATTTATTGGTATAGACATTTTAGTTGGTGTCTGATGCCATCAGTCAATAAATTGCCCCAATGCCCCAGTATTGCCTTTTTTCACACTGGAGACTCAATTTAGCAGGAATAGCAGCATTCCTTTTCCAGAGGTACTGAGTAAGGGAACTTCAGTTGGGTGGCATCCATCCCAATAGGTAGGGAAAAGTATACAGAAGGACAGAGAAGAGTACATGAACCTTTCACACTGTTTCAAACAGTCACGGAAGCGTGCTGTGGTCTTAGCAGAGGTGATCAGCCCTCCCTGCTAAAGGATAAGGACTTTCTTTGTAGCTGCTGCTGGAGCACACAGGGAGAAGGGAGGAAATGACTTAATTATTATGAACTGCCCATAACCAAAGTGTAGGAGAAATGGAAGGTAGCCCAAAAAAGCTGCTGCTTTGGAATGGGAAGAAACACTCAGAAAACCTATCCATTAGGAATGTGGTAAAGACTATGCGTCCACAGACATGACTTTATATAGGTCCATAGCTATGTAAAGATAATATACTTACGTGACTATTACATATGATACATTTTTTGCTAATTTAAGGGCCTACGATATCCCACCCTCATGTTGAATGGTGTGTATAAACATATAATACAGATATTATCATACACAGAATTCTGGGAATAACTAATGCAGTTAGTAGATTCAAAAAGAAAACCATTTTACATTGAATTACTGCCTCCCTTCCCCTAAAAAGTCTCTGGGTAAAGCTGAGATAATGTAAAGTTCAGCTATCAAAAATGGCTTCATTAAGAACTTTAATGAAGCACATGGGAGCCATTTATTGACTCCTCAACTATTAAGACATAACATTATTACTGCTTTAATAGTATTTCCATTTTCATTTAGGAAATAACTAATCACGGGATCAATGTACCAAAGACTTTATTTTCTCTCCCTTGGGTCACTGAAAGTACATTTTTTAAAATGCAAAAAACGTAAAGGCAATTCCCCCCAGTGCCATATCGCATAAGCAATTTAAAGAAATAACAAGGAATGCTAAAGGTCAATGGCTAGCGATCTAAGCCATGTTATAAAACAAATGAAAATTGTTAGTGGTAATTCTACCTTTCTGGTGGAAGTAAGAGATCGCTTTCACATCAAAGAGGCTTACCTCCAAAGTATGCAAAGCACCTCCACCCTGACCTGCTGTCAACCTGTGAGACATTTCTATTTCTCAGACCCACTTAGAATGCAAACTACTGTTTTCCTGGTAGTTCTCCCAGCTCCACTTCCTTTGAGGTACAGATGTGTAGCCAAAGAACCCAATCAGATAACACCCATTTACATATTTATAAAGTCTCCTGTAAAATCTCGTATCAATTGTTGCCACTATATATAGCCCTTTCAAAGTATCTTGTGGGCACAAGCGCTCCACTGCACTGCTCCCTTCAGGAGTCCAGATATATCGTATAATGTGATTTCAATGTAAATGTGGCCCATCACACAATCATACCACTTCACAAACTCTTTTCTGCTGGGGTAGCTTAAATCTAAACACACTCAAGCAGCTTGCTGCACTGGAGCAAGATTTCTTCCACATAAAAAAGTCAAAAACCCCAACACAACAATGCCAAGGAAAAAAAAATCTGAACATTTTCTGCAGAAAGATGGGCCGTCTCCAAATCCTTGTGCCCTATCAGACAAATTAAAGTAAATCAAGCATGAAATGAAGCAGAAGAGCCCCGAGATAAGGCTCCTTTAAGTCGTTTACAGATTAGGATAGAGAGAGGTGCATCTGGTCTCTGGCAGTGAAGGAGGCCAGTTTCTCATCTCACAATAGCAGCCTGTGTATAGGATTACCTTACCTTGTCACTGACAAGGGAAAAAGCGCCTGCAAAATGTCTCGAACTAACTTCCTAATGTTCCCAGTTAAGTTCTCTTATTAAAGTATTAACTGTTACAATGATAGAAATAAATTTTGATAAAACAAAATAAAAACAGGCACTAGTCTGATTTATGAGCTGGTCAGACACTGATAAACTGGGAGCTCTGCTACTAGCAGATGAGCCTCTTCGCTTATCAGTCAGGATTTTGCTGCTAGAGACAGCAGATAACTTTCCAACTAGAATTAGTGACGCAGTCAACTAACTGTGTGTTACTGGTTGGACTGGTGCTCTAGCAGCAGCTGAAAGGGCCTCTTGTGCTATCAGATGGGATTTTGATGCTGTAAGCAGTGAGACATTTTCCTACTGGAACTGACAGCTGAGCCAAAGTCTGTACAGTCAATGGTTAAACTGGTGCACTAGCAGCAGCAAACAAGCCTCTCCCCTTATCAGCTGGGATTTGGCTCCTACAAATTGGAGGCCATCTTTCAGCAGAAAACAGTGTCTTTCCAGGCGCACATGAACTCACCTTTTTTGTTCTTTGCAAACGTAGTCTCTTTTCCTACCCATTCCCAATGGATAACACTGCTAACAAGGGGACCAGCCTGTAGATACTGCCAAAATTCTTATCCTTATCTAAAAGTTATCCCAGAGCACTGAAAATGCTATCCTGGGTATTGGCAGACAAAGCAACTATGCTGGTTTGAGTGGGGGTGGTGAATGGAAGATACTTCCATGTTTCATGCTGTCCATGGTGACTAGGGCATGAGTCTGCTGTATCTCTCAGCAAGTGAAAGCTAAGCCATAATTTAGGAGCTGTTTCATTCTGGAGTACGTTGCCCCAGTTTAGCTTCTATGTGCAATGGGATAGGAGCACACAAGAGTTACAACAGCTCACAAACAGTAAATCCCTACCTCACCCCTCCCTAAATCAGTATAATTTTTCAACCACTGTCTCTAGATAAGGGATATCAAACTCAAATCAGTTGGCATGTCATGCTAGCTGCAAGCACCCAGGGGGTAATGCCAATGCTGCTCACCTGTCGCTGACTGCCACTGACTTTTTTCAGCAGCAACTGAAAATAGTGAATTCTGTGGCAGGAAGAAAGGGGATGAGAGGGTACCTATATATCCAGTGACAAATGTGTTAAACCACTGGGTGCTGGCTGCATTGCATGCAATCTGATTTGGGGCAAGCAGAAGTCCAAAGTATAAATTTGAAAGCCCAGTTCATTCTGACATAACACACGTACTGAGGATCAAAGAATCACCAAAATTTGTACAAACCCCTTTTTGAAAAACAAGAAACAACAAATGAACCCACCTTTCCCTTGTGCACTATAAACCTACCCATTTGTTCTGTTTGTGAGTACTGTAAGAAAATATAAAACCATATGCTATACATGGTGGAAAAAACAAACAGTCTGGAGAAAAAAAAATACAAAACACATTATACATAAAAAACCTGGAAAAATATGTCTGCTTGTTTAAAGACATATTTTATCCTATAGCAAACTTTAGATGGACTATCAATTAATCTTTTTAAGAAAAATATGTTCTGTATTCTAGTGATAATATATCTCCATCTGCTTCTCGGGTGAAAACACACAGTACAAAGCTTTTATTTATTGAAACTACGGAAGCAAATAAAAACTCTTATTTCTACAAGAGTATATATTGCTGCTCACATTACTACAAGAGTATAAATTGCTACTAAATTGAGCCACAATGTTAATTTATTCTGGGAGCTCCAAAACATGTGTGCACATATGTGCACATACCCATGTGTGCTAAGAGGTAGTAGGAGGCTATTTTTAAACAAAATGAATACTTACCAAGACACACAATGAACAGGTTACTAAGAACAGATGTGGTTTTAATGTAGCAAGACAACTTTATCAACCCACAAAGAGTGGGGGAAAAGACAGAAGGGGCGATGAAAATACCCTCTGCTCCTTAATTACAGGTATTTATTTGTTTCTAGTATAATAAACCTTTCCAATGTTATCAAAAGCAAGGGTAAATGACACACTATCAGGGCTTCAGACCTGAAACCCCTTAAACTGTCCCTCATGTATTGGAAACCATGTAGTACTGCTCTACTATATGAGACATAAAAGCATCCTCATCCTAAACCAATCTGAGCTGCTGCCATTGTCTTCTGCTCCTATGTTCTGGTTTTTCCCAAACACTACTCATCTCAATTACTGTCACTCTAAACACAGGTTACAAACTGAAAATGTTGGGACAAAGGGATTTTGATTTGGTCCTTTTTGAGGGGTCTAGCCTTACTTCACTGCACTTCTTTTCACATTATGTTGACTAGCTAGACATCATTTGCTGTGGCAGAGTTAAAAAACCAACCCAAATTGGTCTTCTGGGCTAAGTACACACAGTCAAAAAGCCCAAAGCAGAATCAGTTCAGCTTCCTCCAAGCTGCATAGGCTGAACCTATAACCAGCTGAACTGACATTCAATTGACATTCAAATTTCCAATTGGGAAAGGCAGGGGGAGGCCTGCACTGACCCAGGCCAGTGAGCAGTGGGCACTAGGGCATGTCTCCAGGTATCCCCAATTTCCCCCTTTCCTTTCCCCCACAATGGGTTACGGAGCCCCCTGTCCAGGTGCTAGCCCTTGGTGGAGCCTCCCCATCAGGAGGTTTCTCTAGCCTGGGTTCCCAAGCCCAGGCAACCCTGGGGAGCTGAAGGGTTCCCCCCCCCCCCCCTTTTCCAGCAGCTCATTGCTTCAGCTGCTGCCACAGGAGGGAGGGAAAAGAGTCCTCCAGGCCAGGTGCCTGCCCATGCACCTGAGCCCAGAGTTCCCCAACCTGGGGCAGCCCTAGGGAGCTGGGGGAAACTCTTCCCCTCCTGAACTCCAGAGCTGCTTGCCTCAGCCCCTGCAAGTCTCAGGAAGAGCCCAGGGAAGCCTTCCTTCCACTTCCCCGCAGCTAGTGTTGCCTCAGACTCACAGCAACAGAGGCAAAACCAGCTGCGGAGGAACAGGAGAATTTCCCTCTGCTCCCTGAGGCTACCTAAGGCTTGCAGCACCTAAGAAGAGCAGCTCTGGAGTTTGGGAGGGGGAGAATTCCCCTCAGCTACCTGGGGCTGCCCCAGCTCAGGGATCCTGGCCTAGGGTTAGGGGAAGCTCCCCAAGGTGGGGGCTCCCTGGTGTCCCATGCTGGGCTGCATGGGCAGGTACTTGGCCAGGATGACTTCTTCTCCCCTCGTCCTGTGGCAGCCACTGAAGCAAGCAGCAGCTGGGAATGGGATGGGGAAGCTGCTGAAGGTCAAAAAGCCCCCACTACATGGGGCTTTCCCTCTCCCGACTTGCTGTGTGACCCTAGCTAGGGGAGCCTGGGGGTCTGTTCCTCTGCCCCCTCCGATGTCCCTATGGACTAAAGGACACAGGCAGAAACAGGCTAAGAAGCAGACAAGCAAGGCAGTCCATGCTTCACTGGAGCAGACAGCATAACCCAGGGCTGCAAAGCATCCTGGTATGCTGGGGGACTATGAGTTAACTTGAACCAAGAAGGGATCTAGGACAGAAGTTCCATGAACTGGTTTGACTTAAATCAGTTAAGTCTGATACTACATCCAACCAGGTTTCTTTTAAACTGGCTTTGGCCATTTGAAAACGGTTTATGTGCACTGAACTTCTGTTCTGTTAAACCGGTTTCTAAAAACTTAAAACTGGTTTATGTGTAAGTTCTGTCCCTTTAGGGGTCCATAAGAAAGTATCCTGACAAGAACCCCAGTATTCGTGGAATCTAAACATCTGGTGGTGCGCGCAAAGCAAAGGATGGGTTGGTACAATTATGTAGGGACCTACTAGCTACCCAGTCCCAGGATAGGCCACTTTTTCCTTGCAGTAGATTAGAACAGATCTCCCATTACAGACCTCCCGTTACTCCTTCTCAAACATAGCACACCCTTACCTACACATTCCCTATGTTTATAGTAGGAGGGCTTTAAACTAGGTTTGCTGGGGGGTGGAGACCAAAGCCTTGAGGTAAGTGGGGAAACACGTGACAAGCAGGAAGGGGCAACAGGAGAGGCCTTCTTAGTCTTCCTGAGAAAGGGCAATAGGTTTTTTACCTCAGGTGTCTGTATACTAAGACAAAGAGCCTGGGAAATGAGCAGGAAGACCAGGAAGTCCTAGCATAGTCAGAGAACTATGACATGATTGGAATAAAAAAAAAAAAAAGATGCGGTGGGATAGCTTGCATGACTGGAGCACTATCATGAATGAGTACAAGCTGTTCAGGAAAGATAGACGGGGAGAAGTGTTGTGGTTTATGTGAAAGAGTTGTGATTGCTCAGAGATACAGTGAAACTGAAGATAGGCCCATTGAAACTTTCTAGGTTAGGGCCAGAGGGGAGAGCAACAAGGAAGGGTGATACAGTGGTGGGTGCCTGCTAAAGGCCACCAGATCAAAAGAAGAGCTAGCAGAAGTTTCCTGATCACAGGCCCTGGTTCTCATGGGGAGCTTCAATCACCCTGATATCTGCTGGAAGGGCAAGACAGCAGAGCACAAGCAATCCACGAAGGTTTTGGAGAGTGTTGGGGACAACTTCCTGGTGCAAATGTTGGAGAGGACAAATAGGGGCCATACGCTTCCTGATGTGCTGCTCACAAACAGGGAAAACTTGGTGGGGAATGTAGCAGTGGATGGCAACTTGGTCAGTAGTGACCATGAGATGATTGAATTCAGGATCCTGAGGAAAGGAAGGAAGAAGAGCAGTAGAGTAAGGACCCTAAAACTTCAGGCTAGCAGACTTCAACACACACAGGGAATTGATGGGCAGGGTCCCCCAGGAGGCCAGTCTAAGGGGAAAAGAGTCCAGCAGAGCTGATTGTACTTTAAAAAAACCTTACTGAGGGCACAAGAATGAACAATCCCAATGTGCAGGAAGACTAGCAAGTATGACAGAAGACAAGTTTGGCTTACTGGGGAACTCTTCAGTAAGGTAAAACTCAAAAAGGAAGCTTACAAGAAATGGAAACTTGGACAAGCAACTAGGGAGAAGTATAAGAGTATTGCTCATGCATGCAAGGAGGAAATCAAGGCCAAAGCACAACTGAAGTTCTAGCTAGCAAGGCACATGAAAGGTAACAAGAACGGTTTCTCCAAGTATGTCAGCAACGAGATGATCAGGAAAAATGTGGGAGGCAACCTTACTGAATGGTGGAAGAAACCTGGTGACAGATGATGTGGAAAAAGGCTGAAGTACTCAATGCTTCTTCAGTCTTCACAGGCAAGGTCAGCTCCCAGACTACTGCACCTGGCAGCGCAGTTCGGTGAGCTGATGTTACTAGGATACAACATTATATAAGATCTGATGACAAAAAAGAACACGTAGGTAAAACTACATAAATGACTCATTCTAGTGCTTCCTACATGTTGCCTGAGAGTTCCAACTCATTGAGATTAAGAGGCTGGATTTTCAGTTCCCCTAATCCTTGTACAGTCATTTACATCACTGAAAAGTGATAGGAAAATGCGTGTAAAACCTAGTTTGAACTAGCTGCATTTTAAATTCACCTTGTATTTACTTTGCACTTGTGCAAGCATTTACTGGTGAAGCAGGCACAAGGAACTGGGCTGTATACATTCATAATTTTTTCCCAAAAATTACTTCCAATGAGCAGAGCTAATATAATTCTCCTCTCAGCACAGAATTGATATATTTAGAAAATCTATGACCAAACGATGATATCTAACAAGTGCTCACTCTTTGCTGCTCTCAAATAATAAACTATCTTAAATTATGCCAAAAAAAGATAAGGAACATGTTTATTTTCCTATTTATTAATACACTATGGAAAAGTGACATGTTTACATGATATTTACAATGCTTCTATTTTTGTAGCAGACTCATAAAACTGTTAGGCTAATTTTTTTTTCTGTTATATCTGAAGGGCTTGTTTTATGTTACATTCACAGGACTTAGAATTTGGTCCATAAAACTGAGATTTTTTTCCAGTAATCCACAGGACAGCACATCATATAAGTTATCTTGGAATTTGTAACTGTTGGCATATCCAAACTTGGCTTTTCTTTAGGCCAGAAGTACTAATCCAATTCATGGCAATACCTGTTACACAGGATAGGTCATTGCTGTATGAATTATATGCATTTATATCTCATTAATGGCAATGGTTATGTAGTATTCACCATCAAGAAAAAAGAAACAAAAGGGCCACCATAATTTTAGATCCATCCATGTCCTAAGTGATTTTTATCATAACATAATTAAAGCTGTATCAAAATAAAGGCTAAAAATAAAAAAATAGAAAGTGGCCCATTTATGGCTACAGATGATGTTTTAGTCTCCTGTCTTTGATAGAAGGACCAACGCAACAAAATAAAGTGGAGCTGCCTCACGGACAGTATTGTGTATGCACTATGGAGCCTGAATCTTGGGGTGGCCAAATCTTCATGTTTAATTATTTTATATTGAGTCTCTGGAGCGCATTCTATTCCTCTGACAGAGTTTGGCTTCTGACAAGACCTATTGTTGCTCACTGCTAAAGACATCCAGGCAAACTATACAGTTTCAGAAAATATATATATGTTCTCTGCTTTCTATTTTGTAACTTTATTATTCAATACAAAAAATGATGAGAAATCCTCAAAGCTTTGGAGGTTATTTTTGGATGATGTTATCCAAAGCTTCTTTGGTTCTTTTGAATCTAGTAATCAGGCTGGGAATCCTGAGCCAAATTCTACACTGATATACACAGCGATGCAAGTCAGTGCAGTTTAGTCTTTTGTTCAGTCTTTCTTGTAAGCTTCAAGTACACTGGAAATACCTTGAAAACAGACTGCTCCTGAACTTTTATTTAAAGTCACAGTCAAAATCACATGGCTTAGACGCACATTAAAATTAACATAGAATCATAGAGTCGGAAGGGACCTAGACAGATCATCCACTCCGACCCCCTGCCATGGGCAGGAAGGAGCACTGGGGGTGGGCAGGGTCATAAGACCCCAGCCAGGTGCCTATCCAGTCTCCTCTTGAAGATTTTCAGGGAAGGTGAGAGCACCACCTCTCTGGGAAGCCTATTCCAGGCTCTGGCCACCCTTACAGT
>NW_017728992.1:166843086-166851103 GCF_001723915.1 Gavialis gangeticus | reverse complement strand
CATTGGCGACTCATATTCATCCTGGAGTCAATCATGACTCCAAGATCCCTCTCTGCCTCTGTGCTGCTGAGAGGGTCAGCCCCTAACCTATAACCATAATGCTGGTTCCCTCTCCCCAGGTGCAGCACCCTGCACTTGTCCTTGTTGAACTGCATCCTGTTCAGATCTGCCCACTTCTCTAATCTATCCAGGCCTGCCTGGATGCAGTCCCTGCCGGCTGGTGTATTCACTTTACCCCACAGCTTGGTGTCATCAGCGAACTTGAACAGGGTGCTCTCCACACCCTCGTCCAGGTCGCTAATGAAGATGTTGAACAGAATAACAAACTTATACGGACTCAAGTCCCTCTCATTCATGACAGCTTTATATTGGTATTACTTCACTGTCTTGTCTTTGATGTAAATCAGAAGTAACTTCAAAGTGAGACAATTATACCCACAGCTATTTGGAAAATAAGAGCAGAACATAGATCATAAGTTCATCTGCTCCTGTATCCTGTCACATATACTGATCTTGTTTGTAATAAACATAATGTATCTGGTTGATTGTGTAATATTATACTATGTAGGAAGGGAAATTTCATTTTATAATCTAAATTTTACCTTTGTTTAAAGAGCTTTATGTCATTGGCTACCTATACTATTACTTTACTGAAGTCTTCATTGCTTTTGCCTTATCAACATCCAGGAACACCAAGTAACATAGATCACACATTTTGAAAATTACTAATAATATTTTTGTAGTAATTTTACTGAATATTCTTTGCAGTATGCAATAGTGAAAAGGGGAAAGTGGCCTAATTTTCTCACTATCTTTTATATTATGTGTCTGTATCATATCTTTTTTTTTTAATGTACTTCTTTCTAAAACTCAGATAAAAAATGCCTCAAACACAATTCCAAACAAAAGCAGCAGAGGCAAGGCTACATCAAAAGATAATAGAATTGTACTTTTCATATTAATCGTATTTGTCTTCTCAATACCCAACAACCCCTTCATTTTTTTCTGAAGAGATGTCTTCATTAAGCTCACCAGTAAAGTAAGTTGATTGGTTTTAAGAAAGAACATACATATTAAACCTGGGAATTCTCAAACGTTTTCAACAATACCCACTGGAGAAGCAGCTCCAGTGCAACAGAGCCAAGACAAAAATTGAAGTTTTCTGAAAACCACAGCCATTGTAAGTTATTTTGTTTACATAATTAGCTTACAAAAATTATAGCCCATGAAGAACAGCTGAAGAACAAGACTGCTCAACTAGTAAGCAATTATGGCAAATGAAAACAGTAAGTGTGATGTAAACGTTTGTGCAAGTTACCATTGTATGTGAGCTTTTAATCTGTAATATAGGGCGCAGCCAGAAGTTATGTTTTTCACACAATCAGGCCCCCGAGCACTCTACAGCCATGCCTTGATGCACAGTCACAACTGCAGACTGCTTTTAAAGTGGCCGATTGTGCAAACAATTAACCCTCCTCAAATGAACACAGTCTGCTTTAGAGCACCTTAGAAAACTTGTGTTCTTTAGGGTTAATTTTTCACATGATTGGGGCTGGGCTGATGCAGCCAGCCCTGCCCCTGGGGCTGTCAGCAAGGAGAGAGCGGGAGGAAGAAGGGGCAAGCCAGTAGCAGTGAACTGTTCCTTTTACCAGCTGCCAGCTTCCTCAGCCTGAGCTGGAGGGTAGGGATGGATTGGAGCTTCTGCTACAGCAAGCTAAGCCCCTTTGTGATACTTTCTACTGAACTGCAGAAGGACTCATTAGTCCTTCTGGACAAACCATGGAAATTGTAGAAAGGCCCTGGAGGACTAGCAGCATTCAAAGATCATGGCCTAAATTCACAAAGTGTCAGAGTGTTACTATTCTGAGTGACGGTGATACTTGGGGTCCTGTGCATACCCTTTGCTGGGCCAACTTGCCCAGATTTTAAAGTACCACCAAGACCAGGCCTTAGGTTACTTGTTTGTTTTTTTATGTGGACAACAGAGGAGTTACAGGCAACAGCTGAGTAAGAGGCTGAGAACCGCTAAGTGAAGCCATTCTCTATACCAGTGGTTCCCAATCTGTAGTACAGCTACCACCAGTGGTACACAGACAACCTGTGGTATCCATTAACAGGTTTATTATAATTACTTCATATGACAAAAAAATGCTGCCAGTACTTAAGGTTGAACTGGAAAATGTGCTGGTGGTACTTAAGGTTGTATCATTTGAAATTGGTGGTGCACACAATCTGTCAGAGTTTGGGAACCACTGCTCTATACTGATCCAGACTCTACTCTCAGGTACACTGTGGTAATTCTACTTAGTCTGTGTATACTAACTCAATGCAAAACATACCTATTTTTTATATAATTTTAACCAGTTTGTGTCGGATATGTAATTTACAAGCCCTTTTATCAAATTGTCATTAATAAGGTGCAGATCTGGTCTGGTGGCCTTGAATTATCTCTCTGTAATTTCCATTTTCTTTTTGTGTACGAAAAGAACAATATTTGGGGGTAGGAGTTTTAAAATATGGAATACAGCAGAGCTCTCAAACTTTCCAAGTTATCCTTTTAATCGAATTTAATCTTGCATGTAGGTACACCCATGAATAGATATATATACATATCAAGAGTTACATTAAAGCAAGCATATTCAAGACCTTCTAGTGTTTGTAATACTTTAAACTCTTATATTTATATCAATGAGAAGTACAATTTAAGGACAACATTTTATTCTAGTTCTCCATCTTAAATTTCTCCCGTCAGAGGTTATTTTCAATTTTGTTAGTATCCCATAGGGTATGTTTACACTGTAGACTGCAGGGCAGTGTAGTCTAAAGACACCCAAGGTAGATTTAAACAAGCACACTTAGATACCAGAAGCCATCTAGCCACAGCAACTCAGAGCTCCACAGGATTAAATAGCCTGCATGGACCTCCATGCTGCTGCAGTTAGACTGTTTCCAGAGCCCGTGTGAGCTCATTTAAATCTACCCTGGGTATCTGCTTACTATGCTGCAGCCTGCAATACAGTATGTCCTTTGACTGAAAAGCTATTATTAAAAAATACTTTTAGCTCAAATAAGATTTTACGTCTTCTGTTCAACTATTTTCCATCAGTGGATGGTGGCTGTATTCATTAAGAAAGATGTAGGAAGGCAATTCTCAGGAAAGTTAACACCACTGGAATTTCTAATGCCTGCAATAGGATTACAAGGGGAATAATCTAAGCCAGAGCAGCATTTGACTAACTGATCATTGTTCTTTGCTTATGTTGGGGCGGGGGGAAGGTTGTTTGTTTGTTTTGGAAATGTAGCATACTAGTCTTTGCAGTGTCTGAATTTCCTAACTTTATCTAGTAAGGTGATTTAAGCCAGGCTGGAACTAGAAGGTACTTAAACTATAGTTACTTATATCCATACTTAGGCCTTCAAGACAGAGTCTCTTAGAAAAACCAATTAGGAAAAATAAATCCAGATATTCACATATGTCAAATCATTAAATTATACTGTTCCAGTATCCTGGAAAGTATTATTTTAATTAATAGTGACCAAACTTCTTAACAAACCTGATGGAAGACTAGCAACCTCTTCATTAATGCCTTAGGAGTAAACTCCAGATCAGACACAGCAGATTCTTTTTGCTATTCTAAAGTGAAGAAGGCCATTCAAAAAGCTATTAGCCCCTCCCCTTCCCCACCTCCTCGCTTCTTGCCTGACTGCCCTGCTGCCTTCTGGTTTCTGCTGGGACACCATGCAGCTTCCTTTCCCTCCTTCCCTGCCAGATTGCGCCCACCCCAACCTAAAGAATAACTAGTAAGCTAAATGATTAATCGTTTAACCTTTTACATCACTGATGTGTCTAGAACCAATAGAGTTTACCTTAAGGTCATCCTAAAGCCCATTAATGGCAAATCTATACTGTAAAGCCCAAAACACAACTCCAAATGGCTTGGAAACTGAACTTCATGTTGTAAGCCACTTGTTCCCATTCACTTACTAGACCACCCGTTTTTTTTACAGCAAGACCTGAACTTACCAGGCAAGCAAGTTTCAAGAACACAAAGTCGTTCAGTAGCTAGCCCTTAATTCCTTATTTTTGAGTACTAGCCTTTCTACTCCCATATCTTTTTATAGATGTCAATGAGGAAAGCAAACCCAAAAGGATAGGCAAGCAGTCTGCCAGGCTTTCTAGAAGGGCCCTGCTTTGAAAATAAGAAGTGCAATAAGGCAATAAGTGTGTAAAGTACAAAGTGTGATTTAGATGGGGAAAGATGGTTCATGTTGCTCCGGCTAATTAGACAACCTCAAGGGTCAACCCCACATATCAGAGTAGACACACCCTAAATGATAAAATCATGAAATTGCCTCCATATTTTATCATTTAGGGTGTGTCTAAATGATAAAATGATCACTACAGAAAAAGTGTAAAAAACATATAGTGCAAGGCAATGCACAGCCATACAGAAAGAATGTTCTTTCCCCAAAGAGCCAACAGTCTCAGAAACACTTGAAAAAAATGTCCTTTACTTGGACATATTTAAAGTTATTCATGGGCACATATTTTTGCAGGACTGCAGCCTTACTCTCAAGGGCTTAATTGGAAAGTTTGTCAAGCCAGCTCTACATTATAACAACTGGTAACTAACTGAAGGTATTGTTTTTCTCATGAAAGAAATATCTTAAGTGCACTTCATCCTAGCATTTTCCTATGCATATCACTAAGGGTGATTTTGCTTCATTCTCTGTCTCTTTCTTCTCCCCCCACCCCCTCTCTTTCCACAGATCATATATTGAATCATACAATCAGTTTATGAATAATTTCAAATCTAAAATCAAATCTGTATTTAAAAAGGTAACTGTTGGCTCATTTATTCTTTGCTTTAACACTTGAGGAAGGGGAAGGGTGGGGGAGGGAAATATCTTCAAAAATTATTTGGTTCCAAATACTCTATTCCCAGTAGAAGCATACAACTATTTTATCTTCCTTCACTTGCCATTAATTACAAATAAATTCATCTTTCTCTTATGAAGCCTGAAGTTTGTTGTTGTTGTTAGATGAGTTCCATTCAAACTCCAACAAAAAAGATGAAGCCAACATTGAAATTCATCTCACAGTCCAGAATTTACTTAACGGCCAGCCTGTGCGCTGTGATAAACGGAATGATGATCCGGCAACATGTCTTTATCCATGGTTTGCTTTAATTAACGCCGGCTTGTTTGTTGAAAAGATGATTAATATGCCAATGAAAATTGCATAATTGAATACCACAACACTGGCACAATCAGAAAGACACATGCAGTTTTTTGATTAACATTTATTATTATTATTATTATTATTATTATTATTGTGTGTTTTAATGTACTCTTCTCACTATGAAATGATGCAATTTTTGACCGAGAGGTGAAGGGAAGCAGGGTTGAGTAGAGGATCTTCCATGGTTGAGAATTAAAAAAAAAAAAAAAAAAAAGCAGTTTCATTCTGCTGAAATTGTTCCTTGGTTAAGCAGCCATTTTTCAAAATTCAAAATAGAGGCAAAAACTCTGTAAAAATAAAATCCAGGAAACCAAGACAACAAACACATAAAAACACCAAATTGCTGTGGTCACAGGATAAAAGTGAAAGAAAGGAAAAATAATTAATTCACAAGGTACTGGGTAATCAAACCAACTGAAATCTATAAGAAAATATAAAGGAAAAATAAGGGCACAAACATTGCTGAATTTATTATATAAACCACCCAACTAAAAAAAAATGTAGAAATAAAGCTTACTGCTTTGCATTTCGTTATGAAATAATTGCTCTGATTGAAGTTTTTGCTCACCAGGTTTAATGATCTTGTAAATATAATTCCATGTTTGATCCAGCAGTGGCAGTTTTATGTGGATATGCTTACCTCCATATCTGCACAATTTCCCTATTTTATTGTTCTACTGAAAATAACCAAAGTATGCAAACACCAAAGTTATTTAATTGTCAATTCTTATTTAGATGCCTAAAGGCAACTGGCAAGTTTTTAAGGGCCAGCACTGTCCTTTTGCTTACAGAAAATAAATGCAGCTTTCACTGATGAGTTTCATTAACATTAATTTTTAAACTTCCTTTATTTCATTGGACAAAACCTATTTAGAAAAGAGATGAAACTTCTGGGTTGGCATAAAGCCACATAGGAATGCTAACATTTCTCCCTTCCTCCTTCCCCAATTCTACATACTGAATTTCATCAATAGTACAATATGTACACAAATTCCATGATGACCAAAGCTTTATTATATACTACAGTAGTAAAAGAGTGATGCTGTAGCTGTGATGGTCCAGAAATTATGCGGCAAGGATTTCTTAGGGTGATTTCTTTTATGGGACCAACTCTGTAGTTGGGAAAAAGTCAGACAAGCTTTTGGATGCAAGACATTCTTCAGGTCTTGCATACAAAAGTTTGTCTAACTTTATCCCAACTACAGAGTTCGTCCCATAAAAGATATCACCCTAAGAAATCCTCATCTCTCCCATTACATGTATAAATAGTTGTACACAGAAACACAATACCTCCATTTCACATGCATCTAGTGAGGTAAAAAAAAGCACTAGGACATCCATTTTACCATACAATTTTGGTCTAGTCAGTCCTTACAAAAAATAACACAGGAGAGGATTCTTAGGAAGTAAAAGCTCTTCAAGGATCTTTTTGCAGAGATTTCTTAATACCATCCTCAGGCTGCGTGGGGGAAGGGGCTACTATCAAGCTAAGGCCCAGCTGCAAACTTGGAAGATCTCTGAGGAGCTAAGACTTGCCAAAGCCTCCCACACTGAAGCCCTACAATGACTATGGCAGCTTCAAGGCCGCACCCATTTTGGGGAAATCTTAGATGCAGAAATGTACAAATTCTTATATTTCCCTACCTTCACAACTCAGTATCTTAACATTTATCAGAACCTTTTGTTTATGATCCTTCAGCCAGGTTTGTGACCTGAGAAAGTACCTATCTATCTATAGGTTTGCATTAATTAATTTGAGAATGGTTTCATGAGAATCAAATGCTGTATTAGAGTACAGGCAGTCCTCAAACTTATGACACAACTGGTTCCTGAAAACCGTGTCTTAAGTTGAAACATTGTAACTCAGAACTGATTTTCTCATAAGAAACAATGTTATAAGTGGGAGATTGGTTCCTGAACCAAGGCCCGATGCCCTATTTTCACCAAAAATACCCCAGAATTTTGTACTCAATCAATTATAGGTGAATAATATAGCTATATTAATGTATTTATATTGTAAATAGCAATCATATTGATTTGGAAGGACTTTTTGAGGTGACTTTGCTGAACTTTTTGAAGGGCTCTTGGTTGGACTTTTTGAAGGGTTCTTGGCTGGAGTCCTCCCAGGAGTCTTGGCCGCAGGTTTTTCTGGAGTCTTGTCTGCTTTCTTAAAGAAAGTGTCCAAGGAAGTTTAGACAGATGTTCTCCATGGAGATGGGTGATGCAGCGAATTTGTTCGCTGGCATGGCGTCACATCAGATCAAGCATTGTAAAGTTGAAACCAATGTCAGAAAGTTGAAACAGGGTGTCAATTTATAAACGTTGTAAGTGCAAAACATTGTAACTTGAAATGTTGTAAGTTGAGGACTGCCTGTACAAATGTATTAGATCAACTCGACTTTCATTCATTAATTGTACAATTCAATTTTAAAGGCTGCTTAAGGTCCCTTCTTTATAAACTTATTATTTATAACTTGTGGTACTGCTAATATCTAGGACAATGATCATCACCCACTTGGTCTTACTGGTTAATAAGCAAGTTCAGTGACTTAAGTGATTTGTTTATAGCAGTCGTCTTATAACCACTATGTGACCATAGATGTTCATTATAAATGTTTGCTCAACTATTTTATCTGAAATAAGTCAAGGAAAACTTAAGTGCACTCACTATTCATTATTCCCTTAATTGTCTGTGATACAATAAACTTGTTTCCTACTTCTATAACCTGAAAACACAAGACGACTTATTTCTGAACACTGGCATTTTCCATATGT
>NW_017728992.1:166823472-166838086 GCF_001723915.1 Gavialis gangeticus | reverse complement strand
GCAAACACCAAAGTTATTTAATTGTCAATTCTTATTTAGATGCCTAAAGGCAACTGGCAAGTTTTTAAGGGCCAGCACTGTCCTTTTGCTTACAGAAAATAAATGCAGCTTTCACTGATGAGTTTCATTAACATTAATTTTTAAACTTCCTTTATTTCATTGGACAAAACCTATTTAGAAAAGAGATGAAACTTCTGGGTTGGCATAAAGCCACATAGGAATGCTAACATTTCTCCCTTCCTCCTTCCCCAATTCTACATACTGAATTTCATCAATAGTACAATATGTACACAAATTCCATGATGACCAAAGCTTTATTATATACTACAGTAGTAAAAGAGTGATGCTGTAGCTGTGATGGTCCAGAAATTATGCGGCAAGGATTTCTTAGGGTGATTTCTTTTATGGGACCAACTCTGTAGTTGGGAAAAAGTCAGACAAGCTTTTGGATGCAAGACATTCTTCAGGTCTTGCATACAAAAGTTTGTCTAACTTTATCCCAACTACAGAGTTCGTCCCATAAAAGATATCACCCTAAGAAATCCTCATCTCTCCCATTACATGTATAAATAGTTGTACACAGAAACACAATACCTCCATTTCACATGCATCTAGTGAGGTAAAAAAAAGCACTAGGACATCCATTTTACCATACAATTTTGGTCTAGTCAGTCCTTACAAAAAATAACACAGGAGAGGATTCTTAGGAAGTAAAAGCTCTTCAAGGATCTTTTTGCAGAGATTTCTTAATACCATCCTCAGGCTGCGTGGGGGAAGGGGCTACTATCAAGCTAAGGCCCAGCTGCAAACTTGGAAGATCTCTGAGGAGCTAAGACTTGCCAAAGCCTCCCACACTGAAGCCCTACAATGACTATGGCAGCTTCAAGGCCGCACCCATTTTGGGGAAATCTTAGATGCAGAAATGTACAAATTCTTATATTTCCCTACCTTCACAACTCAGTATCTTAACATTTATCAGAACCTTTTGTTTATGATCCTTCAGCCAGGTTTGTGACCTGAGAAAGTACCTATCTATCTATAGGTTTGCATTAATTAATTTGAGAATGGTTTCATGAGAATCAAATGCTGTATTAGAGTACAGGCAGTCCTCAAACTTATGACACAACTGGTTCCTGAAAACCGTGTCTTAAGTTGAAACATTGTAACTCAGAACTGATTTTCTCATAAGAAACAATGTTATAAGTGGGAGATTGGTTCCTGAACCAAGGCCCGATGCCCTATTTTCACCAAAAATACCCCAGAATTTTGTACTCAATCAATTATAGGTGAATAATATAGCTATATTAATGTATTTATATTGTAAATAGCAATCATATTGATTTGGAAGGACTTTTTGAGGTGACTTTGCTGAACTTTTTGAAGGGCTCTTGGTTGGACTTTTTGAAGGGTTCTTGGCTGGAGTCCTCCCAGGAGTCTTGGCCGCAGGTTTTTCTGGAGTCTTGTCTGCTTTCTTAAAGAAAGTGTCCAAGGAAGTTTAGACAGATGTTCTCCATGGAGATGGGTGATGCAGCGAATTTGTTCGCTGGCATGGCGTCACATCAGATCAAGCATTGTAAAGTTGAAACCAATGTCAGAAAGTTGAAACAGGGTGTCAATTTATAAACGTTGTAAGTGCAAAACATTGTAACTTGAAATGTTGTAAGTTGAGGACTGCCTGTACAAATGTATTAGATCAACTCGACTTTCATTCATTAATTGTACAATTCAATTTTAAAGGCTGCTTAAGGTCCCTTCTTTATAAACTTATTATTTATAACTTGTGGTACTGCTAATA
Source organism: Gavialis gangeticus (assembly GCF_001723915.1). Classification (NCBI taxonomy): domain Eukaryota; kingdom Metazoa; phylum Chordata; order Crocodylia; family Gavialidae; genus Gavialis; species Gavialis gangeticus. The sequence goes on along the minus strand of NW_017728992.1, from coordinate 166,836,291 downwards.
TCTAGGACAATGATCATCACCCACTTGGTCTTACTGGTTAATAAGCAAGTTCAGTGACTTAAGTGATTTGTTTATAGCAGTCGTCTTATAACCACTATGTGACCATAGATGTTCATTATAAATGTTTGCTCAACTATTTTATCTGAAATAAGTCAAGGAAAACTTAAGTGCACTCACTATTCATTATTCCCTTAATTGTCTGTGATACAATAAACTTGTTTCCTACTTCTATAACCTGAAAACACAAGACGACTTATTTCTGAACACTGGCATTTTCCATATGTTTTGGTTGTAGCCATGTTGGTCTAAGGACATAGGCAGGCAAGCTTCTTTGGGCAGATGTGATATCTTGCAAATAATTTTACTCCAACTACTCAGTCTGATTAAAGATATCACATCTACCCAAAGAAGCTTGCCAACCAAAATTTTCCAAGAATCTTTTTCATGATGTTTCTCACTAACTTTTTAATAAGCAATTCCTTTTAAATGCAACTCCTTTTTGAAAGCTCTGTATTTAAAAAGAGTTCTGTTGCATAGCCACTATGGAGTCATAACAATGATCTCTCCGTGAACCAAGACCTTGCAGTGTCCTAATGATCCTGGACATGACCTGGAACTCTAGTAGTACCATTAGGAAGGGAGGAAAAGGTACGGAAAGCCAACTCCAATGGCATTATTCTCCTGACCAAATGTTCAGAGCACTGTCTTGTCATTGTAAACACCATCTTCATACACCACAACAAATGCAAAAAAACATGGAGACATGCTCACTCTAAGTACCGCTCCAGTCCTCAACTATGTTATTGTTAGAACCCATGGTTGTATGGGTATCTGTATCATGAGTCATACAAAGAACCTATGACTGCTGGATAGATCACTGTCTTGTCAGATCTATTATGAACATTTAGCTTACTCCAAAACACCTAAAAGCGAGTTGAAGGGCCTTCAACACCAAATCTCTTCAAGGCCCAAATGTCAGTAAGGATCTCTGACAGTGCCTCGATTGAAAGCTCTCTGCCCTGTCCACAAATAAAGGCAACATTGAGGAATTCTGGAAGGTGTTTAAAACCACCATCCATATGGCCTGTAATTAATCCATTGGCTATACTACCTGTTTACACCAAGACTGATTCAATGACAGTAACGCTGAGATCCAAGCACTCCTCAACTGGAAGACAAGGGCTCATTCAGTTGGTGAAGATTACACCTAGTCACAGCAGAAGCTCCTCAAAGCCAAAACTCAAAGGAGGATCCAGGAAATCAAAAATCAGAGTAGCAACATAAAGCCAAAGAGATCTAACTCTAGGCTGACAAACATGACATGCGTAGCTTTTTCCAGGCAATAAAAGCCACCTATGGCCCGACTTTTAAGCCCCTACTTTCCTGCAATGGCTCAATACTCCTCAAAGACAATGAATCTATTCAAGCTAGATTGAAAGAGCACTTTGCAGCACTCCTGAACTGCGAGCTGACTGTGCCGGATACCACCATTGAGTCCATTCCACAGCACCCTGAAAGAGAATTCCTCAACATCCCTCATATCCTAGAGGACTTCTGGCAATGCCATTCAGAAAACCAAAACCAATAAGGCTACTAGACCAGACAGCATACCTGCTGAAATCTACAAGGCTGGCAGTGAGGACCGGGTACTGAGACTCCACAAATTTCTTCTATGAGTTTGTAAAAATGGAGAGGTCCCTCAGGACATGAGGAATGCCAACACTGGGACTATCTTTGAGAAAGCAAATAAGTCTGCGTGTGGGAACTATTAAGGTATCATCCTTCTTTCCACAGCAGGGAAAATCCTTCCCCGCATCCTCCTGAACTGTCTTCAACCTCTTGCTTAAGCAGCTCTGCTGGAATTTCAGTGTGGTTTCAGACCATTCCATGAGGCAAATGACACGATCTGTTGCCCACCAGGTCCAAGAAAAGTGCGGGAAACAACATTAGGACCTGTATACGGCCTTCACTGACCTCAGTAAGGCCTTTGATACAAGATACTGTAAAACCTTGTGGAAAGTACTGCCCAAATTTGTATGTCCTAAAAAATACATCAAGGTCCTACGGCTTCTTCACAACCAGATGATTGCAATCATCCTATATAATGGATTGGGGCCAAGCAAAGATGTGTCATGGCCCCAGCTCTGTTTTCCACATTTTTGACAGTCATTTTGGTTCTCATTAAGGACCATCTTCCTTCTAGAATTGACATTGAATACCAAATGGATAGAGGGTTCTTCAATCTGGGATGTTTTTGGTCAGAGACCAAAGTACTCAAAACATCCATCCTTGACCTTCAATATACCAATGATTGCTCTACCCTTGCACACCCTGAACTGCACTGGATCTTTTTTGAGAAGTCTACTGAACTTTGAGCCTCTCTCAACATCAAGGAAACTAAAGTGCTTTATCAGCCTACCCTAGGCCATGAATGTGACCCCCTTCCCAAATTACCATTGAGAGAAAGACCCTGGAAGTGGTCGAGCACTTCCCCTACCTCAGTAGCCACTTCTCTCAGAGTGAACATTCATAAGGAGATTGAGCGCAGGATCCAGTACAAAAGTGCCTCTTTTGGGAAATTGCTTCCATGTGTCTTTATTCACTGTGATCTCCAGAAAGACACCAAGATGCAGGACTACAATGCAGTCACTATCCCAACTTTCTTCTGTGGCTATGAAACATTTGGGACCTACTATTGTTACCTCAAGGGCCTGGAGAGGTATGACCAACAATGCCTCCAAAAATGCTTCACATAAAATGGAAAGATTGCCGCACAAATTCCAGCATCCTTGTTGAAGCCAATATTACCAGCACTGAGTTAGTGACCCTCAAGCACCAACTTTGCTGGACCAGACATTGTGTGTGGATGCCTGGCTTTCAACTCACAAAAACAAGTGCTCTACTCCCAGCTTAGTAATGGCTTAGATCTCACAATGGCGAGAGAAAATGCTGCAAGGACACACTAAAGGCATAACTCAAGAAGAGCTGGGAGGATCTAGCTGCCAACTGACTCCAGTGGTACACAACCTTAAGCAAGCAGAAGCCCATTTTGAGGTAAACATCTTGCTCTTGAAGCAGAGAAGAGATAGGAGAAGAAAGAAAAGGAGAGAGATCCTACTTTACAGCCTACTCTTCCCTGTTGTAAGCCCTGAAACTTCTGCAGGTGGGTCTTTGGCTCAAGGATTGGAGTCTATAGTCACCTCTACACCCATCAATGAGCCATGGTAGAGATGATCCTTGAATCAACGGATTGCTGCCATTGCTGCTGACATAATCATGATAATTTTGAAGAAAACCAAGATTATGCCCATATTAAAAGTGTAAACAGGAGTATCTGGGTAATTATAAGCCTGTCAACCTAGTACTGATTCCAGGTGAAATAATGAAATGGCTAATATTGGACTCAGTTAATAAAGAATTAAAAGGAATTAATATAATTCATGACAATCACCATGGACCTATGGAAAATAGGTTTGATGTCTTATTTTTGGATGCAATGTGTGTTTAATTGATACAGGTAGCAAATTCCTGTAAGGCATCTGACTTGGTACTTCATAACATTAGGACACATTTCAAATCAATTTAAAAATGGTTAGCTGATAGGCTTCAAAATATAACTCTAAACAGAGAGCCATCACTCAGTGGGCATGTTTCTAGTGGGGTCTCTCAGGGATTCATTTTCAATCCTGTAAGATTTAAGTTTTTACAGTAGCTTGAAAGAAAAAAAGAAAATCATGACTGATGAAATTTGCAGATGATGCAAAGATTTGATGTGTGGTATTGAAAAGCATGTTTCAGTGATATGGGACAATTTGGATGACTTGGTAAACTGGGCTTAAGCAACTAATATGCATTTTTAGGAAGCCAAGTTTAATGTCAAACATCTAAGAACAAGGACTGAAGGCCACACGGGAAGTATATAGGTCTCTATCCCAGCAAACAATAAATAAAAAAAAAAGTAAATAAAAAAATATATATATATTTGAGGGATAATTAGCTGCATGTTAGCTCCTTGTTCAGGGCTATATAGTTTCATAGTACTTAGGGTCGGAAGGGACCTACACAGATCATTAGGTCCAACCCCCTGCCATGGGCAGGAATGGGTGCCATGGTCATATCACCCCAGCCAAATATCCGTCCAGGCTCCTCTTGAAGACTCCCAAGGTAGGAAAAAGTACCACCTCACCTGGGAGCCCAGCAGCCCTAACTGTAAAGTAATGCCTCCTGATGTCCAGCCTGAACCTTCCCTCTAACAATTTGTGGCCGTTATTCCTAGTAACTCCAGGTGGTGTCCGGGGGAACAGAGCCTCTCCCAATTCTCACTCGACCCCCCTCGTGAGTTTGTAAATGGCCACCTGATCCCTTCTCAGCCTTCTCTTGTGGAGGCTGAATAGGTTATAATTCTGGTGTGGCTTCAATGCCTCGTGCTGTCATACCCCTGAGATCCCCTCCTTGTTATGCAGGCAGTTTACAGTGTACAGCCCCTGGCCTGTCCTACTACGTAGCAGAGAAGAGGCAGCCACCAGGGTCTACAGACCATGTGTTAACCATTCACACCATTTGTGGCCCACAAGTCACTAGCTGAACACTCCTGCCCTACTGCAATATTGTAGACAAACGTGCTAATGCTAAGTGTTATGAAAAACAGTATATTATTTTTATTTTGATGATACAGATGCAACTGCTGCTGTAATATTTCAAAGATCATCCCTGTAATAACTGATCATAAAGCTTGTGGTTACCTCCCATACTGGCTCTGGTGTCCCCAAATGCTGTAAAATTTTGAAAGATTTAGAGCACCATCAAAAGAATGATTTAAAAGTTAGAAATTGTGCCTTTCTGTGAAAGACTGGAGAAACTCAATCTACATAGCTTATTAAATAAAATGTTAAGAAGTGACTTGACCATAGCCTATATATACCTACATGGGGAGTAGAAATATAATATTGGAGACCTCTTCAATCCTTTAGATAAAGATATAACAACACCCAATGGCTGGAAGCTACTACTAAACAAATTCAGATTCAAAATAAAGTGTGAATTCTTAACCACGTGGTCTAGTTCAAACCAAAATTAATTCACAGAAAGTCTTAGGCCCTTTGTTATACTGGGCCTGGACTAGCTAGATAATCATAATGTCCCTTTCTTGGCCTTATTCATTTACAAATCTATAATTTCCCTCATTTCATGCTTTATTTATGGACCTAGCTCTAATACTTACTAAAGGGTAAGTTAACTTTCGGTAAGTGTCATGCTGGACAGGTTTTTTGTTAGTGTGAGGCCAGACTCATATTATTAAACATACTAACTGACATTAATCTCAACATACAGAGATAAGCCACAGGCCAGAAAACATGCACTGTACGTTGTTAACCAGATGCACCAAGAGTTATTCATGTAACTGATATTAAAGTAGAACTTACATGTATCAATGTGCAGATGTCAAGTTGAAACAATATCCCTAGGAGAAATGAGATGATAGAGAGGGGGGTGGAAATCAAATGCTCAAACAGCACCTTTAAGTGTATTTTCCTTGTAAAATAGCATCTGAGTGGCTGGGAAAATTGAGTACCTTTGTAAGAGACTCCCTAAACAGCTTTGTTAAATGTGATTTTTTTTTTCATGAAACATGAAGCATAAGCTTACTACTCACATCAGTCAAACCAAGCAAAGAGCACCTTTACCTTTGAGACAAGCCACTGATGATAAAAAATAATATACTACTATAATCATCTTTCAAAGATCATCACTGTAATAACTGATCATACAGCTTGTGGTTACCTACCATACTATTTGGTGCACAAATTGGAGTGCAAGTGACTCATGGCTATTGTGGTGCAGCATGATTTATGCAGCATAATAAAAGAAGCTCCAAGAGAGAATGAGGCTAGCATAATCACATAGCATCCAATATGCGGAAAAGTAGACTGCATTGTATGTTATATCAATGCCGTAATAGTGGCTCCCTGGATGTCATTCCAAAACGCATCTGTCTAAGTCACTTGTAGTGGCTTTTGAAAACATGCTCCACTTTACATATTTAAGTTCTATAAGACACTATTATCAAAGCTTCAGCATCAAGCTAATTTATCTCTTTCATCTCAAGATCTGTCCTTTGGTTTTGTTTTAACTGAAAATAGTTCCACTGAGATATAAAAGCTGTGAAAATGGCTATTTCACATGTCCCTGATAATTTGTGTGTTCTTAAAGATGATGGTACCCGATTACATTTGTAATAAACAATAAAAATAATATCAATTTCAATTACATAATCTCAGAAAACCCCTGTGAGCTAAGTAACCATATACCCATTTTGCAGGAAGCAAAATATTTTATAAAAATGATAAGGACAGTATTTGCAACAGTATTCAGTAATTTAAACTTACTCCCATTGACTTGATTTGTAGCAGATACCTAATATCTATGGGAAAAAATCAAAGCCTAAGGCTAAGTACAGACGGTCAAAAATCCTGAGGCTGAATTGATTCAATCTTTGCAGGTTAGTCAAAGCTGTGTAGATTGAACCAATAAGCAAATGAGCAGACATTCATTTTTGATTCCAGAAGTGTAACCATATGCCCATAGAGGCCCAGGCAAGAAATCAGGGCACACTAGAGAACACCTCCCTGCTTGGTTGGAGAAGACAGGTTGGGCCAAAGCTGGCTTGCCCACCCTGCAAGGGGGATTCGTGGGGGGAGGTGCAAAGCATCCTGGGATGCTGGGGGACTCTGAGTTAACTTGAATCTGGAGGGGATCTGGGACAGAAGTTCAATAAACTGATTTAATCTAAATCAGTTAAGCCTGACACTACATCCATGCGGGTTTATCATAAACTGGTTTTGGCTATTTTGAAAGCAGTTTATGTGCACTAAACTTATGTTGTGTTACAGATTTAAACTGATTTCTGATCATTTCAACTGGTTTGTGTGTAATTTAGATTCTTGGGCTAGGGACACAAAGTAGGGTGCAAGCATATCTGATGAAAGAGAGAATGATTTTGATATGTTCACTTCTGACTTGCCCAGAGATACAAAATGACTCTGTGACAGAACCTTAGGACCCCTCAACATCTACATATCCTCCTCATATTTTATTTGTGAAAGACTATAAGGATACTTGATTTTGGCTGTCATTGCAATTTGCAAATTCAACAAAACAACTATTTTTTATGAAAATATTATAAAACCACAACATTTTTATATGTTAAATTATTTTAAGATATATTTTAATTTATAATATATACTAAAAGGCAAGTTTGTATACTATATATCATTTAAATATATACAGTTAAATAATCTATATAGTAATTTATATTATATATTGCATTGTTTATATATTAAATTAAATATTAATATATTGTGCCTCAAGAGACAAAGAAAAGTTTACTCAAAAACTGGAAAATTGTCTCTCAAAACTAAGAAAATTTCTGTTTTAAAAAAATTTAATGATTGCTGTTTTCCCAAAAGCTCGTTAAATCTTGAGTTTGCAATCTAATACAAAGTACAGCAGTGTCATTATACATATTTCACACCAAGTGCAACCCCTAGTTCTAGCCACAACAGGCTGAAATATTGATGAATCACCAAAAACTTCTATATCAATTTAAGCTATTCAGTATACATCTAAACTGGCTGTATGCGAAAAACAATGAATAAAATGCTACTTCTAGGCACAAACATAACTATAATGAGTCAACCTCCATTTGAAGTCAAAAGAAGTAGGAATTGGCTCCCTCATGTCTTTTTTCTTGAGATATTTCACTTCTTTCTCCAGCAAAATTTAATATAGTGCTGAGAAAAAGAGAATTTTTATTACTGAAGTCCAAATGCAAAGATCCTTAATTGTGAGGCTGTGTGGTTGTGACCTTGAGTCAGAGATTCTTCCCTATTCAAGATGGAACAAAAGTACATGATTAGATTTACAAATATTATTATTTCCCATTAAAATCAAAGAAAATATAGCTACGAGCCTAAAGTTAAAAACACTTTTAATTGTTATTCGGAATAAAAATGAAAATAAGCATATATACAAACCCTTTTCTGAATTGGGGTCTTCCTAAATAACAAAAATCTATTTATAAATAATGTATTAGCAATGGGATAAAGACTTCTTGCCAACTGGTTAATAAAATCAAAAACAGTTAGACTCTGAAAATTCACTGAGGCATTCTCCTTCTAGCCTATAAACATTCATTTTCATTATAGAACAGAACAGGATCTCCAAAGCATTGATTATTAAGGGAACTAAGAATATAGAAAAACTGACATCCCTCAAAGATGTCACGAGAGCTTTCCTCCAGAAAATGATGCATCTAATGCACATGTTGCTATAAGCTTCTGTCTAAAGCTATACTAACTGCTTCTTTTTTGTTTGTGCACCTTTTCTCCAAAATAGAGCTTTCCATTAATAATAAAATCAAATGGCTAACACAGGGATAAAACATCTGAAAGAAAACATATTGCAGGTAAAGTCTTCCCACAAGGATTCTTACTAGCTGATGGAAAGTTCTCTCAGTTCTGATTAGTGCTTGAACCCTGAAACATGGGATAAAAACAGAGCCCTACCAATTCCAATTTATATACTATTGGAAACAGTCTACTGTTAAAAATACGTACTTCCATTCCTGATCATTTCAGTGAACTTCACTGGTAAGACTACAACTTAATCAAGCTTCTTTGTATTATTCTGTAGTAGACTATTTTAAGAAAGCAGATAGTTTGATTACAGCACAAGTAATCTACCCATAGCCAGGCTAGAAACAACACTTTCAATGATAAACAAACTAGTACAGGGGTGGGCAATTATTTCAGCTGGATGTGATTAATGAGTTTTGGTGAAGCATCAAGGGCTGCCCCTTTATAGGTGCCCCACCCCCTGCTTGCCATCTTGGGACCAGAAGTCCCACCCCCTAACCCTTGACCTTTGCCACCAGAACTTTCTCCCTTTGCCCAGAAAGAAGTCCTTTTTGGAGGAGGGGGGGCTTGCTTGTATATTGTGTGGAGGGGTAGAGGGTGTGTGTAATTGGGGGAGTATGTAGTTGGGGTGTGTGGGCAGTATGGTGAGGGTGGTGTGTGTATGGGATATATGTGGGGTTGGGGTGGGGTGTGTGGTGGGTAGGTATGGTGGGATATGCGGTTGGGCTGTGGTGTGCATGGGGAAGTTGTTTTGTGTGTGTGTGGGTATGGTGGAGAGTGGGGCATAAGAGAAGTGTGGGTGGGTTGGGTGTGCATGTGTTGGGGTCTTCCCCTGACCCAGCTTCCCCTCTGCCAGCTCTACGATGTGGCTGAATTCAGCCCCTCCACAGGCAGGGAAGGGGATCAGCCCTGCTTGCCTGGCTTACAATACGCTACAGTTGGGAAAGCAGCTGGTGATCTGGCTCCTGCAGCTGCCGCTCCCACTCCACCTGCCTGTCCTGTGCCTGCCCGGCAGGGCTGCAGCCAAGCCCACACTGGATCTTGCTGCTGCCGATTCTCCCACCCCACCTGCCTGTCCCGTGCCTGCCTGGTGGGGCTTTGTGAGCAGCCGAGTTCCTTTATACCATCCTCTCCTCCATCCACATGCTCCCCTGCCTAGTCATGCATGACCAAGACCAAAGCAAGCTGCAGGCAGAACCTGCCCCTCACCTTGCTCCCCTCAATGCTGCAGCTTCCCCTCCCTACCTGCTGTCTGGAGCACTACAGCAGGGATAAGAGAAGTCACTGGAGGCCAGGGGAGCTCAGCAGTTCCCTGGGCAGTTGCAGCAGTGGTAGCAGCAGCCCTACCCAGAAGCTATCCCTGTTGGCTGGGGCTAAGACCCAGTGGTGGGGGAGGCTGGGAGAACTACACATGCTGCCCCAGGCAGGAGCAGGCAAGATTCAGCCCCATGCCAAGTGCAGCAGCGATGGCCCCAGGTCAGGCTGGATACAATGAATTGGTGGGGGCCCATATACAGGCCAGATCCAATCAGCTGGCAAGCCAGATCCAGCCCACGGGCCATATTTTGCCCATCCCTGTACTAGTACAATACTGTTATTTCTATATGTTCTTGGTTTTTCCAGTGCAAGAACAAGTAATAGTATTCTCCATTAACATGCATATTGGAACAGGGCCCCTACCCAATTTGACTGCTTTGCCCAGGTGAAAGCAGTGACTGACAGGCCTGGAGCAGGAATGAAGGGTCAGTCTGGCTGTAAGAGCTGCAGTGGACAGAGCTCCAGGAAAAAAACAGGTTGGGAAGCCCAGAGGAAAGATTCTGGGGGAGATTAACTGTGGGAAGGGAACTTTTAGGTTTTGAGCAGACTCTCATGTTTCAGTTTTCATTTATACCAGAGGAATGGGTTGTGGCTGTAGGTGCAGAGGATGCTACTGAGAAGGGTGCCCAAGGATACCCCAGATCCTAGACACTGTTACTGGTAGAAGGACTCTGGTGTCAGACAACAAAGACTGGAGCACAAGCCCAGAGCCTGAAGAGGGCAGAACCAGGGGCCAAGAAGCCCAGAGCCCACAAGGGGCAAGGCATAAATGAGAATGGTATACAAGCCTATACACAGCAGATGGCAAGACCAGGGCCCAAGGAGCCCAAAGCCCATGAGAGCAGAGCCAGGGCCAGGAATCCCAGAGCCATGGGGGTGGGGGGGTGGGCAGGGAGCCCAGAGCCGTGGAGCTGGGGCCCACGAGGTTGTGGCTCAGCCAGAGTAAAGTGGGACAAGGCCAGGTGGCTTCAACCCAGACAAGGGCCTACCACCCAAACCCTCTTTGCCCTCAAGGGGCAGCCTCCCTGTGCATTCATAACATCAAGGGGTGGTCGGTGAGGTAACAGGGTGGAACCCTGAAAGGCCAAAGGAGGCAACATATTAGGGCCCAGCAGGTGGCCAAAAAAGGTGTTTTTGCCACTCCAACACCCATCTCATTGCACATATCCCATGAATGAGTATTTTGAGAAGTGTTTTCCTATTGCACATATCGGAAGAAATGTTAGCTGTATATCAGCTAAGTATATCAACTGTTTAAGTGTAAAGGAATTTCTACATCCTCTGACTATTTCATAATGAAACTGTTCAACTGCAATATAGGTGAAACTAACTGGAAGCCATCAATTTCAAGGCTCTTAAGCAGCCCTGAACATTAGATCCCTTCAATTTCAAGATTGCTATTAGAGGCAAGGTGGAGTCTGAAAAATAGAGTAATAAGCCTTAATGAGTTGCACAAAAGTTGTCCCAGGCTGTTGCTAGTTAGCATTGTTTTGAATACTGGTAAAGGCAAAACCTTTCTTCAGTCCTAAGGCCTTGCACTTATATTAAGCACACTGTAATAATAACTTAATTATGGAATTTTCTAATAATCCAGTGGGGTTTTTTGTAATTTATGAATCCCCAAAACCCAACATTAATAATATTTCTCTATTGCCTATGCTCCTAGATATTAAGACATTCTACTAGTGGTCCCTAATTCCTAGATCAACCTCAACTACAAACAAACCAAAATCCTCACTCTGTCATTCTGGCTGGGAATCGCAACAAAAAGCAGCAGTCAGATTCTTTACAGGAGGTTAGGGGGCTCTGAGAGCTTATCTCCCGGTGATAAAATTAGAGGGGAGAATTAAAGTGATTACACTCTAAAAATGACTTACTAGAAGTGACAGGTTTTTTAACCTAAATATTTTTTAAGTACCAAATTTGTCACTCCTGTAAGTTATATGTTACTAACTGTAAAATTACTTTATTGCAGCAGTAAAAGAAATGAAGTACTTTTAGCCAATGTTTTCAGATAAATCAGGAACATTGTATTCAATTCACATTTTATTTGCTTATATAGGGATTCTTTTATTTTTGACTGAGTTGGTGCAGATCTCTGAATCATTAAAAGATATGCTTGTACAAGTAGCAAAAGCTATCTCATGGGTTGGTCTCCACCGAGGGCAATAGTTCTGGGAAGCCAAATCTAACAAGCAGAGAGTTAAGCTGTTGAGGCAGGCTGATGATGATTTAGAATGCAGATACACAAAACAGGAAGGTAGTAAAAATAACCCAATACAATCCACATTCTGTAAATAGTGCATAGCATAGTGATTACTAAGTTTGGCACTTAGGGCAAAATAATTCCCATTATACCTTATGAGGCCTTTCTTAAAGAAGATTGTGTCCACAATTCTAAAGGATTCCTATTCTGCTGCATTACACTGTCCATCATTTCTTGAAGATGAGCCAATAGCAAATCCAATTGGTAGATTAGCAGAAGAGGAAAAAAAAGGTTCAAAATGTCTTCAACATGGAAGAATCTTGTTGTCATTGGTCTTTGGACAGCAAGATTTTGCCAGCATAGACCTATCAGCCCACATACCATACCATCAAATGTGTTCCATATTGTACCCAAGACCCCAGTGGCCAAACCCTTTTGAAAGAGCTGAAGGACACTACTGTTCCATTTTAAGTAAATGCTATTGTCTGCCTTGCTCCTCTCACCTATGGACACGTATCTCCAGAAGGAAGAAAGGAACTTATAAGGGTAGGTCTTCAGTGCAGCATTCATTTCATTAACCTACACTTAAGTTACTCCTCTTAACTTAGCAAAGCTTGAATGAAAGTAGAAACACTGTAAAATAATACTGAAGCTGGAAAGTAACCTGTTTAAATTCGCTGATGACACCAAAATCTGGGGGGAGGTGAGCACGCTAGCAGGGAGGGAGAGATTGCAGAGGGATCTGGATAGGTTACAGGGGTGGGCTAACAGGAACAGGATGCGTTTTAACACGGACAAGTGCAGGGTGCTGCACTTGGGCAGTAGGAACCAGCAGCACACTTACACAATGGGGAACTCCTTACTCGAGAGCACGGAGGCAGA
>NW_017728992.1:166810811-166818472 GCF_001723915.1 Gavialis gangeticus | reverse complement strand
GGGTTTGGGGGAGACGCTGTTTCCCCTAGCACCCGCTGGCATAACAAGGAGTAATGGGCACAAGCTGATGGAGAGGAGGTATAGATTGGACATCCGCAAAAACTACTTCACGGTTAGGGCGGCTAGGAGCTGGAACCAACTTCCAAGGGAAGTGGTGCTGGCCCCTACCCTGGGGGTCTTTAAGAAGAGGCTGGATGCCTACCTGGCTGAACTCGTTTGAGTCCCATTTCTCTTTTTGGGGTTTTTTGTTGTTCTCCCACCCTGGCGGGGGGTCGGGCTAGAAGATCTACTAGGTCCCTTCCGACCCTTAATCTATGAATCTATGAATCAACACTGGCACTACACTCATGTATGGTAATACAATTGCTGGGGCACCAATGTCAAGGTTCTTTGCACTGTGGTAAATGAAGACGCTATGAATTCTTTCCCAGTGCATTGTACAACAATTCATCTGTTTTTTCTGAGTTTATAGAAAGACACCAGACTGTAATGATACTCATGTTGCCTAGCACTGCAGACTGATCAAGTTAGCAGCTAATGAGTTATGCTACCACAAATTTTCGCCAATTGCCCAACAGGTCATCCACTTTGACTTAAAATCCCTATCACACTTGAATGGGTATTTTACAGATGGGTAGGGTTCAAGTTAAGGGCAATACTAGAGTCCTAATTTTTTCAGTGAACACAAGGCCACCTTTGAGAAAAACAAACTAGAACCACTGATAACACCACTCTGCTAGGTTTTGGCAGGTATTTTGAGAAGCGGGAGAGGATTTGGTGATTTTTTTTTTACAAAGTTAAAACCATTTTATTCAGATTAATTATGACTATAGTATTGCATTATGAAAAGAACCACATATATGCAAAGTACTGTAGCAAATCTGTAGCCATCTAAGATATCATGGTTGTCATTAAATGCCATAGTTCAGCCATTCAAAATGTTACATAAGCCTAAGGGAGCAGATCTTCAGCTGTGCCATTTTATATTGAGTAAGGGTCGGTCCCCAATTCTTTCAATTAAATACACTCAACTCCCAAATGAACTAAAGAAGGATTGCTCAGGGTGTTATAGGTGCATGGTTCAGTGGGTTTGACTATACCTTCATGAGCCAACAAGTATATATGATACATACTGACAGTATTATTAACATAGTGGAAACAAAAAGAAAGGGTGAAAACACATAAGGGGGTAATATTTCAGCCTACCCTCTACTTGTGCATGACCAATATGATGCATGAACATGCATATTCCTATATTCTGTAAAGCAAACATCTTCATCTGGGCATAACTAGTCAGCTGCAAGCCTCAGAACTGGCACCTAACCTACCATATTCACTCAATTATAGGAGGAGGTTTCTGCCCCCCAGTTGGCATCGGGGAAAAGCCCCTCATCTTATAATTGCATACAACAAAAATCCTCACTAAATACTAGGTCTGTGCAAAGCTTCAGTCCCAGATCTGATTTGGCAGAGATTCAGCTTGATTTGGTGGCCAAATCTTTGAATCCGAATTGAATTAGAGGACCCTTTAATCTCTCTGAATCGATTTGGAGATATTCGGAAAGATTCGACGATTCAGACATAGACACAGCTTTAAATGTTTTTTCTACACACCTCTAGGTAGAAGGTGGCTCATGAATACTGCAACGCTGGGGCAGATGGAGTGTCCCATAGGAGCGCATGGGGCTCCCCAGCATACTCGGCAGCAGACCCAGAAGGGAACCAAGAAGTACTTCTGGTCCACTTCTGCGTCCGCCAGAGAGCACGTGGGCCCCCCCCACATCTGCCTGGCTTGACAGTTGGTGCCTCCTGAGTCTGGGGGGCACCCACGGTCCTCCTACAGCCAATCACTGAGTTGGGAGAGGGTGCGGGGGGGGTCCCAGCGTGTGCCCCGGCAGACTTGGAAGTGGACCGGAAGTACTTCTGGTCCACTTCCAGGTTCACCGCTGAGCATGCAGGGGGGCCCCTCACACTCCTGCGGGATGCTCCATCTGCCCCAGCATCACAGCATTCATGAGCTGTGCCTGGTACCTTGAGGTATGTAGAAGAAACATTTAAAGCTGTGTCTATGTCTGAATCACTGATTCTCCAAATCATCATCGAATCTTCAGATTCAGATTCGGCCAAATCAAATCAGGGACAGTGATCTGAATCAATTAATTGAATCACTGTCCCCGGCGTGGGCCAAATCTAAATCCGAATCGAATAGGGCCCGTTTTGCACACCCCTACTAAATACATTGTCTATCATTAAACTGCTACCAAAAGCAGTATGTGCCCAGTAATGGAAACCAACTATGAAGTTGATTAAATGCAGGCAATACTGAGCATAGCTATAAAACACATGGCCCACACTGGGCATACATGCTGATAGGAACGGTGTGTGTGTGTGTGTGTGTGTGTGTTTATAAAATCATTAAAAACACATTTACAAAACTTCAAAACTTTACATTTCACACTTACAAAACTTCACATATTAAACATTTCCAGCAAAGGAGAGTGTCTTTCCTTGTTGTCACCTTTTTCCATGCTTTATTTCCTTTCCCTCCTGCCTCAGTTGAGATCCCTAAAACCATAATCTCTTCCTCCATCACTTGTAGTCCAAGGGTGCATGGATACGTGGGCAGCTGGTGTCTCCCGAGTCTGGTGGGGCACCAGTGGGGCACGGGGGGTACCCCAGTGGCCAGTCAGCAACCAGGGGGGTCCCCTAGTGGCCGCTTGCCGAGCGCTCAAACCTGCCACCAGTGGGGCCAATTTCGGTGGGGGCATGAATGGTCTCCACGCCCCACTACCAGTCAAAGTGCTCACTGTCAGGGGGGCCGCTATCACTCTCAGGGGGGGAACATGGCTCCCCGTGGTTCCCCTACGCGTCGCCTATGAGTGGGGAACCTGCACTTTAATTAGAGCATCTCCGAGAGTCACTCTGATTAAAGTGCCACAGCATATCATGTATCAGCATTCAACAATCTTTAGTTCATTTGCCCCTGCTGCCATTTTTAAGCGTAGGGATGCCAATACACAAGACACGCAAGGCTGTTGAAGTGTAGTAATTACCGATTAATCGAGTCTGCTCTGATGCGCTGTAATTAGAATGTGTCAAAACAGCCTCTACACTTGTATACTGGCACCCCAAGTTTCTCTAGATCCCTCCAGTTTCCCAATCTCATTACAATGCTTTATGTTTTATTTAGCCCCAATCACTTCACCATATTCTGCTGCATGTTTTAGTATCCTTTCAACTGATAATTTGTCTCTACCCACTACATTGATGTCATCCGTGTAAAGTGCACACTTTACCCCCACCCGATGTCTTTACCTCACTTATGATTTTAACTTTCCTTATTCTTTGTGCTAGCAGCTCCATTGTCCATATGAACAATATTGGTGACAACAGGCACCCTTGTCTTACCTGTTTGGATTTTAAAGGCTCTGTTTAGATGTCCATTTATAAGCACTTGGTTTTCCACTTGTCTATATAAGTCTTATGCATCCTATCAATTTCCTTAACACTTTAAATCCATTTTCCTTAACAGTTCAAATATAAACATATGATCCACTCTATTGTATGCTTTCTCCAGATCCGAATATACTGCTGCTGTATTTAATTTCCTCTATTATGTGTCAGTGTCTCCCTCATCAGCTAAATTAAGTCAGATGGGAATCTACTGCAAAGATAGGTTGGTGCAACCCATCTGAATAAGACATATGCTAGTGCCCATTAAGTGCAATCCCCCTCACTGCTAACTCTTTTTCAAATCATGGTGAGCCACG
Organism: Gavialis gangeticus; assembly: GCF_001723915.1. NCBI lineage: Eukaryota > Metazoa > Chordata > Crocodylia > Gavialidae > Gavialis > Gavialis gangeticus. Next base: position 166,814,702 of record NW_017728992.1, on the reverse strand, counting down.
ACATTACATATAGTTCACCGAGAATCCCTCTGTTGTGCCCTCTCTCAAGCTGTCACATATGATTAGCATGGCCCTGCCCTCCACAAGGTGAAGCTGAACCAACTTGCCCCGTGCCTTATCTGCACATAAATTTTGGAAGCATCCCAGGACTTATGACAAGAACAGCTAGTTCCAGTCATTACTGGGGGCTAAATTGCCCATGGATCCTTTATGGGTGGTACCTGGTATATAAACATATACCGAGCAGTGCTGAGCTGTAGGATCACCATGGGAAGTGGACCCACAATAACCATATGCATCAAGCTGACAGAGACACAACAGAGAGATTCTGAGTTAATTGTTTGCAGTGTCATGATTAAGCATAGCTTGAAATGCTGCCAACTCTGGTGCAGTCCAGCCCAGTGAACTATGTGGTAAATCATGAGTCCCTTAGCTTTGGACTTAATACCTTGCATAGTTTAGTTGCCAAAGTACTGCTCAAAAGTGTGTTTATGAAACACCTGTGCTAAAACTTGCAGTTTCAAAAAAAGGTAACATGCATTAATACTAGACAAACTAATTCTATTGGTACTCTATGTAAATTGCTACAACCATGTTTAATTTTAAGGTTATTGTTTACAAATTTGCTCCTCACTTCCACATGCTCAGGGAAGCAGGGTCAAACAGTAAAGGGAGAGAGAAGGAGCTGCTAAGGGGAAAGCTGAGTGGAAGGAGAGAGCAAAGAACTACCTGATGCCCTAGATTTATTTTCCCTACTGTAGCAGTGGGAGGGGGACAAAGCCAAGGCAAACCTCCAATAATTATATTCTATACCTAGAAAATTAAAACAAATTTACAAATTTGCCATATATAGAATCTAATTATTGGGGGGATCATCTTATAATCAGGGTAGTCATCTATTCAAGTAAATACGGTACTTATACTAAGGACCTTCCTGCATGCAAATTCTAACACTTGGGCACAGAAAAGTATTAGATTTTTTTCAAGTTTAAGCAAGTGTTTGAAAAGTGCAAATGTGAATGTCTGCATTTACATGTACAAATGAAGGCCAGAGAATGCTGGGTTTTTTGGTTGTAGCATGTTGGTCAAAGGACATAGGAAGGCAAGGTTCTTTGAGTAGGCACGATATCTTTTATTAGATCAACTGAGTAGTTGGGGAAAAAGGTATTTGCAAGCTTTCATGTGCAATCATCCTTCTTAAGGCATACAGGGTCTTTGCTGATCTGAGACTCCAAGAATCGAAAATTCACGTCTTTCCTAAAGACCAGTTTTGGCTCCTGTTTGTTTTTAGATATAGGGCACTCATGTTCACTTGTGGCCTCAGTCCAGGACTCCTGATTCAAATTATTAGGAGTGCTTTATAAATCTGAATGTGACCTATGTTGTTTGTTTTGTTCACAGGCTATCCACGCTAAGTCCTAAATTTTACCCCCTCCCCTCATGCTTCTTTTGCAGCAGCTCAAGTTTGTAGGATATTCTGTTTCTACCAAGGAAAAAGGAGAGTCAAATTGTTGTGCCTGGCTGTCTGAGTCAATTGCTGTGCATGTGATGTGGCCTGAATTTGCCCTTGAATTGTGAATTGGTGCAATAATCATGATTCTGACACTCCAGCTGTGGCCAAAAGAGCACAGGGGTTCCACTGGCTGCTGATTCCCAGAATGAAGTTTTAAGAACCAAACAATGAGGACAATGTGGAAGGCAGACATCCATCAGGGGATCTCTTCTGAACTGGTTAGCTGAATAGAAAGCAACGAAGCACTCCTTTGAAAAATTACCTACATGATAGCAACGAGGTTAGCACTTTTAAGTAGTCCAGCATTCTGCAACACTTGTGTGCTGAAACTGAAACATTCAATCCAACTTAACATTTGTTAAAAGCAGGAGACATGGTGTTGTATTTTCTGCCTAGTGACACCAACTGTTAAAACACTGCACATTAGCACAGCTTTGGTATATGTTTGATTCACTTCTAATGGTCTATCAATTGTTTTATCATAACATAAATCAATTAAAACTAAATATCACTGTAAAACTACCATATAGTATGCGATACTGTACAATGTAGCAGAGCTATGGAAGTTTCTGCAATGTTATCCATTCTAAATTGCACAAGAGTTTACAGGCAATCTCTTTCTGAGAAAAAGCAATAATTACTTTGCTTAGTTAAATTTCAGAATTATGAACCAAGACATGCCAGCAGCTGCCTCCTTTTCTGCTTTTTTCAGTTTTGTGCACTAAGCTGTATATTTACACTGCACTCTTTCATTATTTATTTTGGAGACTGTGCAGACTATGTTAAATATTGTTTTATAAATTAAAAGCAAGATGTTTGGAACCAGACATTTCAGGTGATTCTCAGTTATCTGATTTCAAATTCACCCCGTAGCAACATTTTGTCATTTAACAACAGAAAAGAAGAAAGATGTTTTGTACTATACAAAGAAGCAGATTATATCCAAATACAGATACTGCATAAGAGGTTGGAGTCCTACCATCTCTACATCTGGACAATGGCATAAAATCCCTAGAGCCAAGGATAAGCAAGGAATTACCTCAGCACATTCTCCATCTCAAAAAAATCACCTTTTCTTGAGGACAAGAACAAGATGGGATGTTAGGGGCAGGGAGAAAGTTAAAATGGGTAAAATCTACTATAGTCAGTTGCATTACTAGCTCCTTGGGTGTGTCCCCACATGCAGAGGCATGTGCTTGCCATGGCACAAATAGCAGTAGTACATATCTGTGCTGCTATTTTCTGCCCCAGGGCCTATCCCTGCAAATCCACTGTCACATGTGCCAAATTGTCCTGGCTGGGGTAGGGGAGCCTAGGACCAGCAACTATGCTGGCCTCAGCAACCTTACCTGGGGTCCTCCTGGGGCAACAGTGGTGCCAATCCAGCCACACAGAGCCTAGCTAGCAGCCAGAGTGTGGCTCTGGATGTCCAGGCTTCATTTCTGGTGGTACATGTGCTGCTACATGTGCCATACCGCTTTTTGCAGTTGTCTGTTTGTTTATGGGTTTTGTTTGTTTGTTTGTTTTTTTAATATGGAGTCATCCCGGTATCAAATTTTGGCATCACACTGCAAAACTTCAGTGTGGTGCACAGTTGCATGTTCACCATGTGCAGTTTGCAGTGCCGTAAATTGCACATGCACGCTCATCTGAATGTGCCCCTCCTGTGCAGCTTCTGTCTTTTCAAAGAGGTCATGGTGTGCAATTTGGGCAAAGGCAACCAATAACTGCATGAACCCTCCAATTTACATCAGTATCCCTCAGAGCACCCTTCTTGGCCTTCTCTTTTCTTTCACTCCAGTTAACTTGTGTTACAACTTTTGTCAGTGCACAGTTGCAAAAACTACCTTCACTGCTTCACAAATGTTATGGCTTTTTTCTCCAATCTGCCTATTCTTCTGTATTCCTGCCAGACAACTGCCCAATTCTGTCAATCACAGACTATGTTAATCACAACCTCTTCCTTTCCAAACAACAGACTCACTTCATCATATTTCAGTTGATCCAAAATGTTTCCATATTAATACCTTTGACAATCTGGACCTAAGATCTCTGGGGCAAAGACCCCATCATAACAACTATATAGATTAAGGTCACATTTTTAAGATGGAGACTTTAACACCTCTACATCATTTAAATTCACAGGGTTGGATACTGTGACGGGAGGCCAACAGGTCTGTGTTGGGTGGGGATTACTATACTTTATATAATGTGCCTTGCACTGGGAAGGAGTCCACAGAGTTTTCAAATGCATAAATTAAAACTACACTGGAAGCTGAATAGAGTTTTCCAGCCTATAGGCTGAAGCAGAGGCTTGCCAATAGGCAAAAGCTATCTAATTGCTTCTGCTCCCAAACTCAGTTGAAGAATATGCAGAT
>NW_017728992.1:166807798-166810552 GCF_001723915.1 Gavialis gangeticus | reverse complement strand
AGGATAAAATTCTATGACTTCTAGAACAAAGGAGCTCAGATCTAATAATTTATATTTTATAAAAAAGCAACACATACATGGAAAAATAACAGAGATTATGTCTCTCCTACCCCCCCCCCCGCCTCCAGCTCCCCTCACACACAAAACCTGACCATTCAGGCCTTATGTAGGTAGGACCCTACCAGATTCATGGTGGAAGTAGACTATGCTGCAGCTCTTTTAATCTTGTAGGTTCCCCCATGCAAGTCTCCTCCCTCCCTCCCCCCCCTACCACTGATCGGTTGATGGGCCCTGCTTGCGGATCAGTCCTGACCAGCAGGAAAGTGAAAACTGCAGTTTTAAAACTTGGTGCCATTTTTGTCTCCCTGCTGGCAGCAAGCAGCAGGACTGCCAGGGCCCCTCAGCCAATCAGCAGCAGGGAGCCAAAAATGGCACCAAGTTTAAAACTACAGTTTTCACTTCCCTGCCAATCAGGAGCATGTTGCAAGTGGGGCCCCTCCACCAGTCAAAGGCAGGGGGAAGTGCATGGGGGAACCTGTAAGATTAAAGGAGCTGCAGCACATCCCACTTCCACCATGAAACCTTTAGGGTCCTACATATAGGTGATTCCATATTCCATAAAAATGAGTATTCAGTAATTCACTCCTTCACCCACCAAACCATTCAAGAGACAAAAATACTATTTTCATTACACTATGATTGACATCTCTTCACATAAACTTTTTTTAAGTCATATCATCTTACAAGTAAATGCAAATAACAGCTTTGGGTTTTGATCATGCATCCAGGCTTACAGAAATAACAGGTAGTTCTTTGAAATCCTGTATTTCTAGTGAGTCAAATGTATGCAGATGATATATTTTATCCATTTATAAGTAGGCTTACAGACATGCTATATATATAGAATGGGAATACAAAGATTTGTCACCTCAGCATTTCCAGATTTCTGGAACTGTCTTAGGCCAGGTGCAGATGTTCAATTTCTACTAGGAGAATTGCTGTTGTCTTGGTAGAAACCAAAACTGTGCAGATGCTCAGGCTTTTTCTCCAGCACCAAAAATGGCCATGCTTAGGAGAAAAATAACTGATCAATAACCACAGTTAAATCACTCCCAAGAGAGTTTCTCCTAGGAAAATGATCCATTCACTTTCTCCTGGCTTAATTCCTTCTGGGGACCAGGAGGTATGAAGCCTGGGAAAAGACTCCCTATCTTCCTGAGACTGGGGTCAGCTGAGTCTTGAGACGGCACGTGCAGGTGCACCCCCCTTTACCATACACAATGAGGTGAGGGGCGCAGCAGCAACTGCTCCCTGCTTCTTCCCCAAACTGGGAAATCCCCAGTTTCAGGAAGAAGTAGTGGCTTTGTTGACTCCTATTGGCTTCCCCTTGCTGCCCCCAGCACCCAGGTGAACAGTGGGACAACAATTTAAAAGTTGGTGGCTAGCAGTGGAGTTTGGGGACCTGCCATGCAGTTGAACAGCAGGGCGGCAAAGAAAGGGCAGCAAGAACCAGCAGCCTGGTCAGGGCTTTCCAGGCATCTCACTTCCAGATTCTGGATTTTAAAATTGCCACTCCACCACTCAGCTCGGCAGCAAGTCAGCAAGGGGGAGCTGGGAACCGGGCTAGGAAAAGTCTCTGTATGCCTGGTTCCCAGCCCCTCAGGCTTTTAAAATTGCACTCAGCTGAGTGGCTGGGGGTGGGGCAGGGGGAAGGGAGGAGAGAGAAAGGGAAACAATGGGAAGCCAGAGGGATTGGGAGTAGGACATGAGGAGCCTCTTCCCAGCTTGGCTCTTGGCCCCTCCAGCCTCCCCTTGTTGCCTATGCCACCCAGCTGATCTGAAGCAGTGTGGGGTAAGGCAGGCATCCATGCCACAGCAGTAAGACTGAGGAGTGTTACTAATGCACCAAAATGCCCCCACTTCACCCTGCACTGCTCTGGTTCAGTCTGAAGCACTGCAGGGCGAGGCAGACTCTGGTGCATCGCTAAGTGTAGTTGCTGCACTGGTCTGCTACCCTGACTGAGATCCTTTTAAAATGGCGTTGTGTAAGAGTGGCTACACCCTTGTCCAATGCACTGCAGACAGGACATCTTATGAAAGTCTGGTACAGCATCCCAGTGAGAGAATCTCAGCTACACACCTACTTTATGTAAATGGGAGACTGCCCCCTAACTTGCTCCAGTGGCTATTAGCTAAGGGCAAGTGAGACTTGGAGGCATTCAAACCGCAAGACACCTGGGCTTGGGCCTGCACGTAGGATGCCTACCACATGGATCTGGGAGTATCTGAAGCCCCAAGCTAAAAAGACTACAGCGGAGGATACCTGTCAGTTGTAGCACCACATATGGTTTTTGACCGATTGAATTTTGCTCCATCAATAGGCTTCAGAATTGTTTTGGCTAATTTGACCTAGAATAGGAAAAATTTCCTACCCCACCCCTCCCCCAAAAAAGAAAAAAAAGACTCTGGTGCACCCCTGAGGCAGGACTCCTGGAGCTGTGCCACAACACTGAGTGCTCCCACATCTCTCTGTTCCCTCCTCCAGGTCAGACCAGCGGACTGCACAGAACAGGGCTATACTTCTGTGGGAGGAGAACCACAATAGGAGAATGCCCCCCACCTGCAAACCAGCTAACTGGTGGGATGAGGTGAGGAGGTGAGTGGGAAGGCAATCTTCTGAAGCAGGAACCCTCCCTGGCTATCTCTAGCAGCTGCTGGTTTACAGCAAGGGAGGGCAGGCTGTCAAGTAGTGGG
>NW_017728992.1:166776141-166802798 GCF_001723915.1 Gavialis gangeticus | reverse complement strand
AGGCAGGACTCCTGGAGCTGTGCCACAACACTGAGTGCTCCCACATCTCTCTGTTCCCTCCTCCAGGTCAGACCAGCGGACTGCACAGAACAGGGCTATACTTCTGTGGGAGGAGAACCACAATAGGAGAATGCCCCCCACCTGCAAACCAGCTAACTGGTGGGATGAGGTGAGGAGGTGAGTGGGAAGGCAATCTTCTGAAGCAGGAACCCTCCCTGGCTATCTCTAGCAGCTGCTGGTTTACAGCAAGGGAGGGCAGGCTGTCAAGTAGTGGGCTCCCCCAAGTGCAGAGGTATCCCAGAGAACAGCCATCTATTGCCCCCTGGCTGCACAGCTTGCCTGCGAAGCTATCTGTAGTCCAGCTCCTGGGATATTTTTCTATGTAAAGAAATTTCTTCTGTAAAAATGAATATCTGTACACAGCCTTAGACTATTTTCCTGCACTGTGTTTTCAGCTCACTGACTGCAGAATTGCTCAGAAAATCTATGATATATTACCAACACATCTGCATTGAAAATGCACTTCAAACCAGCCAAATTCTTCCTGCAGATGTAAATAAAGTAGATGTGTTGATCTTTATAGATAGGCTGTTAAGAGAAATGACTTTGGCTATGCCATAAGTGTGCAACTAATGTCACCTGACTTTGCTTCACCCTCTGCCCCCCCGCCCCCTCCCAGTAGTCATTATGATCCTCCATCCATGAAAGCTGAGAAGGCAAGGAAATAAGAATATATGTTTAATGCTACTGAATGGGCATACCAGCTACTCTCCCTGACTGCAGGGAAATGTCACTGCTACAAAGAAATTTATCCTATGGATAGGCACTGCTGTGCAGGGTATGAATATGGCAACTGTAATGTAAAAAAAGAAACAGCAAGAGTCTATAATCATTTTCTGTTATAACCAGAGTTCTGCTAAACAAATCTAATCCTACCCCTGTATGGAAAGAGGTCAATTTTGTACAAGTCTAGAGCTATTTCAATCAGTATATGAACTCTCACTAAAGTGAATTTTAATATCTCCATTCCTCCACCCAAAAAAGTCCAAATATACTTCTCAGCCTGAGTTCTTTCTGCCATCTTCCCCTGCCCCACAATTTGTACCTTCAGTATAGTTAAAACTTCTGCAGATCAGAGGACACTGTCAGCACAGACTGACCAATCTTAGAAGGGGTTTTTTTTCTCTCTTCAAGATACTCCGTGTTAACAGCTTGAGGGGGTTCAATCAGTACTGCTTTGATCTCGGCTGGAACTATAATTATTTAACATTGTTACAAGGATTTCTATAATCCATCCTACCATTAAATCCCTTTTACACCCTCATCTTCTGAAGCCTAATCTGCATCTGTACACTCAGTTTGTCTCTTAGCTGGTTTCATCAGGCTCTGGCATTCTCCAACATCCAGACTGATGGTTCCTTTTTTTTCTAATGAAATCATTTTCTTTCAAATTGAAAACCGCAAAAGGTCTTGTGCATTTGCTACCTTCTGATGAGATAGCTATATAACACCAGTATAATCCACTGTTTGCTGCAAACTTCCTTCCACTTTCATCAAATTCATTTTCTCTCTGGTGTTTTTATTAAATTGATGATATGTCTGCATGTATTATAAATATAGCCGAGGAAAAAAGCAGAATGAGCACCACCAGATGCTCTTTGAAAATACACCTGATACAAAAATAGCAGTAAAATGTGCCTTTTTTCAATATAGTTCTCTCTAAATTCCACAGGAAATTTTTTATCCTAATTGGAAAAAATTAAAAGGGTATAATGGGTATGGCTGAAAAAAATAAAAAAACCTAAAGCTTCATTTATATCAGATGCTGAAATGCAAAAGAGGCCTGTATGTCCACAAAATAAAACACAGGGCCTGAAGTTGGAATTGAATATAAGTGGAGATATGAAGAGTAAATGATAGAATAGAGAGTGGAAGAATAATAAGCAAAAAGAATGACAGGCTCATCTGTGACATTTGTTCAGTCTAAGTATCCAAGCAAGTCAAGGATACGTGTTTTTTGTCCCATGGACTTTTCATAATTCACGATACAAGCAAGTGATCCATAGGAGCACTTATACCTGCAATGGTCATTGGACTGTGCCTCTTCAATCATCCTACTGCTCCACCACATAAACCAAAACATAAGCACTGCAGAAAGAGGAGGGATAACAATTCACTTAAGTAGTAATATTAGATCAGCCTTAAGGAAGAGAACAAAATCTAAGATCAGATCCCGAAAAACTTATTTACATAAACAACACTTACAGAGATGAGTAGTCTCATGGAATCAGTGGATCTTCCCAACTAAATGAGGTGTACCTTATTTAGGTACATATATGGCCCAATCTTTTTCCTTTGTTTTCACAGTAAGAGTATGATAACAACAGAGCAAAAAATAATCAGGAAGAAGATGGGGGAAATGTTTATAAAAAGACAGAAGGAAACTAGAGAAAAAAAAATAAATGTAGCATTTTCATTCCATTAAAAGGGAGATATCTGAACTGTTGGGAGAGTAGGTGAGGCATTTTAGTTTTTTCTTCCCTTGAGCATTTGGATAATATTATAATTGGTCACTGGATGCTGTTTCAGCACTAATTAGTTAATGCTATTTCAAAGAGGTGGGACAGCATCAGGTAACCAGTTAGAATTCTAATATACTGCCTGGATTATTAAATATTATTAAAGCTAATAATTTAAAAAAAGAGTCGAAATCTCTGCCTCATTATCAGATGCGTTCTTTGTCCAAAAACCAAAGAGCCCTTGCTGCTTCAAACATCCTGTTTCAGAAAGCTCTCTTAGATTTATGGCACTTTTCTTGGGAAGAAAAAATAGAAGATAATAAAACAAATACTAACTGTTTTCTTGAACAGTAGATTTGCCCTAAGGAAGATTTTGGACACAATATATCACAATCTTTTTCTATCCTTTGTGCAGTATTTTATCACTTTCTCCTTCTAAACCAGTCACTATTCATAAAATCTACATTCATATTCCATACATAAATAACAGTTACAGCAACAATCTTACTTTCAGCTAATGAAATAAGGTCATATCCCATGTGTATTACAATATCACAGGTTTATATTTTACAGCTGCAATCAATGCCACAAAATATAAAATTTCTTAAAATTAGGACAACCAATAGCACTGCAAAATCTAAAGGAATTATCGTCTTTACAATAACTAATTCTATGATCCAACCAAAGTTACTATGTTGGCTTCCTGCAGTTAGCTACAGTATTTAGTGTTCTTTATTTATACATACATGCTATATAATAGATAAAAGTGAAAATCTGACTGCTGTTGAGCAAAATAATGTCGTATTTCACAGTTATGATGTCATCAAAGGACCGTATTTCATGGCTGTAACATTTTTTCAAATGTATACATAAAGTGATATTCCTAAGGAACTCTACTTGCAAAGTCTGCCTGAGGTCCAGCAAGAAGGACCTCCTTAAATTCCATTTAATATACATTAAAATTTGAATATCAAGAAGTCTAAATAGCCTAAGGACAAGAGAGGCAGTCTGAGGTTCATATACTGTAACATATTTGCTATATTACATGCATTTTTCTATAAATTATGTGCTGTTATCAATTTACTTTTTTAAATGCCTGCACATTGGTTTTCTTTTATACATTTAGCTCTGTTTATATATGCTGAATATATATGTATTGTTTATATATAGCATATACAGCAATATATATCGTATTAAAAATTACAACTCATGGAAAATCATAAATCATAACAGCAATCACTATTGCAGCCCTAGAAATTCAGATCTTGAAAATGAAATTGATTACCTTATTCACTCAAAATCAGTATCACTGTAATATCAGCCTTAAGCAATATGAGTTGCTAAAATCATTTAGTTCCATTTTTCCAGAAATGAAAACTGATAGGATTATTTTCGTGATAAATTAATTTTACCATGTAATTGCAATTATGGTTTCTAATTAATGAATGGTTTCAGCCCTACTAACTAGGTCAGCATTTTTCTTTTAAAAATATATCATCTCTCTGTTTAGATAAGGGTCATGATATGTCCAAGCTTCAGGGAAATAATAGCATAGCCAGATTTCTAACATCTTAGTCCCAGAGGCTGAAAAATGGAGAATGCCTTTCTACAGTTAGAGGTAATTCCATCCTTGTGCATCAGAAACAGAAAGACAGATGATAAACAGCACATTGTAAAACTAAGATACAGAGCTTCCAAAGACAATTAGAAAAATATTCTCTCAGAGAAATATCTGTTTATATTGCTTTTCCTTTAAATTTTAACATTGCCAAAGTTCTAACATTTCAGTCTGAAAAAATAATATTTTGTGAAGTTTCTTAAAGTTTAGAGCATTATATAAATGAACAGCTTTTCCCTCAAAGTTTTACAAGTGGTTTTGATTGCATGGAATACATCAAATATATCTAATCAAGGGAAGCTATTGCCTAGCATACTGATGACAAAGTAAGGTGTCAGGAAACAAAATTTTCATCCCAGATCTAGCAGAGATTTGCTTTGTAACTTTTTAGGAAGTCACTAACCCAGTGAGACTCAGTTACCCTATATCAAGTAGATCCAGGTCAAAATCCACTAAATTTAATTGAAGACTTTGAATGTTTGGATCTAATGTAGCACATGTTTATCATCCTACATCAAGTATTGATGAGAAGCAGAATGTAAATGTTTAATTCAGTTGGAAAAGAAAGAAGTTCTTCTGCAGAGACACATTTTTACACAAACTTGTTACAGAAACCTGAAATGTAATTTTGAATTTCTAGTAATGCCTCAGTTTTCTTACTGCTCTGCCAGGCCATACTTTGAACAAATTAATGTGTAAAAATACTACTACTTAACCTTGGATGAAGATGACTTTTCCAAGGTTCCCTGCTGAGGTCCTCTGGAATGCATATAATATTTGAAATCTCATATTGTTCCTCCTGCATTCATATCCCTGTCAACAACCTTATCATACTGTCCCGTGATTCCAGATGATTCACTCATTGTGGCGTGAAGATATATGAAAGAAAATTAAATATGTTGTGACTACTAAAATAAGGATTAACAGGACAAGATGAGAGAAAAATAATTTCTTTGGAAGAGACTCAAAATTTGATGGATAAAATGCTATGGATATAGTAATTACGCTAAATGCCAGCTGTTATCGGACTGCAACACACAAAAATATCTGCTATTTTTTGCTGCCAGAAGTTGAAATGTATCTAGAGAATATATTGTTGAACTTTTTAAAGGAAATCATTAGAAGTTCAGAACTGTCACATACTTTAAAAGTAGCTTACATTGAAGACTGAGCAAAGGTAAGTCTATAAAAGATTGGGGAAATATAGGAACATTCAGAGGAGCAATACAGACCCTTTCAATATCACTGGAAACAATAAAAATCATAATAATTTGTCAAAATATAAAACCAGTAAAAAAAACAGATGTTAAAAATAATGTATACTATTATCCTACTTATGAAACAATATGAAGATATAACAATGATGTACTAAGATATAATATGCATAGGAAAACTCCTATAGTGGAAAGCTAACAGTATGCATGGTCAAAATACTATTACATATAATACACTATGTAATGTATAGTAATATACATATTACAAGGCCAAGATGTTCTAGTGATTTTAGGTGGCTGAATGTTTTTGAATGTCAGATTTTAAGCACCTTAAAAAAGCCTGTATTTTAAAGACTGGTAACCATTCCCATATGTTGAAGATCTGGCTTCTTTAAGGTGTCCAAATATGGTACTTGGAAATTGACATACCCAAACAAAGTGGTTTGAATTCCTTGACCACGACCTGCACTTGCAGGATAAGGCCTTGTTCAGACGAGATGGGCTACATCTATCACCAAGAGGTAAGAGTCTGTTCTCTTATGGGTTGGCTGATCTCCTATGCCGGGCTTTAAACTAGGTTCGTCGCAGGACAGGGATGTTGACAACAGGGAAAGGCCAGGAACAATGAACATCAAGCCAGGAGCTGGAACAGTCCAGGTAAGTACTCTCTATGTTAAGGAGCAATATACATCTTTCGTAGTTAATTTGAGCCAGGAAGAAGGGCAAATTAAGGTACTATGGGTCAGGTTATAAGGGGGTCAGGGTGAAAGGGACCTGGTAGTGGGGGTCTACTACAGACCCCCACACCAAGGGGACAAGTCAGACCTAGAATTATTACACAGACACACCCAGAGAGTGGTAGTGGATGGGTTGGAGGAACGTGGGCAGTGAAGTCCCCCAAGGCTCTGTCCTGGGACTGGTATTATTCAATATCTTCATTAGTGACTTGGACGAGGGAGTAGAAAGCACTCTGTCCAAGTTTGCTGATGACACCAGACTAGGCAGGGAGGTACACAAACTAGACAGCAGGGAGCAAATCCAGGCTGATTTGGACAGGCTGGCGAAATGGGCTGAACGGAATAGGATACAATTTAACAAGGATAAGTGTCATGTGTTGCACCTGGGGAGGAAGAATCATCAACACTCCTACAGCCTGGGAGGTACCACTCTAAGTAGCACAACTGCGGAAAGGGATCTCGGAGTCATAGGCCAAATGAACATGAGTCACCAGTGTGATGAGGTAATAAGCAAAGCTAACCACACCCTTTCTTGCATAAGTAGGTACATCACAAAAAGGTCTAGGGAAGTGATACTTCCCCTCTATGCAGCATTGGTCAAGCTGCAGCTGGAGTACTGCATCCAGTTTTGGGCACCACACTTCAGGAGGGATGTGGTTGGCCTGGAGAGGGTTCAAAGGAGGGCCACTCATTTGGTTAAAGGCTTACAGAGAAAACCCTATGTGGACCAATTTGGAGACCTGAACCTCTTCAGCCTCCACAAGAGGAGGTTGAGAGGTGATCTCATGGTCACTTACAAACTCAGAGGAAGGGGAGGGGGGGCAGCAAGAATAGGGGATACAATGTTTAGCAGGGCACCTGTCAGGGTAACTAGAAATAATGGCCACAAATTGGAAGACAGTAAATTTTTAGACTGGACATCAGGAAAAAATTCTTTACGGTGAGGGCAGCCAAAATATGTAATAAGCTTCCAAGGGAGATAGTGCTGTCCCCTTCCTTGGAGGTGTTTAGAAGAAAATTGGACAGACACCTGGCTGGGGTCATCTGATCCTAGCAGTCATTCCTGCCCACAGCACGAGGTCAGACTTGACGATCTAATAGGTCACTTCCAAGCCTAACATCTATGAAACTATGAAAGTATTCACTTCTGAAAATCTTGGTCATACCACATGCAATGTATCAATCTAAGATACACACAGTACCTCATCATTATAATTTTATGCCAATGAGACTTTACTGATTTCAGTGTACTTCCACTGGCAAAAAATTGGAGAAAATTTGTTATAAGCAGGGATCTGGGTTTTCTGGTTCCCATGGAAAAACAGTAAACCGAGGATTTTACCTTTTACTGGGGGTAAACATGGATTTCTCACTGATTTTGAAGTTTTGTGATGAGCCCTCTGCAGGCTGGCAGTGAGCTGGGAAGGAGCAGGAAGAGGATGGTCAGGCAAGGGGTGCTATATGCACGTACAAATCTGTGCACAGGGTAGGGGTGGAATGGGCTGCCCACTGCAGGCTCAGGGGGCAAGGGCTGTTCCCTACTGCAGCATACACTCCCTGCTGGCCCCACTGTAGCCATACAGGCAGGGGATGCCTCACCAGGACAGCACAAAGCTCGCAGTGGCAGGCAGCTTTCTGCATGGCTTCAGTGTTCCTTGCAGTGCTGGGTCTGTGGAGGTGCTGGGGAGGACAGCAGGGCAGGAGACCACAGTGGGCAGCACACAGCCCCCTCCCCATGTACAGATGTGGGCAGCACAGGTCCCACCTGCCCCCTGGGAGTGCTCGCTATGGTGGAGAGCAGCACCCCACCCCCCAGCCCGAGCCCACAGCAGGCAGGCAGCAGACAGCAGGGGGAATCTAGACTCCACTCCACTGCAGCAGCTGCTGCCTCCTGCCAGGAGCAGGGGGCTGCAGACACAGGTCCCTGGCCCCATAGCCCTGGCAGCCCCCTCTGGGACAGGAGCTGTGTGTGGGGGTCGAGGGGCACCAGCAGGGCTGGGGCTTGTGGGAGGGTGAGGGGTACTAGCAGGGCCAGGAGACAATGTAAGAGAGGGAGGGGCACCAGCAGGGCTGAGGGTTTGTTGCAGGGGAGAGGAGTGAGGGGCTCCAGCAGGGCCAGAGGGCTGGTGGGGGAACACCTGCATGTGTGGTGCACATGGTGTGCGGTGCTGCAGACAGGTCCACACATACACGCTCAGCTGGACACACCCAATGGGTGCATCTACACGTGCAATTAATTGAAGGAAATAAACTCTGGAGCAATTTGAGCTGGAGCAAGCTATTCCTGGGCACAGCGTCTACACCTGCACCTGGGACAGCAGCAATTTGAGCCAGGGCAGAGCAGTTAATGCCATGCCCAAGGGCAGGGGTTCAGATCTGGACTCCACGAGGTAGCAGCAGGCAGCAGAAAGGCTGGCTGGGGCATGAGGGTGCTGAAAATGCAGAGCCATGTTGCTAGATGGCAGGTAGGAGTCTAGCCCCCTATCTACTGGGCTGACCAGGTGTAATTTATGCCTGCAGTCAGCATCTACATGTGTATTTAATCACAGTCAATTACCCCACTGTAAGGTAGTACTGTTTCTGAAGTACTATCTTATGGTAGGCGTTATTTAGTTTACTGCAGCCTACCAGTGTCACGCGTGTAGAGAGTGACAGTTTTCTCTTTTAAATTAATTAATTATTTTACTCTGCAGTAGAGCACACATGTAGATGTAGTCAATGTCAGATTTTCCTCCTAGTTGTAGCTAACTGCTAACAGCTGTTCCCGTTATCCAGCTTTCCTGTTGCATTGCAGGGCTGTGGCATGAAGGAAGAGGGGGCAATTTGAATCTCCCTGTATATTAAGAGAGCAGCAATAATAAATATACTGAAATCATTATCAATGATGGCAAAACACAGACATGGATGAGTGTCCTATGCATAAATAGAGCTTAATATACAATAACTTGAGAATACTTTATAATCACCCACTGAGCATTAAAAACACATTTGCACAGCATTAAAGATTCATATATTTGACAAGCGTTACCCATTCATCCAGTATTTGGCAGTCAAAACCAAAAGGTTACAATGCTGGCATTTTTCAGAGATGGATTAACTAAAGAATATTTTCTCAAGATTATTCCAATTTTAAATTGCGCTAGATATATTTAGGACAAAATTTAAATCACTCGACACACTTTTAAAAAAGAAAGCATATTCCAGACACTGACACGTTTGAAGAATGTCCCAAACTTCTAAAGTGTAAGCGTTAAGCTTACCAAACCGTGGACAAATGAATATTGGTGAATGTAACCTCAAACCACAAAAACCAAATTCTGCAGCACTTCCAGATTTGATGTGGGAAAGAAAATCTTAAAGTAACTAAGTAACTAACTTAATATGGTGATACAATGGAGGTAGGACTATAATTTGAGGACAATAATGATTATTTTATTTAATTAGTAAAAGGATGCTAAATAATGATGATAAAATAATGCTTACTGTAGCACTTCCATAATAATGTGCATTGTCATTATTCTTTATAAATACTGCACCCAACTCTCTTTCCACTGAAGCTACTGGCAATTTGTTTTAATGAGAACAAAATTTTAAATATTCGTTCATTAATTTTCCTTGCAAATACCTGCTCAGTATTCTCATTGCCTGGCGGAATAAAGGTGGTGGTACTGGAATGATGTTGTAGCAGAATGTTCCAGGAAATATGCAAGAAATTTCTGAAATCTAAGATCTCTCCCAGCGACACAGTTGATCCAACAAAACCATCACCCCAAAAAATCCTTACCTCTTAGTCATATAGATGACAGTTCAAACTACTCAGCACTTTGTGGAATGCTTTTAGCATGCTACAAGATCAGGCTGAGAGACAGGAAAGTTAAGGCACCATCTTTCAAAACCAATAATTATGGTTGCTTGTGTTGGGGGACCCCAGTATTTGTTATCAAATAGTAGAATCCTGAAGTCTTAGTCTTCATGTTGAACACCAAAAATTGAATTGCCCAAAATTAATCCTTTTCCTTTGCCTCCCCCACCCCCTAAAAAATTTCATTTTTGTAAATTAGAGTCTCAGGCAGTTGACCAATACCACATGGCCAGATCCCAGAATTTCCCGACTCTTAGTCCCAGGCCAACTCTATCCTTCCTTCTCTAAATGCTAGAAGCTGTATAGGAAAAAGAGGCATGGAACAAAACAGCATAAAAAGCCATGTATATGTAGTACTTCCCTTCCCATCCACTCTACTACCAGCTACAGAACAGACCTATGGTCTAGTCCAGTATGCCATTTTTTACAGTCTTTTTTTGTGTTCTTCACCATACCTATATATGTTCAGTATCTAGAACACAGAATTGATTTTCAGCTATAATGATTTCTATCATTTTATTGGGTAAATACCAGTATACAGTTTGTCACAGGTTTTTGTATTAAAATTTAATTTCCAAAAACTGGCTCTTTTTAACACAGGTAGAATAGCTCCTGATGATTGTTCTGCTGTTTTAGCTGCTATGTCAGCTTAAGAGAAGACAAAACAGTTTTCAAAAGTGTAGGACCATCACAGTTTTAATCAAAATATTTTCTTTAATGATGTGCTGAAAACATGATATGCAATTGAAACCAGCTAAAAACTGCTAATTTGAGACAGCAATGGCACTTTCTTATCTCACTGCTTGTTTGCATTCACCTGTTGAACTGTTGCTTTTTCCAGTAAGTCATTCCATGATGGTTCTATACTTTAAAATATTAAACACACTTGGTCCTTCAACTGTTCAAGCCAGTGCTGTTATGCAGTAATCTGCATTCTGAATGCAATAATCTTGGTAGAATTAATGAGAAAATACAACAAAATGCAAAACATTTGTAGGCCAATTACATGCCCCTTTTCAACCCATCTGCTTCCAAAACCAGACATTGTTTCCCAGTGCTATGTAATTACCAGGGTATGAGATTGTTTTTATGACCAAAATACAGTGGAGACAGCTGAAAAGTGCAAAGCTTTCTGCCAGATTCTGCAGGTCCCTTGGTGCATGGAACTACAAGAAAGGATGTATTGTAATGCAGATGTTCAGATTCCCTGCAGAATTTCATGGATTTAGAGTCCTTCACTGTGTGACCTACAGGGAGTTGTTTCTTTTTGAGGCATCCACTACATCCACTATATACCTAATGAAACTGGCAATTCATCCCCTGTGCACATGTATTCCCACCTATCTAATGTCATTACACCACTTTTTAGGCTGTGCTATACTAAGCAGAGTTATACTGTACCTCCAAATCTTTTCAAGAAAAGATTTCAAAGAGCTTTGTGATTATGCTAGTACTCTTTCCTGCCATGGCAGGGGGTGGGACTCGATCGGCTCAGGTCCCTTCTGACCCTACTAACTATGAAACTATGCTATGTTCTCTCTTCTCATGTGGATGCACAAGCAAGTAAACACCAGAACATAGAGGAAAATGTCAAACCAGTTCAGATCCTAGGTCCATCTAGTCTCATATCTTGACTCTGACAGGGGCTGATATCAGATGCTTCAGAAGAAAAGCAGGTAGATGTGGGATAATCAATCCCTTGGTAGATCAGAGACTCAATATTAGTCTACATCAGCCAGACAAAAGGCAAATGAGGTTTTAGGATGTATCAACAGAAGCATTAGACACAAGACATGGAAGGCGATAGTGCCTCTACTCAGCACCAGTTAGGCCTCATCTGGAGTACTGTATGCAGTTCTGGGCTCCACATTTTCAAAAGCATGTGGAGAAGTTGGAGAGACTCCAGAGGTGAGCAACAAGGATGATAAAGAGCTTGAAAGGCAAGTCATATGAGGAGAGGCTAAAGGAGATATGCATGTTCAGCTTATGGAAAAGGCACTTAAGAGGAGACAAGATAACAGTCTTCACATACCTGAGGGCTGCCATGAACAGAAAACATCTTTTCTCTTTTGCTGCAGAGAGTAGGATGTGGACCAGTGGCTTGAAATTGCAGGAAAGTAATTTTAGATTGGATATCCAGAAAAACTTCTTCACTGTTAGAACAGCGCAGCAGTGGAACGGACTAAGTAGGGAAATTGTGGATTCTCCATCACTGGAGGTGTTCAAGAAGAGGTTGGACAGCCACTGGTCGGGGATGATCTAGCTGTAGCTGGCCATGTTATACTATGGGCATTTCCCATGTTTCTAGGAGTTACATGTGTCAAAAGTGTTTTTAAGCTTTTCTCAGAGTCATTGGATATTGGTTACAGCCAAGCCTGGGAACTTTAACTGGGGTGTGTCAATGCTCCTACTGGGCCAAAGGTGGAGGTTCCTGCCTAGGATCTTGCCCCTCTCTTCAGGGTCAGACCTATCATATCACTGTATGTGGGGCAGGAAGGAATTCTACCCCATGGTCAAACTGGTATGCACTATGGCAGTTTTTGCTTTCCTCGGGCGGGGCATTGCCCTCTACCCAGATCTCTTGCTCATATATTGACAATATTTCATAGAACAGGATGTTGGCTGCTATGGTCCCCCTGCAGGTTATGATATTAGGTCTGTGCTGTGTCAGGGTTGACAGTAGTCTTATGTAGGAGTTTAGATTATAGTTTGTATAGGATGGTTTAGATAGGGATCATCCAGCCTCAGGCACGGGGCTGGACTACATGACCTCTGGAGATCCCTTCCAGCCCTACTTCTCTATGACTCTATAACCCTTTTTCATCTCACACAAGGTTTTTCCCTCGTCTCTAATCATTAAAGACTAGTTTAAGCCATGAAGCAGCACAAGTTGCTCCTCTATCTCTTGCTTCTCCCTCCAGGGCAATTAGGATTGAAAGTCTTAAGCTTCCTGACATTAGGAAGAATCTACTTCATGAGTGGATATGGGTAGATTCAAAATAATAACCACATCTAGTGTACTGAGCTTCAAAAGACACTCCTGAGTAAATAAACATTTTGCTCATGGGTAAACAAAAGTCTGGACAAGTTAAATGCACACTGTCAGATTAAAAACAATATATTTCCTTACTTT
This sequence comes from Gavialis gangeticus, assembly GCF_001723915.1. NCBI lineage: Eukaryota > Metazoa > Chordata > Crocodylia > Gavialidae > Gavialis > Gavialis gangeticus. The sequence goes on along the minus strand of NW_017728992.1, from coordinate 166,789,715 downwards.
TGCCACCAATAAGACCTTAACATTATTGAAATTAAAAGGATTTTTAAAATGTAATTATTCCTGCTGTTCCCATTTTGCATTTCTCTTGGTTAAGACAGTGGCACAGATTGCATATGCACATTCAAATAATCTGAGAGAGTTCTCCCAGGTTTGTTCTCCTGGTAGAAAAACTTACCCAGAGCCATGTGTACAAACATTCAAATGCTGAGGCCCTGAAGAGTGGTGAGCTTCCAATGCTAATACTGTTTAGCTGGCAGGGGGACACCTGTGCACACACCTCATATGCTCTGCAGGCTCCCTTAGCCTACCTGGCAACAGAAGGTCGCCATGCATAGGGCAGCTGGAGTGACTGTTTTGCCCTGCAACACAATGTGTTCAATCTACTGAAGCAGCAGAATCCAGCAAGCAACACACTGTCTCCCTTAGGGGGGCACAGGTGCTGGAGAATTATGCTGTCTTCTGAGAGAAGCCACAGCATGTGCAGACATTCACTGGCCCAGTTGAAACTCTCCTGAGAATGATTTAACCTTTCACCTTTTTCTCCTGGAGTGGCCTTTTTTACCCTGGGAGAAAAAAAGCTTGAACATCTGTACACTCATGGCTTCTCTTGGGACAGCAGCAACCGGTCCAGGAGAAATTGAATGTCTATAGAAGGCCATAGACAAGCCATTTTCATTTTTGTTTTCAGTCAGTTTCACTTTTTGGCTCTTCTCAGTTAGCACAAACTGATAGTGTTACATTTGAAACATTAGGGAATATTTATTTAAATTAAATGGTCTTTCCTGAACTTTTTAAAATAAAGAAAACAGCTCTAATCAAACTGTTCATTTTTATAATACCCAAATTTGGACCAAATATGATTATACCTTGTATGCAATGTATTGAGTATGGCTAGAACTATACTTGAGGCAATTTTAATTGCAGTACCATCTCCATGTATTAGGCAATATTCTCTGCACAGTACAGGGCAACTTTTTTCGGTTTCATTCTAGTCTTCTATGATCAGTGGTAGTCTGTCAATATGTACAACTCTAAGCAATTAATTCTATCATGACTATACTGTATATAATATATATGGCAAGGTTTTATTGATTTATCTATGACAACTCTTGAATTTTCAGAAAAGAATCCTGCCTATATCTGTATCTGTAGGATGTTTAACATTTTTAGGCCACTGATCATAAACTGGGGGCAAAGGCACTACCATAGTAGTAGGTGACTGCCAGAGTATAGAATCATAGAAGTAGGGTCGGAAGGGACCTTATAGATCTTCAAGTCCGACCCTCTGTCAGGGCAGGAGAAAAAAACTGGGCTCAAATGATCCCAGCCAGGTAGGCATCAAGCCTCTTCTTAAAGACCCCCAGGGTAGGAGCCAGCACCACTTCCCTTGGAAGCTGGTTCCAGATCCTAGCCGCCCTAACTGTGAAGTAGTTCTTACAGATGTCTAATCTAACCTCCTCTCCAACAACTTGTGGCCGTTATTCCTTGTTATGCCAGGGGGTGCTAGGGGAAACAAGGTCCCGCCCAAACCCTTCTGGTCCCCCGTAGTGAGTTTATAGACTGTCACCAGGTCCCCCCTCAGCCTTCTCTTGTGAAGGTTGAACAGGTCCAGGTCCCACAGTCTCTCACTGTAAGGTCTGCGCTGTAGTCCCTGAATCATGCAGGTGGCCCTCCTCTGGACCCTCTCCATGTTGTCCACATCCCTCCTGAAATGGGGCGCACAGAACTGGACACAGTACTCCAGCTGTGGCCTGACCAGTGTTGCATAGAGGGGGAGTATCACCTCCTCAACCCTATTTGAGATGCACCTGTGGATGCGTGACAAGGTCCAGTTAGCCCTGCCAACCGTGACTTCGCATTGTCAGCCCATGTTCATCTTGGAGTCAATAATGACTCCAAAATCCCTTTCTACCATATATTCCTATCTATTAGTATATTTCTATCTATTTAAATGACAGGTGTTGCCAATTCTCAAGATTCTGCAAACTCTGTTATAATTTATATTTCTCTTAAAGTATCAGCTCCTATAGTGAAGTGATTATAGAAGAACCTCTACTTGTGTCCAAAAGATTTCTAGACCTCATGCTTAAAGAAAAATGCTTGCATGATCCAAAGTAAAAGCTCATAGACCAGAAGGCAAATACAATCAAACCATGATTTAAAAAAAAAAAAAAAAGGCACTAAACAAGATCTTTAAGCTAGTCTCATGATTTCAGGGAACCTGCATAATTTTTGAATGTCTGAGAATGGCAATAGTATACACCAATACCTCTTTAAAAAATACAGCCTTTCTAATAAAAAAAATGTAGAAAACTGCCTTTCATTAAAATGAAAAAACAGAAAAGTATTGATTAAAGGTATAAATCAAATATCCTGACCATTGTGGCCTGCAACACCTAAATTCCTTTTCAGTCAAGAAAAAGTCTCAAATTGAGGCAATTCTAACACACATGTGAACCACAATCCTGCAGTTATGCCCCTGCAGAACTAGCCCTGTATTTCTTCCAGTCATCTATAAAATCAAGGATAGAGTTTGCTAATTAGATGGACAATCCCACATCATTTAAATTAATGGTAATTATTTATTTCAATGAAAGCAGGATCAGGGCCAAAAGTTCTTCTAAGTATATATTATAACTAAAAACCCAGACTAGGCAGAGTCACACTAAATGTGCATGTTGTATGCTGAAGTTGATACAATAATGACAAATAAAAATAAGGGCTTGACACTTCTAGGTTATGAGCTTATTTATTAATTCCAGCAAGTCTAGTCAACAGATATTTCTATAATGGCCCTGATTACAAGTACACCGATAAAGGTTTTTTGGGCTGATACTGAAAGCTGATTATTAACAAGCCTTATTGGCCAATACTGAACCAATTGCTGATATGCAGCCCAGCAGCTTGGAGAGCAGCATCTGGCTGGTAAATCTGTTGGGGGAAAGGGGCAAGGAAGGGAGAGAAGGTGTATAATGGGGGCAGATCGAGGCCCCTCAGTGAGGGAGGGAGTACGGCTGGGGCCTGGGCAATCAACCCAGGGCGGGGCACGGGACAGAGCCATGAGCGAGAGTGGGGGGGACAGCTCCAGCCACTGCGTGCACCCCAGGGAAGGCAGGGGGAGTATGTGCTTCCTGGATCTACGCGCTGGGCAATGTTTGGCTGCAGTTGCAGGCTGGGGCTGGGGGCAGTGTCAGGCTCTTCCCGGTGGGGACTGGGCCAGGGCTACACTTGGGGAAGGTGGTGGCAGCACTAGGAGGGGAACTACAGGGGGGTTACAGTGAATTTTGGGGTGGCTGTAGCCCATAGTCCCCCCTCCCAGCGCTGCCACCACTCTCCCTAAGCGCAGCCCCGGCCCAACCCCTACACCAGGAAGAGCCTGGCTCTGCCCCTGAGCCCACAGCTGCAGCCCACCCTCACCCTGTGCACAGATCTGGGGAGCATATGCTCCCCCTGCTTCTCCCAGGGGTGCACACCATAGTGGGATTCCCCCACACACATCCCCTGGATGCTCTCCAAGCTGCCAGGCTGGCCATATGCATGCATGCAGCATTTTAATCAGCAACATTATCATCTACATCAGCCAAAAAAAAGCTAATTGCCACTAATGTCAATTTTCCTTTTATCGGTGCTAATATGATGTGGACTGATGTACCTCAAGCCCTGACAATGTGATATGGTCCTTTAAGAGACCTGTAGCAAGGTATCTATCCCTTTAAGAAGTAACATCAGGGAGGTAAGGAAACAAGCTGTGGATGCAACCGCTTGCTAGAAAGGGCCAGGCCAGAGCCACAGGGCACTTCCTCAAATGCCCAGGACAAGGCAGGAGAATTTTGTTTTGTTTATTTGTTGACTTGTTTCTCACCTCAGGACTAAGTTACCTGACAGTACTAGCTGAGGGGCTCTGCACCGATCAAAAGCCCATCTACAAAGGCCACCAGACTAGGTAACCTGCTTATAAGACCATTCCTAAAACAACTGGCTTTATTCAGTTAGGACTGAGAAGGGGGAGCTCTTTCCTCAGAGATGTACCTTGGGGTTCCTATAAGCTTATGTTATACATTAAAATGTATTGGGAGAGTGACAGTGGAAGAAGGTTAGGACCAGTGATGCAAACCCCAATTAAACTAATAGGAAGACCTATATTTAATAAGTGATTATGGCCATGTGTTACAAGAACTTCAGCGGCTAGCCATCCTGAGTCTACATTCGTAACAATGCAATGGCACCCTTTTCATTGTCTGTGTCACTGTTACTAATGTATTCATGACCATAGGGAAGGAAGTGTCCAGTTGAAGAGGTTAACCTGATGAGCATCATCACACTCCCTGTGCCATGATTATGCTGCATGTCCTTTTCCTAGTTCCACACTGATGGTGGGACTGGATTAAAAATAAGAGTCACAGAATTCTTCCCCTCTTCCTCCAGTTTTCCCTACGGTATAGGAGCCTGGCTTTCTTCTTTTAATCCAATATCCACTTCACTACAGAAGATTTATTTAGACTGCCTCTTGTTTCATAAAGGGCTCCAAAGTCTGTAGTGATTTTGACACTTTGTTATAATGTTTCTGTGACCCCCCCACCCCCTCCTCACATACCATACCACCACCCAGCCTCATTTTCATATGGATACAAAGCATCAGGATAAAATGATGGTTCATTATAGTGGTACAGAGCTCTTATCTTCATCCGGCAAGAGTCATTTCCTTCCAAAGATTGAAATGCAAATGTGAAAATTAATGATAACTGCATTATCTGATAGCAGAGATAATACCGATTCACTGTCAGAGTAACACACAGTCGTTCTATGATTTCCTCTGCTTCTTCACAATATTCTTCTTACTGTCAGACTATATCTATGGTTAACTATGTTTCATGGATTTTTGTTAATTTACATCAAATAGCATTTCCAAGATCTTCTATCTACCACATTTCCCCAATCAAAAAAAGAAACGACATCAGGACAGTAATCTCAAAGTCCTTCTTAGGACTGATTTAAAAAATAAATAAATAAATAAATAAATAAATAACGGCTGTATCATTAGTGTCTGTCTCCATCTCACTCTGGTCTACCAACCCTTCCAATCTATACCACCCTTCCCCTGCTTTGTACCCCAAACTATTTATAGTATTACTAAATAATGCCCAGTAAGCCCAACAATCAATACATATTCACAATTCATAGAGATGGTTACAGGAAATCTATTCAGACAAGCTTTTCAAACCTCCTCTTATAATGGGTAAAGATGTGTACCCTGCATGTACAATGTACAGCAGAACCTCTCTAATCCACATTCCACCTAAATGGCACTGTAATTCATACAAAAATTGACTGGGTCTTTCCACCTTTCGGAATTAATTTAAAAAGCACCTCAGCACTCTTATATTTTATCTTTACTTACAAATTCTGATATATTGTCCTGAGTAAATTGGAGTGACAGAACTATGAGCAAAATAAATGAGCAGTTTATATTTTGAGATACATTTTTTCTGGACTTTAATGCTTTCTCTTTTTTTTGTTCAGTTGTTCCCCGATTTATAATATTCTGTATTATAAACTGGTTGATGTCAGCTAGGACTTGATCCAACTCCTAATAATGACAGCAGGAAAAATTCTACTCACTAACTGAAAATAAGACTGGGGCCCAGAGGGAACTTGCACTTTTATGCATACCTGCATAAAAAGGGTATGTAAGACATGACCAAACAGAGCCATAAAAAAGACTTCACTTTTATTTTCCATGTCATGATATGTTTTCCATGCCATGAAGATAAGCAGCAAGATTGGTAATAAGGATGAGCTAGTGGACTGCAGATAGACAAGAGACCTGGATCTAAATCCTGCCTCAGTCACAAACTTCATGGCTTTTTTTGAACAGGTCACTTCAGACTGCCTTTTACTGAGTCCCTAATTGTAAAGTGAGGATTTTCCCCTACTTTACAGGGTATTTTTAGGATGAAAATGTGTTGATGATTTAGGAAAACAGGAACACAAAAACATAGGACTGGAACAGTAGGCCACTGAGTCCTGTCCCTTGCATTGACATGCCATCATTTATCCAGAGTCCTCAAAATCACCTATTCCACACCTTACACATACTCCCAACTACAGAGCACTTGAAAAAACTTAAAACACACTATAACAGGGAGCAACAACATATAGTCCATGACCTAGATCACTGCCAACAAGGCCAAGAACTGATCACTGAGGCACTCTATTAGCATGCTTAGTCTGCATCCAGATTAGAACTGGTAAAGATTTGAGATACTGCAGCATTATGACTAACTTAAATAGCCAGTGTTTGTTTGATAATGTCGCTGGAAGACAGCATCCTTCTTAATTCCCAGGCCTACTCAGAGTCTTCTATTAATTACAAAAATTTCAAATAATTTAGAGCAGGGGTGTCAACCATGTGGCCTGCAGGCCTGATCACCATGAAGTCATTTTATCCAATTTGCTAGGCTACCAGCTGTCCACCAGATGGTGCCAAGGGGTGGCTAAGGACCACAGACTCCAGTAGAATTTGGGGGCCTCAGGTACAATGGACATAGGGATTAGCAATAGGAGGGTGAGCAAGGGCTGACAGCCTCAGTCTCTCCCCGACTGTTTCATTTGTCATCTTTGCTCTGGCCATGCCTCCCCTTGGCCGCTGGCCCCCCACCACGTGCCCCATGTTGGAAGTTGAACTGGAACTGCTGCTGCGGTGGCACAGGGCACACAGTGGTGACAGCTCTAGCTCCAGCCTCAGGCATGGAGCAGGTCTGGAGCCATTGCCATGTGCCCTGAGTCAAAGCCAGAGTTGTTACTGCCACTGGATGCTCTACCACTGCCACATGCTCTGCCACTGCTGCCACTGTTTTCTTGTGTCCCAGGCTGAATGTGTTCTGCAAGGAACCACATGGTCTGGATCTGCCCCAAGGCACAAGGTGAGTTCACACCTCTGATTTAGGGAAATAAAAGTTAAAAACATGGCAGTTATATAAATTTGCATATAAGCATGATAGCTGTTGGTCATAATCTTACAGTTAGTGAAAGTCAACTGTTCTTAAGAGCTAAAAGAGAAGCCTCAGCAAGGACTACTCATAGGGGGAAAAGGTTAACGTATATATTTTTTAAGGTTTTCTTTTTAGAGGTATCTTTAAACATTTGTAAATGAGTGCACACATACAGTCATATAAAGCAATATACTTTCTAAATGTAAGACAGGATACTCACACACAGATCCAAAGTTTTTATTTGGACCCAGCCCTATTTACAAATAAACTACTAATAAATCTCTCTCGGGATCTGAATCTTTAGCAGATGCAGACTCCAAAAAAAACATAAGTATTGCAACAAGTAGCTATATATTGTATAAACATAAACAAAAAGGGAAATAAATATTACTTAAATTAAAGCTGGCTCAAAACAACATTTAATGGCTGCACTGTAGTCGTTGATAGTCCCTGTCCAAACCCCAGCGGACAGCTGCTGTCATCACAAAGAATACCATTACAGCTGGTACTCTCAGCTGCCTGCATCACAGTAAAGATATGGAGAACTGAACATGTAGTGAAGTGTGTAGCCCCTCTACCTCCAAAAGGTCAGTTCTGTAAAGAAAGAAAAGGGCCACACAGGTGAAGAGGAGTACAGACGTTTGTACTGGTTCTTCCTATTTGTACCGGTATATATTCTTGAATGAACAAAAGACCTCATTCTCCATACTGTGAATGTTCCACACATTCCAAGTCTGTGAATTTCATGAGCACTAGATCAACACAAAAAAATATACAAGGAAAAACTATTTGCTCTTCTCCTGTACTGCATGTTTGAAAAGATTCTATTGGTATTTGCTTTTTTTATATATTAATCAAAGGCTGAATTCAGAAATTAATTTAAAAAACATTCATCTTTTTTCATGCTATAAAGATGTTTTTCTTTTCAAAATACTAATGTTTAAATCAACTAAAACTCTTATTTAAAAAAAAAAAATCCAAAAAAAAAAATTCCGTGGTTATCAAGGCTCTTAAGGACAAGAGGAGCTTCCATATATTCAGATATGATTTCTATTTTCATCCCTGCCCATTGCCTGCCTTTATACATTTCATTCAGGTACTATACACATCTTTTTACATGCAAGACAATAATCATCATACATGTATAGAAGGATTTTCTCACAAGAAAGCATTTTGTCACTTGCAACCATCAAAAAAAATCTCTTTAAAAATTCTGCACATTTCAAATTAGTTTATATATTAAAACAGCACAAGAAAATTAAAATTATACATTTACTTGAATGTTTATTTCACTAAGCATGAAACTGAAAAAACAAGAAATCACAAAACTCAGGATACTTAAATTGACATTTTATTTATAAGCCGAAGAAAATCCATGTATTAAAAGGAATATTTTAATGCAAAAATGACAACCTTGAAAACTGCAAAGCAGCTAGGAGAGGCCATTCTCCTCTCTTAGAGGAGGTTTTTATGTTATTTTAAATGTACTATATAGATTTTAATACTAAATCTTGTTTTTACATAATACCACAGTGCTTTGTACAGAATATAAACATATTTATGTATATCATTAACAACATTTTAAATGACATCATAATAATCAGATATACTGTATCTTCATTTCTGTTTGCATTATATTTTCCAGCTGCTGGTTTCAGAAAATTACCACTGGAGTTCTTTTCCTCTTCATGCACAGCATACAGTAATTTGCAAAGTCAAGCAAGGATGAAAATGTGATTGAAATATAGGAATTTGTCTAATGAAAAGTGTTATTGCGTTATAAATTATTGATAGAATGCTTTCAGAACTCTGTTCGTAGATGCTCTTTCTTTTAAAGAGAATATTCTATCAGAGACACAGCTAGTCTAAGGATATGTTTGCTTTCAAATACATGTTAACCCCTTGGCACTGAAAAAAATATATTAAATATAATAATTTAAGAACAAATTCTGCAGTCTCTCTTCATGAAAAAATGTCACTGTTTAAAAGAATTGCATATGTGGGGATCATGGGATATAGCTCTGTTTTTTATGTATCCCTGGAACTCAAACCAAGCATTACATATTTAAAACTAATGGCTATTTGGAAAGCAGCCTCATGCATGCCTATGCAACTGCTACATCTATACTTCAGCAACATTGCGCTTGCAGTGTTTATACCGTTTATAACAGACAATGCCACTGCAAATTTCTGCTTTAAAATGACGCTCGTACAGTTTATTGATTACAGTCTAAGAATTTCTCTCTTAACTCTGAAAGTCAATGACCAGGGTATGTTAAATGTAGCTCATCTGTAGCTATCCCAAAATAGGCACCACACAAGCACAACAAAATTTGTCCATTAGCAAAACAATGCAACACTGACTCAATGTAATGAGACATGAGAAAACAGTCTAGAAGTTTCTATTTTGCAATACTTTACTCTAGCCATTCATTTATTTTCTCCTACCTGGCCCATCCCAGTCATCTGTCTCCACAGCGAGTTGCCCTGGTTTTTCTGACCGTGCATCACCATCTGATTCCGCTGCCTCCTGGCTACCCTCTTCATCACCTGATGAAAGGAAATCAAGGAAACATAAAATTTAAACCATTCTATAATGTCAGCTGAATCTCCACAATATGAGAAAAATCTCCCAATGTGATAGAAAAATTATATGGTTTGAACTTGTCAACATCTGTGAATTCCAGCGGAGGCAAATAACTATTTAAATAGGGTCTAATCCTTCCTACCTAGCTAACAGCCAAATCCTGGAAATCAATAAAGGCACTCACAAAATGCAGGGTAGGCCCAGGAGCACCAGTGCAGAATGAAGAGCAGCAGCCTAACCACTCCCCAACCAAAGCTCTGAAGTATCTCAAGGTTAAGTATTCACTTAAATGATTCCCTGAAATGGGACCTAATTATGGTTTAGGCATCATATGTTCTGATGTAGATCTCTACTTGGTGACATTCAGAAGGGTGCAAAATTTCTCTCCAGGCTTTTACCACATCATCTTACATCAATCCTCAAGCACTATATATGTGATTTTTCTGATGTATTTTAGTCTTTCTATTTTTGGGCAGGATTTAAATCCCTGTCTAGATTCAGCAAGATAAAGATAATAACTGAATTTTGCATTTTATAATAAATTATCTTTATTATACATATACCTAATATAAGTAGTTATTGCCTGGAAAACTGCAAACAATGAGACAATGTTAACGTTTTTAAGGATGGTACCTGCAATATTAATTGATTATTGCACGTGAAATAAGCTCAAACTGAGATCTAGAGAAAAAGCTGCAAACCAAGATACTTTGGAATTCAGAGTGAAAACCACCTGAGCAAATTTCATATCACAGATGTTCACACAAAATACTCTGGGTGTAATAATGTGCCAAGTGACATGCGTTGGAGTGCTTATTCAAATGAACAGTTAACTATTTTTATTGTATCTTAATTATATTAAATCCAAGGAAAGTTTGCATACAGAGACATTCTAAAGCACAGAAAATATCAAAGCTGAAGCACACAGATTGTCAGTTTAAGACATTTTTAAAACACGGTTTTGTATAAACTTATGACAAAAAACAGAAATATTAGTCTTTTAAAGCTAACTGCTGTAGTAATAAAACCCTGAAAATCAAATAGACTTGTTGGTTTGTAGACGAGAAAAAAGGTAAAAAAAAGCATAAATAGGTAACAAAGCATAAATAGTAAGGAGTTGTTTGTATTTTCATTGTTTTCTTTTCTTATTAACAACAGAGATAAAGACACGTGATTACAAACTACAGGGACAAATTCATATATGCCATCAGTGGAACTACACCAATTTTCATGAGTTGAGGATGCAAGTCACCATTCTCAGTGACATGATTATATGCTATACAACAAACACAACATTATTTTTCTCTAGCCTTATATGAGGACATACTTGCAGTAACACATATATCTTTCTTTCTGTCCATGAAACAAAGCAGTCTATGAAGTAGCAACATGCGCAGCCAGTGAAGAATTTTGCTTGATATCAACTCCAACCTTTGTTATAGATGTACTAAAATAGGGTTTTTCAACCTTTTTTCAACTAGCATACCCCTTCTGGTGGCAGCAACTAGATGCGGGGCGGGTTGGGGGGATTCGCTCGCAATGGCTTATGCCACCACCCACCGCCCTGCACTCTTGCACCCCACTCTCCCACAGCCAGTTGCACGTGTGACTTCGCAGGCTGCTCATGGGCCTCGCACCCAGCCAATCGCACACCACCTGTCAGCAGCCTGTGGAGCCGCACTTGTGACCAGCCATGGCAAAGCGATGCATGGCAGTGGCGCAGGGCGGTGGGTGGCAGCGGTGGCCACCACATGCAAGCCCCCCACTGCGTTTGGCCAGCCAGGCAGCGCCTATGTGGCCTGCAAAGGGGCACTGCTCCCCTCACCTCCTCCATACCCCAGCCCTGCTCCTAGGAACCAGCAGCGTGGGGTGGTGGGTGGCAGCGTGGGGTAGTGGGTAGCAGTGCTGGTGGCAGCCGCTGTGTGCAAGCTCTCCTACCCCATGTTCAACCACAGAGGGGCGCTGCTGCTCTCGTCCCCCCACCCTGCTCCTGGGAGTGGGCACAGAAACACACTCCCCCCACCCCACCACCATTCAGACCCTTTGTGCCTTGCTGCCCTCACAGCTAGGCAGGCAGGTGGCCCTTCTTGCTGTTGGCTATTGTCCAAAGGCAGTGGTGTGGTGGCCAATCAAGAGAGCAAGCTGGCATGTGGGGTCGAGAGGCGCCATATGTTCCTATGACCTTTCTAAGTATCCCTAGGGGTATGCATACCCCCGGTTGACAATCCCTGTACTAAAATACAAATACATAATTGCATAGAAATTTAAAGCTCAAGGAGACCATTACGGAAGACAACTAACATGACTTTCTTTATAAACACATGCTATATAATGATACCTAGTAATTTCTGGATCAATTTCAAACACTAATTCAATCAGAAATTATCCATTAGATAACTTTAAAGACTTTAACAATGAGGAATCCATCATATCCCTTGTTACCATCCTTGTTTCAGTGGTTAATTATTTGTATTAAAAAACTACCCTGTTTCCAGCTTAAATGTGTAGAGTTAACTGAACCTTGTTACGCTTCTGTCTGCTAGACTCAAGAGCCAAGTAGTATTCAATACTTCTTCAGGGGTAGGTTATCTGACTGCTGTCAAACCAAAGCTAGTTTGCTCCAAACCACTCTGGCTAAGTACAGACAGTCAAGAAGCCTGAGGCTCAATCAGTTCAGCCTTTGCAGGGTAGTCTAAGCTGCAGAGATTAAACAGAGAATGAACAGACATTCACTTCTGATTCAGGAAATGCAGCCACATGCCTGCAGTGACTCAGGCCAGAAGCCATGGGGCACTAGAGCACACATCCCAGCCTACCAGCTACTGCCAAAGGGAAGGGGACTAAAGCCCCAAGGTTTTTCTCTGCTCCCTGCTCCAGCAGAGTGGGCATGGCCAGGCCCCAGTCCTGGGCTAGCACCTGGAGGGTGGGGGTTTAAATCCCCACCCTGGCTGGGTCAGCCTGGGAGGTAGGCAGAGGGCAGCGCCTGCCAGGCTTCTGTCCCTCTCTGCTCCCTGCTTGGGGGGGAGGATAGGAGGGCAGCCCCTGTGAGGCTGAGGTGGGGATGTGTGGGGAAAAAGGTAGTGGCATTGAATTCATACAAGTTTGAACAAGAATAGTCCTTTCTCTGAAGTGACCATGTATTAAGCAGCAATTTGCAACCTTAAGCACACAACAAAGAACAACCAAAAGTCTTCACCTAAGCTAAGATACAGCCCAGTAAAACACAGTGAGAGCACAAACAACTAGTCTAACTTGAAATGGAACATAATAAACCAAAAAACAAGAGAAAACTTTGCATACATCTACATATAGGTATTCAGCCTGGTATTCAGAAAGTCCTTCTTGGAGAATCAGCAGGTGTGGAGGTGTTGGAGTGAAGATCCCACAGGCCTCATCTCTACTTGGGACTTTTACAGGGGCACTTGCGCCTCATTCTCCCCCTTAACATTAGTATGCTTGTCACCTATAACACCTTCGGCAGCATTCTCAAGCATTCAGTGACTTTTGTCTCTTCTTAAGTATTCCAGTCTCCCACCTTTTCCAGGTTCTGCTGTATAATGTAAATGTAGCTCTTTGTTTTCTTTGGCCACACCAGCCCAAGCAGTCAGGCACCCTCTCCTGTTCCCTTAGCTCTGTCTCCAGCACATACATGTGATGATTGTGCCAGTTGTTTGCCAACGCCTCCCAGTCTGGTCCTGCAGGGCTTGGCCCTATGCTCACAGGTGGCAGGGAAACAGTCCCTCCACCCTCAGCTCCCCAAATTCTTCCCCCTCCCCCACAGCCTGGGGGAGCTGAGGGGAATTAAGCCCCCATCCTTTCCCCTTATCACCTGTTTGCCTGCCTCAGTCTCTGCCAGAGGTGGGAGGAGGTGGAGTCTGCTGGTCTCCTGTCGACTTCCTGTCTACTGGCAGTTCCTATCAGGCTCTTTGCCTTACCCACCCCTGCCACCCCAAGCCCTGCCTCTGGCCCCCCACCCCCTCTGCTCCAGCATCAAG
>NW_017728992.1:166750312-166776101 GCF_001723915.1 Gavialis gangeticus | reverse complement strand
CCCCCTCTGCTCCAGCATCAAGCGGGGAATTGTCTGGCACGGGCTCTCCCCCACCCCCATGCAGACCCAGCTGCAGCCCCCAACCAAGTTTCCCAGCCTCACCCCCTTCTCAGCCAGCCCTCACTGCTCTGGCTAGGGAACAGAAGGGTAGGGCCAACCCTCCTCTCTAAAGCAGACAGCACAGCCCAGTCCATCCCAAGGCTGCAAAGCATCCTGGGATGTGGGGGCACAGTGATTTAACTTGAACCAGGAAGGGGTCTTGGACAGAAGTTTCATAAACTGGTTTGACTTAAATGATTAAATCTGATACTACATTCAACCAGATTTATCTTAAACCAGTTTCAGCCATTTTGGAACTGGTTTATGTGCACTGTGCTTATATTCTGTTACAGGTTTAAACCCATTTCTGATCACTTAAACCAGTTTGTGTGTAACTTCTGTCTCTAGCCTCTAAGGTACTAGTCATTGTGGACTGTTTTGAAACTGAATTTCCCTTTTCTAATTCAAGATTTTTGTTCACGTTACCTTTTTCTTTGAAAACTTCTGTCTGCAAACATTTTATATGAAAGAAAATGTTGTTTTTTTTTCCTATTCTCCAAAAAATACTGTGTGGTATCAAAGTTTGTGGTCTCAAATGGAAGAGAAGCAACATGTGTGCACACCACCCTCCTCTCCTCCCACCCATTTTTCATTCATCCCAAAAATGAAAATTTTGTCAGGATACAGTATATAAAAATACACATCATAAGCATTTCCTAAGAATGGAAATTCATAAGCAAATTTAACAAAGAAGTCAACACTGGGTCTTTAGCTATAATTAACAAGAGCCTGGTGTTCCTTTTACTTATCCCCAATTTTATCTACTCAGAGCTCCTCTGACTTCACTGCAGTTACTCCTTACTTACATTATAAAGGTAAAGGCATTTTTTTTCCTTTGTTGCTTTATAATTTTGATTTAAGCATGTTCTTAATGTAAACGCTTCTGGTAAACACTTGGGTCCCCTCTACACATTATAGGTATTGTGGAATTAACTGGTTAACTGTACAATTACCTGGAGACCAGCTACATGTGCAAAGTAGCTATCACACAATAAAAAGAGCCAACCAGCTATAAAATTAAACCTTGAATATGTGTACTCACTTTGGAGCTGGTTGCTACTGAGTTTTAAATTTGCACATGTAGTAGGGTCAGCAATAAATCCCAAAGCCCTAGGGATTGTGGCAGCCACAATCTCCAGGATCCCAGGGGCTCATGCATGCCTGGACCCTGGGGATCATGGCTACCATGATCCCTAGGGCTCAGGGGTGCATGAAACCCCAGACTCTGGGGATCATAGCTGCCATGATCCCTAGGGCTCTGGGGTGCAGGGAAACCCCTGGGGCTGGAAGATCACTATAGGGGGTACAGGAAACCCCTGAGCTGGAACATCATGGTGATCCTCTAGCCCCAGGAGTTTCCAACACTTCCAGGGCGGGGGGGGGGCATGGAATCACCCCTGCAGTGATCCCCTGACCTCAGACATTTCCCCATATTCCCAGGGCAGAGGGGACTCCCTCTGTAGTAATCCCCCAGCCCCAGGGGGGGGGAGGGGATGCCTCCTGCAGCTGGAAGCCCTTCAATTGGGGTGTATGGGGTTTTCAGCCATGGAAGCCTGTTTCTTGTCACTGCTGGGGGGACCTCAGGATCAAGCTGTACCAGTAGAAGAAGCCAGGCAAGACAAGGATCCCAATGTATATCTCTTTTATAGAAAAAAAAATTAAAGTGACAGTGAAAGGTTGTTTCTAAGTATGGGATAAATTTCTGTTTTTCTTTAAAAGTAACTGAACAACCAATATAGAATGCCAGACAGGTCATTTTCTTTTCCCCCCTCTGCATTTCCTGTTTAGTTTTTACAAAGTTCCTCCTCACATGGTTTTGAAAGTAAGCCTTTGAATTTGTAGTACAGTAAAATACAACTACAGACACTGGATTCTTCCAAAGGTTAAGTCTCCTCCTCCTTCCTCCCATGAAGGTGATGGTTTACAAACAAGCTGCGAGTATATACAGCTACACCAAACAACTGTGCTGGACCACTAAGGTGGCTCTGGCTGCTTGCTACTAGTGTGTTTTACCTCAAAGGACACTATGCTGATCAGCTGCATTTGATCTCCAGGTGAATACAGAAGTGGAGCCTTCAATGTAAAAGTTCCAGCAAACAGCTGAACAGCTCAGCTCATCCTGAATTTGGCAGCTCATTGCAAACTATCCATATAACTGTGTTCTACTGTCCTAGTGTTGGGAAGGGAGTAATCTGTTAGAGGGGTGTGAGCTGAAGGACAAAAAGAGGACAGAGATAATGTTGGAATATATGGGTTGTAGTGTACAGCAGTTGTGGAAATGGTAAGATATACACTTGAAGAAGGGATAAGTAGAAGATATGTACTATCATATGGTTCATATTTTCATTTCCTTGCGCTTACGGACTTAGGTCAAGGTACGAATGTAGGAATCTTAGCTATTTAACAGCAAAGACTTCTGTTTGTTTATATATACAAATTGTAGCCATTTTTTATTAATTAAGAAATAAAAAACACATTTCTTATGCATGCTAAGCAGAGCCTTGGTATTTTGCTTTTTCAAAGCAATATGTTAGCATTTATTTAAGTGTGGAAAATGAGCAAATACATTAGAAATTTTGCATCATTCTCTTCTCTTCCTGTATTCTAAAGCCCTACTATCTGGAGAAGCCACTGAAGTTTGTAAGATTTGCAAGAGAAATATCTCCAATACAATCAATTTATAACATCCATTAAAAACAGATGGATTACAGATGGTGCTGCAGAGGCCAAGGCTCGAATCTTATTCCGCTTTTATGCCCCCCTCACAACTAGTGGGAAATACAGGCACCTTTCCTCGGGAATCTTAAATCATCCAGAAAAATGCACAGATCCTCCACTCTTTCAAAGGACAGCCTAGTGCACCTACGGGAAACAACTGAACCTGCCCCTGCCTTTACTGAGCTGAGGGATACCTAAGGAAGTACGTAGATGTCTCCTATTTTTTCAATGGTAAACCCTTACATGCCTTCTGAGGGAGATGTAGATAATCGAGATGGAAGACATTCCTACGTTTGTGCCCAACAGCCTAGTAATTAGAACACTTGTAGAAGGCACATCCCAATTTGAATGAATGTCTTTTACTTCTCCCTAGGCAAGAGGCTGTGAGCTAGGCAGGGTCACAAGCATGCTCCGCTCCTTCTCTTGAAGCTGGCCCACCAGGCAGCCAAGAATGAAACGGTCATAAGGCCAGAAAAAGCTCATGCAGGAGACTGTATAAGTAAGGAGGGCATTCTTGGGGAAAGGGGGAAGCCCTAGGTTCTGGCCTCACCCCAATTCCTTTTTATTCATTTTATCCAAAGTAGTAGGGCTGGAATGTTGTTTTAGCTACAAAGATCCAGGAAACGTACAAGAAACAAGATAACTAATTAATATCTTTTACTGGCACAACTGTATACCTGGGACAGACGTTAGACAAGATTCCAGACACAACATGCCTGAAAGTGACCTGAAGGACATGTGCCAAAAAACTTGTCTCACTAGAGGCATCACCAAAAAACCTGGTTTCTTTTATCCAGTGAATACTTAATGCAAAATACACATAAGGCGTTGGGAGCAGGGGCCGAAACTCAATGCTCTTCTCAGCTGGCCAAACAGCTATGTTCAGAAAGACAAAGTGGAAATCTGCAGAGAATCTATGTAGCCCGATTGTGGTTGCACATGATGGAACACAATCATATTTAGTGTATGTAAACAGCTCCTGGAGACCAAACAAGATTTGATCCCAACAGTGTATGGAGACAATGGAATTTTAATATAAAAACTGATATGGGACCCTCAAATTTTCTTTCTTCACATTTTATCCTCTGGATTAATACTAACCCTGTTTGTATTAAATGTAATGTAAACCAATTTTGTTTAATTTCAAACAATTTAATTGACTCTTAATTACTCTGGCTTCATTTTTGGGTTCTTTATTCTTCTTTTATCCACTGACTATTTCTCACTATTATTTTTCATTTGCACTTATTCTATTATTGATTCTAATTCTAATCAATTTTTTGATAAATACATTCCAGCTTAAGCCCAAATCATTTCTCTCTATTTCTTTCTCTTTTAATGTTTTTTTTAAGGCTTATATTTACGTTGCTACTTTTCTCCTTTCCTTTCCTTTCCTAACCTAATCTTTTACTTTTTAGTACTCCTTATTTCCCCTCATTGTTGTCTAAAGAAACACAGAAACACTTATTTTCTTTCATTAAGTGATTTGTTATTACTGATGTTTGCTGTGCTATTTGTTTACATTCATAGAAAAATGCCATTTCTTCTTTAATTTAAAAATATGGTATTATTAGCTAGCAATAGATAACAGAAGTAGATGAAAGAAAAACTGGTTTAAGAATCTATTTCTTTGTGGGAAAAAAATCATCAAAAGGTTCGTTGCCTATAGTAATTTTTGTCACAAACCTTGTATTTGAATTTTTCCACTATTTCAGTAATTTCTCAGCTTTTCAGGTAGAAAAAAAGCTCTACTTCATGTGTAGGTGTTGGATGTTCCAAAGGACTAATTTAATTAAAAGGCAAAATAAAATAAAACATTGAATAACTGCAAATACCATCATTTGAAATTAACAGAATTATGGTCTAGAAGTTGATTTTCAATAGCAAGATGCATCTGGAGAGGTTGGGATTTTTTTTTTTCCTTTCAAAAAAAGTTAAGATTTTTCACAGTTTATATTATTCATAATAAAATGGTAATTCAACAGGAAGAAAATGAAGGTACTATACCATTACATAGTTCAACACGATACAAGTAATCGTGTCAAGAAAAGTGTGAATTAAATACCCTGTCTGAAATTCTGAGACCAGATTTTGCAATGTCTAGCAAAGCTTGTGTAGCAGTGCACTGGTTGTACCTGCCACTTTAAGACCATCACACAGGCTATGGAGCAGGCAGGTGGTTTCAGGCCCAGTTAGGTAGTCACCTGACTGCAGGGGGCTGCCTCACTGGAGGAGGGCTAGGCACGGAGAATATAAGCCTAGACTCTGGGAACAGGGCCAGCAGTTACATCTGGGGAGCTGGAGGAGTAACATCATACAGTCTGGAGACTCCTGTAATACCCAGAGGTTTAGGGTAGGGGATGGAGGAAGTTTCCTTTTGGTCCTGGGTAACACTCAAAACTGCACCCTGCCGGAGTTGGATGGTGGGGTGGGACTGCCAGTGGCAGGGCAACCACCAGGAAATGCTACAGTTGAGCCACTCCAGTGAAAGGAAAGGATGGGGCACCAGAAACACTCAGCCCCCACTGCCTTGTGGATTACCCCCTAGAGGGAAAAGGCTAGGGGAGCACACCACAACAGAAAAGCACTATTGGGCCAGGGTCCACCAGGAGGAACCTGAGGCCTGAGGGGCAAATAGCCCAGTGAAGAGCCGAAGCTCAGTGTGGGGCCTGAAGCCCACAGAGAGTGAAGTGTGGCCCAGTGAGGGGTTGGAGAATGAAGTGTGGTCCAGTGAGGGACCAAGGGGCCAAGACCCACAGAGTGGAGCCTGAGTGGGCCAGAGGCAGTCTCCAGCCCACTGAGGGGCTGGGCGAATAGCACTAAGAATAGGATGCCATCTGCAAGGCATAGGACATGGTGTAGGGATGGCTTGGAGCCATGGCACTGGCCCAGAATACCAAAGCCACAAATCAGAGTAGCCTCCCACATTATATATTCATCTACATCAAGGTGTGGCAGGCAACTGCAGGGGCAGACTGCCCTAAAACAGGGCAGGGGGGCATCTATTTTTTCAGGTGCCCAACGGATCTCCCCCACTCCATTACAGCTTGCAAAAAAAGGCAAATGATTAGTTTTCTAAACAAATGGTATATATTTTTCTGTATATTGAATATTTTACATAAAATAAAAGTTCACCAAATTTTATTAAACTGATTTTTACTACAAGTAGTTGTGGTATTTAAAAGCAGTCACACAGGCAGGTAGTTATTTTCAACCCTGCTGTTTTAATCCATGTTGTTCCTATCAATATTAGCCTCTTATAAGAATTCTCGTACAATGTAACTATTGAACTTTCTTGACTAGGAATGTTACAGTGACTGTTAGTCACTCTATAATGTATTTTGCAATCAGCTAAATCAACAAAGTATTTTTAACAATGAACAGTTCAGAACTGACAGATCTACTTTCTTGTTCACAACTGCTTATCGCAGCATAGATATCATATATGTTTTCCAGGTGCTTCCTATAGTTAGGATACCTTCACAGAAGCCGCTTGTGAAAGATAAGGTCATAAAAGAGATGAAAAATGTGTGAGCTTCATACACTCATGGTTTTATCATCACACAAGATAGCTTTGGGTAAAGGACTATACCAGTCACAAACAGCAGACAGCAGCATACCAGAGTGAGAGAACATTAAAAGTTTAAAATTCAGTTTATGTTCTTTTTTCCTAGAAGCATAAATGTAAACCTAAACTGTTAACATCCTAAAACACTTGTTCAGAATGAAACACTGCTTCTCAATTAAAATACATCAATTTAGAAACAACTGCTATAAAACCTGATAGCATTCTGTACCGCTGAGAAAGAAATATGGATTTTATTCTAGGGAATATCACTTCTTCTAGTAGACTCCACTTCAACAAGATGTATAACCATTTACATAACTTGAAGAATCCTACTGAAGTTCAGGCATAAACCTGACCAAATGTCTTACTGAACTGGTGTTTTAGTAGATCTTCAGATACAACAAATCAGCATATCAATAGTCTCCTTTATTATTTGTATTACCAAAGGACCCAGGCCCCTGTGGCAATAATAGACAGATCTGGCTCTGGGAACCAAATGAAAGCCACGTACTCAGTGAAAGGGTCTTACACTCCAGAGATCCTCTGAGATTGGACTACAGAGGTAGCACTGAAAAAACTCTGAAGGAAACAGTACTTTAACTGGATTTTAAAACAGCCTTATCACTAAACTTTGGCAGCATTTAGATATCCCACATGAACTACAGATCTCATCTAACTTGGAAAAGTGGCCATCTTCAGATTCTCTGCATGCTTTTAAAACAAACAAACAAACAAACAAAGAGGAAATCCTCTAATGCTGATGGCCATTCAAACTGCCAGTACATACCAAACATACTGTTTGATTATGCCTAGTACATTTGTAAAATGCCAAAACTCCAATTTAAGATTAAACATGTTTTTGTAGAAGAATATTAATTTTCATGATAAAGCCATTAAAATTGGAAGGAATGTTTTTGTACATTTTTATATTTTGCACCTGGTTTAGGTATTTAAGACTAAAGGGGCTATGATGCTATGCTAAAGAATTCATTCTTGCAAGAAGCCAAAAAAGAGGCAAGGTTTTCCAGTGAAATGGTCATGAAAGTACAGCATTTGAATAATGGAGATTTTACAACAATCAGCTCGGGTTTTTTAAATCACTTAAACTGATATACAGCAGAAGCAACTCCGCTGAAGTGGAGTAACACCAATTCTACAATTAATAGCAATAAGTAAAATCTATCCTTCAATCCAGAATACAGTTACTTGCCTTGCTAAATATATATGAAACAGCCCAACTCTTCTACACAAGTCAATCCACTGAATTCTATTATAACTTTTACCAGAAATGTGTAGATCTAGATTTTCAAAAAGGGAGATGTGAGAAATGAGACTGGCACTGCAGAGATGGCTGCAGCCATGCAGTATTTCCCATGGACTTTTTGGAGTCCCCAAAACAGATAAGACTCCCCCACACACCCAACCCTGCTCTAGACCCCCCCTCCCCACAATGTTCAGTGGCACCTCCCTCCCATTTCCTCCTCTCCAGCAGGGGTTGCTTCTGCGAGTCTGAAGCAGGGACCTGTCTACCACCACCACTGTCCCCACCTAACCTTGGGGCAGGGGAAACCCCAAAGCCACACCTGCCTTGCTCCAGCTGCAGGCTGCACAAAACAGCTGCATGGGGTGTTGAGCTCAGCTGGAGATGGTGGCAGCAAGTGGGTCCCTCTTTCCTACCTGGTCTCTCCAGGTGTCCCCCTTGGTGGGGAGCAGGGACTGAAAACAGAGAGCCACCCACTGCCATCTTTGGCCCAGCCCAGCACTGCATAGCTGCTCCCCACAGCTGACGCCCTGGGCTGAAAGGAAACATGAGAAGGATGGGGAGCAGGGACCTGCTCATGCAGCTGTTCCTGGCAGCCCTCAGCTGGAGCGGGGTACTAGCAGGTGGGGCTTCCCCTGCCCCCCAGTCAGCTGGGGACAGCAGCAGTAGAGGGGGCAAGATTTCAAATGTGATTTTATTAGGAGTCAGATGCTGGGTGGTTTTGAAGATCTCATTAGATGCATCCCATTAGATGCATCTTTAGCTGCCAATATTCTTACAAATCTGGACACTAATCAAGTGTTAAACATTTAACACATGAGTGCAGGTTTGGACAAATGTACAAATTAGAGAGTTAACAGGAGATATTGCTCTGCAGCAGCTGTCTGTGTGCCTGTTCTTAGTTCAAAGGTAGGTGAAAGCTAAACTGGAGGAACTTAGCCCTCCTTTAAATCAGAACAAAACTCCACTGGTTGTGTGGGGAAATTTACTGCAGGGCATCTGATGTGGTAAATCCCACCACCAGTTAACCATGGTACTTTATTCATTTAACCATATCCTAACTTCAAGTCAGTGGGACCACTTGAACACTGAGCAGCAGAGGTAACTAGCAGGGTTTGCTGTCTCCCATGCAAGTTGCCCTTGGTAGGCTTATTACAGTGGCTGGTCACTAGGGGGCATAGATGTCAGTCTGCATCGAGGAAATGGGTCCCCTGGGATGACACTGACTAAGGACGTAGATGCATTACATATTTCATGTAGTAACTCTCCCATGTGGTAAAGGTACCACACACTTTTCACTTTACCCTGAATTCAAGTGATTTAGTAGAGTTATGCAACTTTTGCCCATTCCATTTTTTATTAATTAATAAGCATATAGTACAGGTGAGCATATGTAATAAGACAAGCAAGTAATAGATGAGCACCAACGGTTCCAAAAAAAAGAGGAAATAATAAGACAAAACAAATTATCTATAGGCAGTGATCTCAACATAACAGCTGCCTGTCATCCAGGAATTCAGTGGATGTACAGCCCAGAAGTGAAAGATTAAAAGAGACTACCTATGTCTTTCCCCTTTGCCAATTTGTTTCTCCAAAGAACAGAACTTATTCAGGAAGACAGGCTCTCATAGTTTGAGAAAAGTTTCAGTTGCTTACTGAGATTCTACCTGACCCAAAACAGGCTAGCTATAGAGGAGTTTGCTAGGGAAGACCTGCTTGGAAAGAGAGGCATGAAGTGAGATGCTGCACATTAGAAGATCCAGAGGCATGGCTGGAGGACACTGCAATACCACAGCCACTGCCACTTCCAGCTCTTCCTCTGCTTCTACCCGTGAGGTGACTGTCCAGGCAGGACCACACTATTGAGGCTTCCACCCAGGTCATAGTTTGTTGCTGTGCAGACTGCAGCTTGCAGATTCCTTCCAGTGTCAGCCAGGTGAGGGACTGCCTGTAATGTAAGCAGTACCTTCTGGTGGCATCCCTTAGGGAGAAGGCAAGAGACCTATAAAAGGAAGTAGCAAGGGTATAAACCATCCTCCACCATGAGGACTTCATCAATTCCATGCTGGAGAAAACCTCTAGGACTGTGGAGGAAGAAATGGTGGCGATAGAATAGGAAGAGGGCATGGGCTCCCAGGAAGATGGAAGCTTGTATCTTCTGGCAGCAAGAAATAGTAGTGATCTCCACATGCAGTGTTTTGCCTGGAAAACAGACATGGAGTGCTAGCAACAGAGGAGGAGAAGAGCATTCCATTGGTGGAAGAGGCCAGGCCAGCCAGCCCCAAGGTAGAGAGGATCAAGATCACTGCCTCAAAGAGGAACTGATGCGTGGTGGTGGTTGGATACTCCCTTCTGTGAGCGACAGAGGGGTCCATCTGCCAGCCTGATCTGTTGTCCCAAGAGATCTGCTGCTTCTCTGGAGCCCAGATCCAAAATGTCACAGAAGGATTACTGAAACTCATCTAGCCCTATGAGTACTACCCCATGCTGCTCATCCATGTGGGCACCAAGCAGATCAAGAGTGACTATAGGGCTCTGAGTGTAAGGGTGAAAGGGACGGGGACACAGGAAAGGGCCCTGGCAGGAGCGGGTGCATCCTGAAGATCAATGCGCAGCTGTGCAGGTTGTGTCACCAGCAGGCATTCAAATTCTTCAACCATGGGAAGTTCCAAGAAGAAGGATTGCTAGGAAGAGATAGGATCCACCTGACAAGGAGAGGGAAGAACATCTTTGTGCAAACAGGCTCCCTAACCTAATGAGGAGGGCTTTAAAATAAGTTCACTGAGGCATGGAGAACAAAGCCCTGAGGTAAGTGGGGAAGCGGGGAACCTGGAGGAAGCAGAAGCAGGAGGGGGCAACAGGGCAGACCTTATTCTTCCTGACAAAGAAGGGAAATTAACTAGTTAGCTTAAGGACCTGCACACGAATGCACAGAGCCTGGGAAACAAGCAGGAACAACTGGAAGTCCTCACACAGTCAAGGAACTATGACATAGACTTGGCGGGATAGCTCTCTGATGTGAGCACTCTCATGGATAGATACAAACTGTTCAGGAAGGACAGGCAGGGGAGAAGAGGAGTTGTGCTGTATGTAAAAGAAATGTAGGATTGCTCAGAGTTCCAGTATGAAACTGGAGATGCAACTGTTGAAAGCATCTGGGTTAAGGTTCGAGAGGAAAGAAACATAGAGGATGTTGTGGTGGGTATGTCCTATAGACCACAAGACCAGAAAGATGAGGCTTTTTTCAAACAACTGGCAGAAGCTTCCAGATCACAGGCCATGATTATCATGGGAGACTTCAATCACCTGGGAGGGCAAAACAGCAGTGGGTAGGCAATCCGGGAAGTTTTTGGACAGCGATGGTGACAACTCCCTGGAGCAAGTCTGGAGATACCAACTAGGAGCTGTGCTCTTCTTAACCTACTGCTCACAAACAGGCAAGAGTTGGTGGGGGATGTAGAACTGGATGACAAGTTGGGCAGCAGTAACTATGAGATGACTGAGTACAGGATCCTGACAAAAGAAAGAAAGAAGAGCAGCAGAGTATGGACTCCGGACTTCAGACTCCCTCAGGGAACTGCTGGGCAGGATCCCTTGGGAGACCAGTCTGAGGAGGAAAGGAGTCTGGGAGAGATGGATGTATCCTAAAGAACCATTACTGAGGGAACAGGAACAAGCCATCCCAATGTGCAGGAAGAACAGCAAATGTTACAAACGACAAGCTTAGCTTAGCAGAGAACTCTTCAGTGAGGTTAAACACAAAAAGGAAGCTTTCAAGAAGTGGATGCTTGGACAAACAACTTGGGAGAAGTATAAGAATATTGCTAAGACATGCAGGGATGAAGTCAGGAAGGCCAAAGCACAACTGGAGTTTGCATGCAGCAAGGGACATGACAGGTGAGAAGAAGGGTTTCTACAAGTATGTCAGCAACAAAAGGAAGATGAGAGAAAGCGTGGGTCCTTTATTGAATGGGGGAGGCAACCTACGGACAAATAATGAGGAAAAGACTGAAGCACTCAATGCCTTTTTTACCTCAGTCTTCATGGGTAAGGCCAGCTCCCAGACTACTGCACTAGGCAGCACATTTTGGGGAGGAGGTCAGTATCCCTCAGTGGTGAAAGAACAAGTTAGGGACTATTTAGAAAAGCTGGACATGTGTAAGTCCATGGGGCTGGATGCAATGCACCCAAGGGTGCTGTGAGAGTTGGTTGATCTGATTGCAGACCTGCTGGCCATTATCTCTGAAAACCTGTGGTGACTGGGGAAGGTCCTGGACAACTGGAAAAGGGAAAATATAGTTCCCATCTTTAAGGAAAGAAAGGAGGAGGATCCAGGGAACTGTAGACCAGTCAGCCTCACCTCAGTCCCCAGAAAATCCATGGAGCAGGTCCTCAGAGTCCATTTCTAAGCAGTTGGAGAAAGTGATTAGAAACAATCAGTATGGATTCACCAAGGGCAAGCCATGCCTGACCAACCTTCTATGATGAGATGACTGGCTCTGTGGGTGCAGGGAAAGCAATGGACATAACATACCTTGACTTTAGCAAGACTTTTGATACCATCCCCAACAGCATTCTTGCAAGCAAGTTGAGGAAGTATGGGCTGGTTGGATAAATGGAATGCAAGGTGGATAGAAAGCTGGCAGGACTGTCAGGCTCAGTGGGTAGTAATCAATGGCTCAATGTCTAGCTGACAGCTGGTATCAAGTGGAGCACCCCATGGGTTGGTCTGGGACTGGTTTGTTCAGTATTTTAACAAATCTGGAAGATGGGATGGATGGCACCCTCAGCAAGCTTGCAGAAGACACCAAGCTGGGGCATCTAGTAGATACATTGGAAGGTAGGGCTAGGATTCAGAGTGACCTAGACAAATTGTAGGATTGGGCCAAAAGAAATCTCATGAGGTTCAACAAGGACAAGTTCAAAGTCCTGCACCTAGGACAGAAGAATCCCATGCATCACTACAGCCTGGGGACTGACTGGCTAAGCAGCAGCTCTGCAGAAAAGGACCTGGGGGTTACAGTGGACAATAAGATGGACGAGTCAGCAGTGTGCCCTTGTTGCCAAAAGGGCTAACAGCATACTGGGCTGCATTACTAGGAGCACTGCCAGCAGATCAAGGGAAGTAATTATTCCCCTCAATTCTGCACTGGTGAGGCCACATCTGGAGTACTGTGTCCTTTTAGGAACCCCATTATAGGAAGCATGTGGACAAGCTGGTGAGAGTACAGCAGAGGGGAATGAAAATGGTTAGGGGGTTGGGCCACATGACGTCTGAGGAGAGGCTGAGGAAACTGGTTTTATCTAGTCTGCAGAAGAGAAGACTGAGGTACTTTGATAGCAGCCCTGAACTACCTGAAGGGTGACTCCAAAGAGGATGGAGCTAGACTGTTCTCAGCGGTGACAAATGACAGAACAAGGAGCAATGGTCTCAAGTTGCAGCAAGGGAAGTTTAGGTTTGATATTAGGAAAAACTCTCACTAGAAAGGTGGAGAAGCACTGGAACAAGTAACCTAGACAGGTGGTGGAATCTCCATCCTTGGAGGTTTTTAAGGCTTGGCTTGACAAAGCCCTGGCTAAAATGATCTAGCTAGGGATAATCCTGCTTTGAGCAGGCTTTTGGGATTAGATGACCTCCTGAAGTCCCTTCCAACCTTAATTTCTATGAATCTATGATTCTAACACTGGAGGCAAAGAAAGACCAAAAAGAGCTTTCCTAATTCCAGTGAAGACCAGGCACTGAAGTACTACTTGCAGTCTTAGATGTTTCCAAGTCACAAGTCCAGCTCTCTAACAGTTGGCAGACTGGCTTTAAAGTCATGAGAGACTTCAATAAATAATAAATTTTGATTATTTTATTTGCCTTCTGGTTTTAAAAAAATGAGGGTTTACATTTTCAAGTTCTTCTCAACAACTGGAAGGCTAGTTTATAGTATTACATTTACCTGAATCCCAGACAAATTTGAATTTAATCCAGTCCCCCCCCCAATAGATTCTATGTGGAGAATTTATAAAGTTGTTATAATTGTCCATGTTTAGAATCTACTTACTAGAAACCAATTTTAAATTCATCCCCCCCGCACGTCTGTGGCAGAGAAAGCAGCAGCAGGAGGCAAGGGGCCAGACCCTTGCCTGTTCCACCTAACCTCTGACTCCCCAATGCTGCACTGCATGCCCCCACTTTCCTGTGGCTGCCCCTAATTTGCCTTTACCTACAACTTACCCCCCATGCCTGTGCTTGCCCTCCTGCTGCCTGGCTTCAGTGCCTGTTCCCCACTGCCACCCTTCCCCACACCTCCTCCACCCCTTGCTCCCCTATATGCCTGTTCCCCTGCTGCTTGTCACTGTCTCCCCTCATCAGTGCCTGTTCCCCCTGCCACCCAGCCCCACCATTCCCAGCTTCCCCAGGACCTGTACCCCCTGCCACTTACCTTCTATGGTGGCTCTGGCCCACAATGGCCAGCAGCAGCAGCCCTGGCCCTGGCCCCATCCAGACAGAAGCAGCAGTGGCAGCTCTGAGCCCAAACCCAAAGGTAGAGGGAATGCAGGCTACATGGTCTCTTCTGTATGCGTCTCCCCTGCAATCCAAGCTATGCACCTGCTATCCTGTTGCATAAGCCACCCCAGCCTGGGGCAAGCAGCAGCTCAGCTCTGGAGCCGAGCCACCACATGCCTCACATTGGTACTCAAATTTAAGATGAGGTTACCCCTCCACCCCACAGCAACTGGGGGAGGAGGGGAAGCTTGTCTTGGATTCAAGTAAATATGGTAATAAAACCAAATGATTCTAGCAGCTGGGGCTTTAAAACATTGTGAGATTTGATTAAAAACAAAACAGACAAACAAACAAACCAACCAACCAACCAAAACACCCCCCCCCACCCTCCACAAATTGGAAACACTACAAGACTGGAAGCCTAGGAAATACTCCCCTCCCTGCTTCCTTTGTAATCACAGCCTGGGGATGGCACAGAAGGCATAATATGGCTCGTGCTTACAGAGTACAATCTAGCCAATAAATATGTTCTAATCAGCCTCTTTAGTGATTACTCAGGTAAGAAATTATGTGAATTAACACTGAGATCACAATACTGAAAGTATCACTGACAAATGGTTAAACAAAATCCATTTCAATCTTTTGGTGGAGAATCTTGGAAAAAGGAGAATGGGATAATAACTAGTTATAAAAGAAAAGTTATGATCATTGCCTTTACTCTTGCTTTGAATACAAGTTCAAGCTTTCAGGAGATTTCTCTGGCCCTAGCAACTTGCCTTGTAAATTTCAGGACTTCCTTGAAGTCTTACCTGTAGGTCTTTTAACCAGCTATGATGTAGCTCTTGAGTAGAACAAAGTAGCAGATTCAAGTGGGCCTTGGAAATCCTAAAAGAACACAGTTTGGGCATTTTGAGGTTCCTCATACTCTGGATTCACTAAAGCATGAATCTGTTCTTTTCCTAATTTAAACATATTAAGCTTCTTATAGTTTTCCCTGAGCAAATTCTTGTCCCCAGCCATCCTATGCTTAAAAAGGGAAATTGTAGGCTTTTAAAATTCACCACTGTAGTCATTTATGATCAAGTGCAATACTTACTTTCACATTACTGAGAACCAGGTGCCTGCCAGTGTCTTGTTGCAAATAATTTGTTTCTTGTACTCGAACAGAGTAATCACCTCTAGATTAAGCAGTCAAATCATCTTCATGCATTACACTGCAATGACCATGAGAAAAAACTAGCTCACGATCCACTACCTTGACAGTCCACTCTAATTCAATCCGTGTTCCCTACTTCCAAAATATTCAGGTAATTTCAAAACTAGTCTGGGATCCCTGCAAGCCAAAACAAGTTAGAGAATAAAGTCTCATAAATAAATGGTTCCTTAGACTTTCTCTGTCACTTACTAGAATCCTCCCAGATTTTATCAGGATATCATATGGAACTGTTTATTTGCTCCAAGTCTTTGCTTATGTTACCACCAATAACTTAATTCTTCTTACAGGGTACTAAGCCTATACAGGACCCAGCTTTTTTAACCTGTTTTCCTGAAGATTCCTTGTCAACTCATCTCAAAATTGCAATATCATCCAAAACTATTAGGTCAGAAACACTATAAAAGAAAAAATAAGAAAAGACTACAAATCCCAAGCAAAATTAGAAAAAGATGCGAGGTACGTGTACTCTAACAGTGCATGGAAGCAAATGAGTAACAGCATGTCGTTTCCTATTTTTAAGGAGTTTATTAATTTGTGATTCTTATTTCGTCAAATCTATGCCCCCTTTCCAAGAAACTGGGAAATGTGAATTTGTGGCGACTAAATAATCCCCTTACACAGGGGCTGGCAGCTTTTCAGTAATGGAAGGGTGAATTAACATAGCTCAGTCATAAGGAGGATTGGAGTGTAAAGTTTGTAACAGTGTTGATCTTCAACAGCAATGACAGCAGGAGGCTCCTCCACAAAGCAAGTGTACAGGGACTACTGGACTCACTTCAGCTTCTCAGAACTGGGAAAGACTCATGGAGTGCCTACCAGAGCAACCCGCAACCCCTAGGGAGACCCCTAGAGTTGAGGGTAAGCAGTCATAGCTCACACACAGGTTAAAGGCAGGTACTCCCCTGCACAACAAATCCCAGCAAAGGGTTTCTAGCTGCAGAGCATCCCCACACAGGTCATTTACCCAACTGCTCAGCCAGTCCCTGTCTGGTCAGGGATATACTAGAACCCATATTTCAATCCTTGTCACTGTAGCTGTTCCTCAGTGCACACAGCCTGCCAAGCTCTGAGACTCAGCAGACTGCAAGGAGCATCCCGAAGCACCATGCATTTTCAGATGTATGAAAGACCCACAGTGGATGCATAGTCCATTCAGCAACATATGCTAAGCAGCAGCAAGGACTGGGCCAGAGGCTCCAGCGTGTCTTCAACTAACCCATGCACAGCACACACTCCTGAACAGACCATTCAGCTGCTGCTGCTGCAGTTTCTCCTTGCACCCCCAAAGCCATTTTGCACCATGCACCAGGCTGGTCAGGGACATGTGGGTATCTCTTTTCCAGTCCCTGCCCAGTGACTGCCCACCACATGCTTCAAAATGGCTTGGGCCACCACTGCAGCTCCTCTACGTGACCAAAAGCATGCCGTGCTTCAGGATGCTCCTTGCAGTCTGCAGGACTCAGCAGACCACTTAAAAAAGCTTGGCAGCCAGATCTGGCCTGTGGGCCGTCCCTTGCCAACCCCTGTCCTTACACACAGATGCAACAGAATTTCACTGTTCTTCTGAAACCCAAATGCACTGAATGGATTGGTAGGGGTTACTCTAAAATACTGGTCATACTCCAGAATTCTACACCTTTAAAAGCCATTCTCCAATTAGTTCTATAAAGTTTTTTCAAAATTCAATTTCCTAGTTAATTTCAGTTCATTTTTTGTTCATTGTTTTTGCCCCATTTGATTGAAACCCTACTTGAGATTTAATTGAAAGCAACATTCACTTGGCCTCTTTGGGTCAAATCCTGATGTCACGTAAATAAGTGGGAGCTTTGACATAGAATTCAATGGGACCAAGACTCACCTCCTAGTGATAATATCTGGGATACACAAGGGATAGTCAGTCTGCCAGGTGAGTGTCTCATGAGTAGTAAAAAGTCCACTCCTCCTTCTGGTATGGGAGGGGCCAACCTCTTTGGGTTCTAGCAATGGGAGGGATGGGAAGCAATGTGAAAGAAAGGAAAAGGCATGGCCATATCCTGGTGCTGGTAAGAAAAAGGCAACTTTCCTCATGGCAGAAGCCAATTCTGATGAAATTATGGAGGATGCCCAGCGCTCAAGAAAGACAGAGGAAGTAGACTGCCTCAGCTGAAGGGGATACAAATAAATCCACATGAGCCCACACTGTGCTACATGGAAAGCAATACCCTGGAAACCCCAACACATGCATAAAGAAATCAGAATCTACTCTTGTATTTATATAATGGAATATTTTGAAAAATGTTAATTTCATGACATGCCAGACCATATTTGTCTTAGGAGATAAAAAAATGCACAAGCACACATATATGCCCTCTCCTATCTCTAGTTACCAAAAAGAATTAATGTGCCTTTCACTTGCTTGGAAAGCCTACATAAAGAAAACATAACAAATAAAAAAATAAAAAAATAAAAAAAATAAAAGGAGTATGAGCCCTAAAAAGTCAGAAGTATTGCCAGGAAAAGATAATGTCAAGCCTGGGGGGTGGGGATCTGGTGCCAAGCAAAGCTGGGGGCTGTTCAATCACCTCTATCAGTGCTCTATCAGTGTCTACACTCCAGCCAAATCCAGAGAAAACAAGGAGTCAAAGATTCAGGTCAATAAGCTTATAGGCGATTTGCACAAACAGCTCCTCCAGCAAGGTAAAAAACAAAGTCATATTGGCTTTCCTTTTTTATTTTTTCTCTTTGAACTCTCTGGTCCAAACACACCCTGGAAATGTCAGTGTTATATGCAAGAATTTAAAGAGCTGAGCTTCTTAATCCCGTTAAGAAAAAAAGAACAAAGTTGCCTGTAAAGATCTCCTTATTGAGCTCAAAGTGATTATGGTATAGCTGCCTGATGCTGCTCCTGCTTCCAGTTGCTGTAGCAGTCAAGGTAGGAATGTGTCATTAAAGTTACAACTAAGGAGAAAAGAAATGCTATTGATTGAAAATGGTTTCTGGGGGGGAAAACAGTGTCTAAACCTACTTTCTGATCCAACACACAGAACACAGCAAGTATGTTGTTAAACATAGAATCAAGGTAGAAGAGAAGAGGAGCATATTTCCCAGTCAGAAACAAAAAACCCACACACCAGAGGGTAGACAGGACGCACAGAAATCATTTTCAGAGTGTTAAGGGCTTGCCAGGTATTATAGATGCTGGTGGTGATAGCTTTACACATGCAGTGTGAAGGGAAGGATTAATGCACAGAAGAATTTAGCCTTGTGTTAGCTGACTCTTACACAGAGGAGCACTCTGCAGCTGTTTCCCTGAATCTCAAGCCTGACTGCACAATTGGATCACATGATTTGAAGTAAAAAAAAATCAGACCTAAAACTGGTCAACCAGCCTAGTGGTAAAATGTTGTACATAAGCTTAGTTCATGTTCTGAGCTCATTCCTCACTGTCCCACCAGAGGATGCAACCATTGCAGGAGCTGCATGCTTATTATCTGGGTGGCCTCATATATTCCCAAGGACCCCTCACCTTGAATATTATGGAATAGTAATTGTGTATGTGTATGTATCACTTGATCTCACCCTCCCCTGCAGGAAAACACGGTCCTGTGAAGCATCCCAATCAGCAGTCAGGGACACAGTCTGTAAATCCACAGACTGTAGCACTCTACAGTGGCACAAAGAACAGAGCCTAAGAGGAAGTGGTTTAGCCTTGGTATTGCTTCTTAACCTGAGCCCCACACACTTCCTGTTACATCCCCTACTGAAGCAGGGCACTCTTTGAAACCCATTAGGGCCGCAGTCTTTGAAACCCATTAGCCCCTTATTCATGGTGGAACCAGCAACTTGCTGTGGATCTCAAAGCCCATCAGTTTTTCAAGCTGCCAAGAATCCTTTTCAATCCATCATATGCAGCATTCATTTGGAAAAATGACCTATACAAATAGGATAATGGAGCAAGGCAGCTTACAGGAAGAACCACCACAGCATGGCTACAATCAGAAAGCCCTACAGGATCCAGGAGTTGGCTAGAATAAGACTAGGAGCCCAAAGGGGTTCTCAACACCCATCTGCCCTGTGACAGAGACATATTAACAAATATTTAGACTTCTTTCCCTTTCTCACCTATTGCATCTTTCCTTCTATACACTTAGCAACCCAGCAGTCTCCCATTCTCAAGGTCTCTACCTAACTTCTCAATATACCTTTTCTCTTGAGTGAGGCCCTTCATCATATTGCTTCTCTCCCAAGTTGGGCAAGAGAGAACAGTGGATAAAGTTCCACCTTCATGAGGCAAAGGAGGCATCAGCTCTAAAGATCTCATTCTTCCCTCCCATTTCTTTCACAACACAAATTATTAGGACGATGTGAAGGACTGAAGAAAACAGTATCCTGCAGGATGCATAGCAGTTACATTGGCATTCTTCCCTAAAAGCTGAGAAGAAAATACCTAAGCAACTTTTATTTGGTTCCCCTTGCATGTAAATAATACAATGCTACGCAATATTCTCATTAAAGACCAGCTTTTCCTCACACAGCAAAACCAAACACACATCTATGTTAGTCTCTGAGTCTGTCCCTGCACCTCCATCTTATTACCATTTTTTTCATCCCCTGACATATTCCCCCTTTCCTGGTCCCTTCTTTTAGCCTAGCTCTTATTTCATTTCTTTCTCCTCCTGCTCTGTCCCCATCACTTTTGCTCATCATCCCAGCATGCTTCTCGTCTATTCCTATTCCACACTGCTTTTGTTCGCACAGGGAGCAATGAGAAACAGGAAACATGGTCTCCTTAATCTTAGTTTCTGTGCCAAACACCACAGCAACCTCCAGCTTTCAAGAAGAAAGCAACTGCAGCAAGAATCCTATTCAGCTGCAAAAGCCCCAGTCTAAAGCATTTGCAGTATAGACAGCATCTTCAGATCTCATTATAGTCAAGTTTTAACAATTTTTACAAAGCAGGTGCAATTTTCAGAGGTTTTCATTTTGGGGTTTTTTTGTTTTGTTTCATTTTTGAATTGGCCAAACAGGATGGATTTTCACAAGGACAGCCAAGGGCAACTCTGATCCCAGGGCTAATTCTTGCCAATTTCTAGCTTCTATTCCAAAGCGTGAAGGCACTAAACCTTTTCAAAGAAAGGCATGTAGGATTTTTTTCCTCTTATTGTTAGAAAAACACTACCATTTTCCCCAAAAAAATCCCTGAATCATATTTATCTTTAGCTGAAACTTTCCGTATATTTTCAGCCCAGAAGGGAAAATGTCCCCCCAAATGATTAATGTCCAGCAATATTATAAGCAATTGAAGATAATAAGAAAGTGAAGACAGGTGTTACTGCCAACAGCACTTACACGTACAGTTACCCATTTTCATCTTTTTATTTCTGAATGCTTGAACTTTTTCAATGAGCTAACAAAAAAGCACAATTATTAACATTCAGTAATTTTAATCAAGTCTTTTTAATAAAGGGGATTTTTCCAGATTTCTTGTAATAATTTATTTGTAAGCTAGAGGAAGAAGAAATGTCAGAAAAAGCCATAATCTGAAACCAGGAAAATTCCCTAATGACATGCGTCTGAATCAGTGTGATTTGTTTGCTCCACACTTCACAGGAGCATTTTCCATTGCTTGCTATTTCCAGCAAACCACTTGAACCAATCCTAGAAACCAAATTTAATAGAGGGACAAGTTGTGCATTCATCCCCAGCCTCCAGTCACCTCAGCGAGGTGTGAACTCAGTCCAACCCTATTTCAATAAGATGCTAATTTCAATGACGTGTGACATTGAAATTAGCATTTCAGAGCTGAAGTCTTCCCTTGCTATTTGGGAAAGAAGGTAAAGTAAGGGTAAAGTGGCATGAATCCCTTCCCTGCTCTCTCTGACCTCTCTCTCTTGTGGGAGCCAGGAAGGTGCTATAAGGTAGTCAGTGTCTGACACGCTTCCCTTATGATGGAGCATGGGCTCACTCTGCTAGGACATGTGACTGAGTAGAGAACAGGCTGGAAAAGCTACAAGAAAAGCCAAGAGACCCACCAAAATCCATCACGTTATACAAGAAGGAGACACACAGCACAAAGGGTTCTCTGGATCTATTTCGTTCTTTAATATGTTTGGTGCAGATGTATGCAACTCCTGTGGTTTGCAGACCTCTAACATTATCAACCCAAACCATTTAAAACCCACTATAAATCAAGGGATTGGGTA
This sequence comes from Gavialis gangeticus, assembly GCF_001723915.1. Classification (NCBI taxonomy): domain Eukaryota; kingdom Metazoa; phylum Chordata; order Crocodylia; family Gavialidae; genus Gavialis; species Gavialis gangeticus. The sequence goes on along the minus strand of NW_017728992.1, from coordinate 166,754,561 downwards.
AAACTCCCAAGATATTTTTTAAATAATAAATTTCTTGGCCTCTGATTTCTGATCCTTCAGGGTACATTTGCTTCTCATTTTAAAGCTCTTAGCTATAATATGAAGAAATAGATGCTTACTTTAAAAAGTATGAAAACCTGAAATGCTCATATAATCTTCTATTTTAAGCAGCTGCAGAATCAAGAAAAACACCAAATATCACAAGATTGATGATAGAATCATGAGTTGATAACCATGGATCTTGCCTGACATGGCCACAATCCTTTCCACAGAAAGAAAGGAATGAGGAAAGCTGAATTTTCTCCTCCTGCATTTCGTCCCGGGAGGCGGGGGAGGGAATGTGTACATCGTCCTACTAACAAGCTCTAAACTGTCAGCTAAGCAGCAAAAAACCCCTCTCAACCAGAGAAGCAGCACTGGAAAAAAAAAGGCAGCAATACCTTTATGCTCTCCCATGACTTTGCCATACTACCATAGCTGGAAGGACAGTTTTATGTACCTCTTTATCCCCAGAATTATCTTTCTATTTCTCTCCCTCTCTTTGTAGCAGTTGCAGTGGATAGGCTTAAAGCTGTTTTTTTATATCTACTATATACATATTACCTGGAAAAGGAGTTTTAGGAAATCAAAAGCCATTCAACTTGAAAAATCAACAAAGGTCTTTACAATGGAAGAGGTCAGAACTTGGTTGTAGCTAAAATGGTGCACAAATTAGTGCACCAAAAAAAATCTCTCCCAACTTTACAGCCAAAAAAATCCTTTGTTTTTCACAATGTTCCGTTTTGCTGCCTGATCAAGTTATGAAGTGATTTCTGGCTTCAGATGTGCTGGGCCAATTTTTCTTTAAGTGCATCAGTAGATGCCCTTTTAAAAACAGTAAGAGAAAGTCAACTAAATATGATCATGCCTTGATCAGGAAGATGAACTAGATGATGTCTTGACTGGCTTTGCACCCTAATTTGCTATTACGCTGTGAGTATGCAAATTAGCATTATATTAAAAACAAGACAGAAAATACATCCTGTATTTTTCACATCAAATAGGTTTTTCTTCAGTGATAAGCCTGTATTAAAACCTAGAAAGACTTTACAAGGAGTATGAGCACACTACATAACTGCATGATCCTTCAGAATCCCCTCTTCAGTTTACAATCATGATAACCCAGTTAGTTGTGGGATTCAAACTGCCAAACATAACCACAACAGTTCTCTCTATTTCTGAGCTTTTACCTGCAAGAGACCCTCAATAAAGCAAATCAACAGGAAATCAGGTAAGAAGGGTAAAAATCAATGTTCTTCATAACTGAAAGCAAGAGTACTTTTATATTATTTCCAGATGTGAAACAATACTACTAAGCAGGCCAAACATGGGTTAAGAATTAATTTTGTGTAGCTGATGCTAAAATGGTTAAGGAAACTACAATGGATGCATCTAACACTTAAACATCTTCCCTTTACAAACCAGTGAGCTCCCAATCCATACAATGTATTATTGATAAACACCACTTTGCTCCTAAAATCCAAGGACATAGCATATTTCCTAGCACAGGCCAGGAAGCATGAGCTAGCCTGCAGTTTTGCCTGCTCTGTACCTGATGGCAATGGATATCTAAGAACTGTTCAATATAGCCAAAATAAATATCTTTGGGTGAGTAACACTCAAGGTAGTCAGGTTCATCCTCTCTGAAAAACAGACTCTGTCTTGCATCAGGGTATTTGCCACAAGTTAATAGACTGAAATGTTATTCAATAAGAGTCACTTGTTTTCTTATTTTAAGGTTTTGTACCAGTAGGACTTTTCCTGAATTTTAAATAACACAACGGTTTCTGAGCAAGTGAATACACCAGTGTTCTCTTAAGCTTTGTACTACACTAATTACCTTTATTACAAAAGTATTCCACTTCTTCACAGCTCAGATTCTCAGGTTCAAATTCTGCAGAAAAGCTTTCCTCCAATGGAAAGTCTTCTTTTGAGATAATGTCGTTTTCCTCAGACAGGCACTCTTCTTCTTCATCCTCGATGGCATCTTCAAGGGGCCCTTTAAAAAGAATCAAGGACACTGTACCAAAACCATCTAACAGTACCATATTAAATAAAACCTTATGTTGTCAATTTATAACTGAAGGGTTTTAATTAGGGTCCTCACTTCCACTGCTGAACTGGGTATTTCTAAGAGCTGGTCAAATAATATAAATTTGACAACTTAACCCAAGTTTTTGGCCATTCTTTACGTTAATGCTATTACATTATTATTTACAATCTGTTTATGTATTTACTAGCATATACATTTTAAATATGCCAAAATGTTACTGTGCTTATAAAAATATTTGCTAATCATCTTTTGTGTCATTCAGCCTGTTGTAGTATTTAAACCAGATATTCCTAATAATGGAAGTTCCACATGCAGAGATGCAAGTACAACCCTCCTTGTGGTATTTTGTTAAGTATTTTCATTTTACACCAAATTCTAGTTAGCATTAAAGCTGCTTAAGAGACCTAGACAGAGTCTTTTAGCCAATGAAGAGTTACAGCATAAATAGTAATAATTTGAACTTCACCACATTGCTCTAACTTTGCATCTCAACCCTGGTGTGGCAAAGCCAGTCACAAAGAAGTAAAAGAACAGTTCCATAGTCTCTGTGGTCATATATTCCTGGGCTTGTTTAACAGACTATCAGGTAATTTTTATATTGTTTGAGCAATACATCTTACAAGGATGGACACAATCCAAGAATGGAAAGATCTTTTCAGCAGGGCACTGGACCCAATGATGTTCAGAGGTCCCTTCCAGCTTTGCAAGCTATGAATCTATGAACCCACTGATTCATTTCAAAGAGACCAAACAGCCATCAGATGGTGAAGTACTGTCTTGGGAGAACAGTGATATCAAGCTAGTCACTGGACTAAGACCCTAGCTTGAACCTGAACCTGTGCCCTAAAGGGATTGTTCTGTTCCCCAAACCCTTGCCATCCACTCTTTAACAAGGGCCTTTATTGAAAAAATGCCTAAGGGACTTACCAGTTCATAAAGCCCCACATTATCATAATAGAATGTAACAAAAGTCATAAATTTGGTATCTGCTGAAGAGCAAAAAATGTAGGCACTTTATGTTCATTTGTTAATATTAACTACCTGGTAAAGACATCTTTTTTTTTTTTTTTTTTTTTTTTTTTAAAGATACACAATTTTACCTGAGATTTTAATAGAGATTTGAAATAATTGAATGTATTTTAATTGAACTGAGATTTTAATAAAGTCTATACTTTTCAAAATCCATCTTAAGAGTGGATTTCAAAAGACAGATTTCATTATACATGGTTAAGGCTTGAAGAAAAATTACACATTCCTCTCTCTGATGAAAGCATGGTCTCATTCATAATTGACTGAAGATTTCTTGCTAGAAATGAAAGCTAGTTTTCTAATGAAAAAAATGTAATTTGTATTTATATGATAGTTTTCCAGTATTAAAAAATACTACTTCTATGTAATCTGTAATACTGAGATGCAGAACATAAATGGTTCTGTGGCACTCAATGAAGAGGGAGGGATAAAGTTGTTAAAAGAAATCGAATATTGACTGTTCTATAATTTCATATAGTTTATTATAAACCAGTGACTGCCTCTATTGTATCAAGTAATCAAATTCATTTGGGGCTAGACTGTGTAACACTTGCTCAGAAAAATAAGATGCTTGCCTTTTATTGAAACCACTGAGTGAGATTCCCAAATCAGCATACTTTCGTTACCTTCAATGGTACTATGCTGATTTATGCCAGCTGAGAAGCCAACTCAGAAGGTTCATGTGAATATATAATCACCACAGTAAGTAAGGGTTACACAATCTAGTACTTCTAATAAGTCCCCTGAAACGGCTTTACGAACACTCATTGCAAGTCCCCTGGCACGGCTTTATGAACACTCGTGGTGCTCTGGAGAGGTGCCGGAGGCCTGGAAGAGGGCCAACGTGGTTCCCATCTTCAAAAAGGGGAGAAAAGAGGACCCGGGGAACTACAGGCCAGTCAGCCTTACCTCGATCCTGGGCAAGCTGTTCAAGAAACTTATTCTGGCACGCATCCAGGAGGGGCCAGAAGGGAACGGCATGCTCAGGGGCAACCAGCACGGGTTCATCAGCGGCAGGTCCTGTCAGACCAACCTGGTGGCCTTTTACGACCAGGTCACTAAATCATTGGATGCAGGGGTGGCAGTGGATATAGTTTTCCTAGACTTCAGGAAGGCTTTTGATACTGT
>NW_017728992.1:166726373-166749816 GCF_001723915.1 Gavialis gangeticus | reverse complement strand
TGAGGGGGGATCTTGTGGCCTGTTATAAACTGGTTAGGGGGGATCAGCAGGCGCTGGGGGAGTCCCTGTTCCCCCGAGCGCCGCAAGGAGTGACCAGGAACAATGGTCACAAGCTGGCGGAGGGAAGGTTTAAGTTGGACATCAGGAGGCGCTACTTCACGGTCAGGGCGGCTAGAGTCTGGAACCAGCTTCCAAGTGAGGTGGTGCAGGCTCCCACCCTGGGGGTTTTTAAGAGGAGGTTGGATGATCACCTTACTGGGGTCATTTGACCCCAGTGCTCTTCCTGCCACGGCAGGGGGTCAGACTAGATGATCTGCTCAGGTCCCTTCCGACCCTAGAAACTATGAAACTATAATAATTTTCTTGGATGGCTAAAGAAATAAAGTTACAAACCAAAGTATAATCATTATCAACTGCATCTTCTTGTAGTCACAGAAGTCAGCAACTAGAAGGCATAGAGAATGAAGAGTGGACATTAATTTATACATGGCTAAGTTGCTCCACAAAACAACTGATGACATATCAGGAATATATATTGGGGAAAAGATGGACTGGTGTAGTTCCATGAATTTCATTTAAATCAAGAACTTCAGTTTCTAGTTCTATTGCAAGTTCTGATTGCAATATTGAGATGATGTTTTTTTTTAAAAATACAAACACAACACATACCACAGATAACATCAAGAAGTTAAACTGGAGTTTATTAGTGTATTGTATGTATATGTAATATAAATTGGTAAGAGACTACAAACTTCAAATAATTTAGTCATTAATACCAAAATTGGGGGAAAATATTTAATAAATATTGTAACAAGCCAATAATAGTCTTCAATTTAACAGACAAAAATTCTGAGTTTCAAAATAGATGATCTAATTGTACCTTCTGGCTCTACTGACTCTATTAACCCATGACACAGTTACTCTATATATGTATGTTTCTGTGAATAACTCCAGTAAGCAACAGTATAAATTGCACTAATGTACAGAAAAGGGAAAAAAACTAATCTCAGTAAATACAAAATTTCAACTATTGATAAAAAGAAATCACATTCTGTATCTTGCCAGATATGGTCTTATGTTCCTAATGTATTTTTCAGGCAGCTTGTACTTAAAAGAAATATAACTATCAGTCAACATTTCAGAATCTGACTTCCTGCTGAAATATTGGTTTATAGTCATTTTACTTTCCAAACAAGATTCCTTTGGAAAATATATTAACAACATATGAGCAATCCAGTTGGCATGTTATGATGTTATGTTTATGCCTGTTTATAGATATTAGACCAGTTTCTTTGACTGGCTTACCAGTATATAGTTAACATCCTAATAATTACCATATAGATGTTAAGAAAGAAATGAAAGTGTAGTTCATATTTTTTATGTGCATCAGTCTTAGAAATATACAGTTCATAAAGTCACATTGACATTGTTTCCAAATAATCAAAAGCCTCATCATTTAAGTGCCACTACAAAGAAGTACAGAACCAATCAAAAAAGCAGTAACAGAATTGCACTCTGTATTTTTTTTTTTTTTTTAATAATGCCAGGACTAAAAGCATGAGGCAAGGATTTTTGTGGGTGACATCCTTTATTGGACCAACTGCTTAAAAGATAGCATCCAAAAAAATCCTTGCCTTTCACATCTCTCTCAAACCATTACAACTACAACACCACTCCAACACTAGACTAAAAACATTTATTTTCAAAACACTTCTGTGGATAGCTCCCAGGTACAAATCATTCTCCTAACTTGTACATGCATCTGGCTAACTATGTGAAACTTGTGAAGCACATGCAAAAAATCACTGATTTTATATGGATGTATGGATTTTTTTTTTTGGTATGCACAAGATGCACATACACAAATCACCAATGTGTACATTCCTGAAATGCTTATATACCTAGCTATCCCAAGGCAAAGATCAAGAAATCAGCCAAAGTCAGGACCCAAATTAAAATGATGGGGAATTTTACTAAAATGGAGGGGTCACATGTACCTAAAGGATAAAGAGTCAGTATTTTTTAAACCTAATGGTTAAATTGCATTTTTTTTTTTTTTTTTTTTTTTAAAAATTTTTTTACAAATTGATTCCATGCCCATTCTTGCCACAGTTAGTTACTACCTTGCTACCCAGGTAGTGCTACTAAAAACTACCATAACCAGATTTTTAAATGAAATAGTTTTAATAGAGTGAAACACAGTTAGACACTTCTTACTGTAAGGATAGCATCAGATATGATAGCACAATTCAATGTTTATTGATTTTTGCCTTTCCATAAACAAAAATTTTGATGCTCCATTTCTGAAGCTAATTATCACCTCATACAATAGGTGAAACATCAGTAAGACTATTATTTGCATAGTAAAATAAAGAAAAACTAATTTATTACCCTTGATTAAGCCGTTTCTTTATTTGACAATGTATATTTAGAGACGTACACTGAGTTTGCAACTACCGTAGACGTCAGAATTTTACAACTTCTCTGAAGTTACATTTTCTGGATTAAGGCAGACACACAAACTTTGCGCAGAGACCCATCTGACTTTTCTACATAAATGCTTCGGATAGTGAGTGACTCTGAGAAAACCAACTAAATTAAGTATGAAGTCTTCAACGGTACACAAGCTTGTAGTGGGGTTTCAAAAGTTAACTCCCTAACACCTGCATGTGATTTGGAAAATCTCTCCCTTTGTGGAAAGAACAAACTGATAGTACAGAACACAAATGACCTACATTATTTGCCTGGTCTACAAAGAGCTCTTTCAATTTCTTCTTCCTTTTACAAAAGTATCACCATTTAAAACTAGAGTCATAAAGACAAAGAGAGGTGAAATCCTGTTCTACTCTGTTTCAGCCGTTCTCTCTGATGTAGCATTTTTCCTCAGTTGTTTGGATTAACTAATATGCTGATGTATTACCTTCAATACATTTGGATTACTAGGTGCAACTAAATCTATTTAGTTAGTAGTTTAGTCTGTGCATTCCTTTTAATTCCTTGATTTAATTTGATGTGTATCATTTGTTAATAGTACTTTTAAATTTATAGTAAAATTGTAGTATGCAAGCATTATATATTTTCCTATCTTATTGCTATTTACTCAGCAGAAGTAAGCTTCAATCCTTATTTTGTTGAAAAATATGAAAACACATTTTACCATGTAGAAAATACCAATGATATAATAAACATGAATTAAAAAAAAATAGGGGTAAAACAAACAATCAAACAATATGGCAAAAGAATTAATCTAAGTAATTCAACAAAAACTCCTCTGGTGGAAGAACCTACTCGCTTGTGTTGGGATTGGATTCCTGAAATAAAGTAGTAAATTTTAAACCCAGAAGATTTAGGACTTCAGGGTTCATTCTGGGGGATGAGGTGGGTAGCATAAATGCTGTACTTTGCTTTAACAATTTTTTTTTTTTAATTTTAATGTAGTTTCTTTCTGTAGGGGCTTTCTAAAAGAATTTGATGCAATCAGAAAGACCAGATAACTTGGTAAGGAGTTAAGAATTTCCAAATGCACTTAGATAAAAAGCTTAATTTCTGATCTTAAATAAGCTACTATAGGCAACTGAATTATATATTTCTTCAGCCCAGACTTCACACTGGGAACTGAGAAAGTGTTTCCTTTATGAGACATTCACACAGTTTAGAGCAGATCTCAATTCCTATACTGAGCTTCCTATAAATAATAAAGTATATTCAGATAGCCTTAATTCTAAAATAAATGTTTTATTTATTAAAAACATGTTTTAAAAACAAAGAAGGGAAACTTGCACTAAATCACAAGTAAAATTAACAACAGCAACGAACGAGTAAATGCAGCAAGAAACCCGTATGGCTTAATGGGCACAGTAGTCCACTTCAGAAAAATCACCACATATAATTTGATCCAAATAACAATATCTACTCAGGAGAGACTGACGAGTGAACTGCATGTGCCTTCATGGAGAAAATTACTTCTGATTGAGGCCACTTGGCAGATCAGTATGAGAAAATCTGAACTGTAGCTCCCTAATTTGTACCAGATTTAGGGATATACAGGCACATATTTTCTAGCATTATTAGTCTCTTAACCATTAAAACACAAATATATAGCTATTTTTATTTATTTTCAAAATGTACATAAACATGGAGGTAACCGACCACTTCTTACAGTGCACAAACAGGCAACACTGGCAACCCTTTCCCCTCATCTCTAAAAATAAAAGGAAAATATAAATCAAAGTGCACGGGTGACGTTTACAAAAAAGTGACTGAAAGCATTTCACGAAAGAAAATGGGTAATGTGGGAATGGACTGCCGCAGCAGTTCTCTTTTCCTGTAAGAGAGGAAATGCAGCTTACAGCGAAACATCCCTCCAGAAGAGCAGCTGCCTTTATAGGCACTCTGGGCCTGATGCACCAATGCATTATTTCAGTTTCATGATGATATTATTCTAATTAAGTCAATGAGGTTAGAAAAGCATAAAACCCAAAGAAATGCTGTGGTGAATCAAATCCTATCATCAGCCTCTCCCTAAGTAGCAAACCACTTTAGCCTGTGCTCAAAGTTAAGCACATGCTTAAGTGCTTGCTGCACAGTGTTTTGCTTAAATGCTTTGCTCCATGCTGTAGGGAAGTCTCACTGAAATCATTAACTCATTAAATCATAAGTGGTTAACTTTCTTCCCAGCCTCCACTATTCCATGGCATTCTGACAGCAGCAACATCAAACAATCCTCTTAGTAAATTAAGGCGGCTTGAGAATGCCTACAAATCCTTACTGGTGAGTGGCTGGGGAGAGGTTAATGAGTATAATCAGTAGTTGTAGTAGTATTAAATAATAACACTTCTCTATTAAAAAAAAAAAAAAAAAAAAAAGAGTCATGTGCATTGCCTAGTCCTAAAACATACCAGATCCACAGGATGAATTTTTGATGAGCTTGCTGATTTACCCAATGTTTTCTCCGGCTGATAGAATGCTTAGGGTGTGGACAAATGTAACAACTTAAACATTCCCAAGGGTAACCAGTTGGAAGCCGTTTTTAAAAATATAACTGTTCTGAGGCATATAGTCTGTGTTAAAACCACAGGTCCCGGGTGTCTGGATTCTGGAAAATCCACTCATTTGTTTTCTTGTACAAATAAAATCACTTTCTCAAAAACAACCAGGGAAGGAGGTAACACCACCGGCCAAACAGGATTAGTTTAACGCGCATGGTGGAAATGTTGAGAAATCTGTTCCTAGAAATTAAACTGAAAATACAGAGTATAGGACAGTATTCAACCCATTCCATTTCAAAATGAGCATGAGATGAGGACACTGCAGGCTGATTCTGGGATTTTCTCTTCCTGTAGAAAATACTTGGTACAAGATAAATTCCTCCCGTGTTTTTATTGGCCCTAGGAAAAGTCATCTCTAGCCAGAATGATTCTCAGCATTCAGAGAAAGGTCTGAGCTCCATAAATATTAAACGAAGCAGCCTGGCTTCTTCAATTTGGAAAGAAACATTAACACAGGATTCTCAGAAACCTGCCCGCCAACATATTTTTGGCCTTCCCCAGCGTTTCAGGTATACTTTATAGAATTTCCAAAGCACTGATGCTGAAATTACACTAGTTCACAAGCTTTTTTTTATTGGCTGTGCTCTTTATGCATACTTATCATCTTCCACCGCTGTGAAGGCATGGGATGCTAAAAATATAGCAGATGAGTCCATGGGAAAACGATATTTTCATGATAACTTTATTTTCCACTTTTGGTTTCTGTCCCGGGGTCAGGAATCTCAAACTCTGTTCAGCTCTAACTACCTGGTTTACAACATTATCGTTAACATACCATGGGAATCTCCCAAGCTGTAACAATATGGCTGAGCCATAAAGTCCAGAAGTGAGGGAGCAGAGCTTCTGGCTCACATTGGTGACATCAAGGAACATTTGAATGTCTTGCTTTACATGTAATAACTCCCAAACTACAAACATGGCACATTGTTCTCTGAATGTCTTTCAGCACTACTGAAGTCTTTGGTTCTCAGTTAATATTGCTTTCAAATGGCCATGAATTTTCAGGGAATAATAAATTAAAACTAGCCCTCCTCCCCCAGAAGCGAAGGATAGCATCTTCATTGTGCAGTTCCCACCAATGTTGGAAAAAAAAAAAAAAAAGACTGAAAGAGTTAAATCCCAGTTCCTGCAGCCCGGCAACATACAGCACCACCTAATCCCTGGAGCTGACTGTAAAATGAATAGCTTAAAATTACAAGCACACTCCTAGCAATAAGTGATTGGCACTCAGGCACATACCACCATATCTGTTCAGTAACTGGGAAAACTTAAAAATCATTCTTAGGAAGGTCAACACATGTCAAATAACATCACTTTAAAACTTAAAGAAAACTATTCTCTCCTTAGTCTATGGAGATGCTCTGTTAAGATTAATCAAGTCATTTTTGTAATTCCTAGTTGTCCTACTGTTAGATTTTCAACAGCTCCACTCAGATGCCAACTTCTAGATATTCAATACCTTGCAAGCACACTTTAAAGTCTTCTGGTATAGCCATCTTGTATATTGGCAACATTAAATACTTCCTTCCATTTTGAAAAATTCAGCCAGTTTGAGAATTTCCTTGCACTTTAAATGGAGACTTATTGGAACAAACAAGCGCTCTCTCAAACTGGCAGAAACTTTTTCAGGGCACTTTAAAGAACAATTTAATGAGGAGAGAATAGGAGGAGAGCTGCTCTTTGGACACTGTTAATAAATGCTAACGTGATGTAATTGAGCTTAACAGCAAAAAATAAAGTATATTTCTTTAGTGAAAAAAAGGAACTATTTTAAATGAGTAAGTTCGTCCCGCAGCCACTCACTTTTAACATAAGTTGCATCAGGGGATCTGGTAGGAAGGAAACATTTTTATTAATTTTTTTCTTATCTGCAAGCAGAATGTTGATTTTTTTTCATTTACGTTCCTTGCCCGCAGGTAGCAGACCAAGAAAATCATATAGTAGAAATTTTTCCTTTTGATTAATTTCTTTCCATGTGTTATGTTATTTCTTATATATAATTGATTTCAGGTTTTGCTCGTAGCTGTACATCTTTTTTTATATCTGCACCTACTGCCTGCCTTCAATCAAGAAAGTTGAAGGAAATTACCTGAATTTTGTTAAGTTTATTAAAAAGAGCTCTGTGAGTATTTAAATTGAGTTTTGAAATGCTAATACAAGACAGATATTAAAGAATTTTAATGGTGGGTTCAATTTGACCCAAAGACTGTTGTAGAAAGGGTCAAATTTTATTCAAATTATTTCTCTGCAGTAAAAATATGAACCCTTTGATTCTATAAAAGTGGATTAATATTCTTCATTGCTAGGTCTTCAGCACTTTGGTGCATAGGAGCATTAACTATGCTTGTATACAAACTTTTCAAAGACCTTATAAATTCCAGTAATTTGGACCTTCATATTCATTTACACTGTAGTCTTCCCTTCCCTTACTATTATCTAGGAGACCACAGTAAAATTGGTGAGTGCCTACTGCTCTGTCCTTCTTAGAGCCAAGACAAGAATACTTTCTCACATTTGAAAAGTAGTATACAAGTACACTCTCAGAGCTGAAGTTCCAATTCTGGAGGAGAGTCCAGTGAAAATCATGTACTGTAGTACACTTATAACCAAATTTCTTTATAATTTATCACCTTCCAAAAATGTGTGGTCTGGCCATCTCACTAGCAGTAAGTGATTGTAATGGATTGCCTTTACTGTGCTCAATCAGAAAAGAGAATTTACGTGCTGATCTTAAAATATATTGTTGTTTCATTTATTGTTACTTTTAAAATAAATGTAGAGTGGAATGGCACTCATGACAGCTTTGTGGCCCTTTTGACAGAACAGCAAGAACATGGCATCTTTTTAAAAGATACAACATAGGCAGTAACACCACATCTTTATTCATAGTCCCAATCCTATACTGAAATGACTACTTCTAGAAATAAAGGGAAGTTGAAGTTGTAAAGATGCCTATCTAGCAAACTAAGGTAACAAAATGATTGCCAAGTGCACTAACAGTGAGGGGTGTGATATGGACATTTCATATGCAGAAATTGGACAGAGTCTATGTAATGATATGCAAGGTATTTAACACTCAAAATTACAACACAAGAGGCTCATGTGGGGCTTCTAGAACTCTAGGTACAACTTTGTCTTGTGACATTAAAAAAATAACAAAAGCAAACTGGAATTCTACTTCTACAGGCATTTAAAAGTTCATGACATTATTTGCATGTCAGTCATGTCCTTTTGAACATCTCACAGGATAATGTCCATCTACAACCTACTGTACATTTCAAATTTTAAACTTAGTTTCTTGTGTTTATACTGAATTGTGGTCCCCATGTCGGTCATATCCAAAAACTGTGTTGCTTTATTTTATGATGTTCCTGAGAGGGTTTAGTACAGATTATAGTTAGTACAAAGCTGCCTGATCAGGGTTTTACTTTTGATCTACATCTCAGCTCTATATGTTCCTTGTACTACCTCCTGATTAAACTGGATAACAGAAAGGTAAATGGTGGTGAGCAGTACCAGAAAAGCAATGAGTATCTGATTCTCCATCATGGAAACTACTGCTATCCAATGAGCAGAAATTTTTTCAAAAACACCTTACCAAATTAGGTATCTAGGTTCAGCTCTGAAGATATTCAAAGGTTGCCATATAGGAGGATTATAACAAGTTCTTAAACAAGCAAGGGGCCTAAATCCTGTTGGTAGCCAACTTTCTTAGTCACTTTTAGAAAAAACATTGCATGTCTATCTACATCCTAAAAATGCCTTTGTAAATCTAAATTTTAATTTCTATTGATTTCCAGGGGAGTTAGACACCTAACCTGCTTAAGCACTTTTGAAAATATTTATCAGTTACTCTTGCCTGAAAGACAAATGTTTAGTTAAATATCTCATTATAATGACATTGGACCTTAAACCCTTTTTTCTGCCTCTACCCCTTACTTAAATTATGCCCTTATGGGTTAGGCAGAAGTACACGCCTTTCAGTAACAAAGATGAGAATCATCCTGGGGTGAAAGCAATGAAGACAGGGCACTTCAGTATGTTTACCTTACAGTAAACTGAAGTCAGCTCTAGATGGAAGTAGCAAAATTATTTTAGAGTAAAACTAAGGCATCTTACCTCCATTATACTTTATGCTTTTGGCTCAAAGTTCACATGCACAGTAGTTTCCTTCAGATCAAAAAATGCAGTTTTTAAGAGAGAGAAAAAGCCATCATATGTTCAACACCTAACCAGTTAATCATAAGCAGAAAATTCTCTAATGAACAAGCAGAGGAAAGACTCCTATATATAGGTTGTGAAATTAAACAACATAGAACATTACTCAAAATCTTGTTTTCTATTACTTACCATTTCATTATTTTCATTTCATCAAAAATGAAAAAAGAGAAACAATTGACAACAAAAAGCAAGGGGAGCACACAATGAATTATACCCACTGGAAAAGTTTAAAAGAAGAGAGTATTTAAACCAAATTTTGGAAACTATTAAGAGCTTCCATTCCACAGATAGAAGCAGTCAGGTCTGCAATGCATTTGACTAACTGCATCTGATTAATTTATCTAATCCGTTTTTCTCAACTGCGGTCCCAGTTAGATCACCATTATATGACATAATCTCATCTCCTCTCTATCAGTCGTCAGCACTTCCTCCCTACAGGCTTGACAACAACTGGTCCTTTACAGGCCCTCAGTGTTGCAAGACAGTGACACAGCCACTCAAAATGCCGTGCCATTAACTTCTTGGGTGACCCTGAAGAAGTCACTTAGTCTTTCTGTGGGAGCCATCAAGTATGCTTACTTGTCACGGTTTCCATTAGATTACATGCAACCTACCATTCCACTAGCACCTCTGACCCCAGTGTTACGTTGGTACGAAAGACAGCAAGTGAACAAATGAATGAATATGGAAGAAGAGAGAATCATGTCCCGTTAATTGTAGGATGGCTCTGAGTTAAATCAAAGCGATTTAAATCATAATTTAAATCACTGGTCAGGAAGCCTCAATGTAATCATTGTTTTCTACAAAAATTGAATTCTTGTTGTTTAATATACTTAATTCATTTAACTTCTTGAAACTTTGCACTTTTAGGGAGAGGTAAGGGCTTGATTCTGTGTACACAAATTTGCAGAGAAACAAGAGGGCCAATGGGTAGGTGATCAGGTCTGTTCTCTCTCATCTCCATATACTGCTGTTAACAAGGAAGTTAGCTCTGGAGACAAATCTAGTTTGAGAACTGAAACTAAGCATCACAGAGATGCTTAATGGGATCTTCTAGACTGAGCACTGAGTCCCATTGAGTAGAGCAGTTTTCTTTAACCTTTACTAATCTACAGAGGAGCCTTTGGGAACCCCACAAGATTGGGCCCCTAATACAGTCCATGGCCTATTGTGACCTTTTTATAAAACTTTTCTAAAAAGGTTACATGAATATTTTGTCACAAATAGTATAATTCCAAATTATGATCCCTATTCCATGATAACTTTGGGCTTTAACATATCTTAAAATTATCTTGATATGTTTTTTTAAAAAGCATCTTAAAATATCAAAAAATACAATTAAATAAAAAAAATCTGACAAATAAAAAAATGCAAAGTTTGGATGACAAAAAATGTTGATTTTTTTTTTTTTATCCACCCTGGTTACTTCTACCTGCTATTTATTACATTAGTCAATTTTTCCAGAGCCAACTTTCATAAGTTACCCATCCAATGTGATACTTCCCCCTCTTCTATTTCCCACTCCACAGAAATAATTACAAGCAGCTGAAAATGAAAGGTAAAACAGCATAATCTTTTCCAGTTTTAGGAAGACAAACTCCATTTTCATTATACCTTGACTCTGGACATTTTTTAACCCAACAGAGCAAGAAACAGTTATATTTACACTAACCAATCAACATCTGTCAACTAACAACTCTCTGCACATGACATGTAGCTCTGAACAATCCTATAAAATCCCTGGGGAAAAGCAACAGAGAATGTCACCAATTCGTTTTTCATTTTGCATCCTTTCCTCTGGGCGTACAGCACTGTGGTACTTGTTATAAAACAACAGACACTTCCTTGCATGCCTTAATCTAATGACTCAAAAAACTCCAACATACAGGTAACATGCTGGCTGTTTTATGCTCAGTAAGCTTTTTTTTTTTTTTTTTTTGACAGCACTTCTCATCTAGCAAGTATCACCATGCAAAGCAGTCTCAAGCAGGATATACCAGCTAAGCTGAATTCTCTTACATGTGCCTAAGTGACTCTCGGAGCATAAAGCTATTTGGAACATTAAAGCTTGCAAAACAGAGATGGGTTCACTCTGTATCTAACATCAGTAGAGTCTTATGGACTACATACCAATCACAAGCCTTTTTCAGGTGATCACACAAGCTGTGAGTGACAGAGATACTAGTCTTAGCTAATCATCTCTCTCACTCACCTGCTGAAGGAAAAATGTGATGCAAGCAGGATCACTTTGAAGCCACTAATGATGTTGCTGCACTGCATTTAATGGACAGCATGTTAGCTACGATGAAAGAGGAACCTCACATCGAGAACATTAATGGATCAGAGAAACACACACTCATTACTCACTGCAATTTTGCATCCCCAGTTTAAAGACACCATATTCCAATTTCTCTCATAAAGCAAGGTTATCCTGTACTACTGCAGAAAAACTAAAATTCATTCCTGTTTCTTTAATATTTTCTATTTTTGTATGTGGTTACAAACTACCTGTTTGTTTCTAAGCATTTGCTCTCTTCTCTTCTTCCCTTCTAGCAGCTCCTCATTTTCACAATAAAATCAAAAGAAGACACAGGACACATGGAATCTGGTCTCTCCGTGTTGTGTAAGCCAATCGATCCCAGGATCCCAGGATGCTTTGCACCTCCCAGCAAACCCCCCACCCCCGCCTCACAGGGTGAGCAGGCTAGCCTTGGCCCACGCTGTCTGCTCCAGTTGAGCAGAGAGACATGCTCTAGTACCACCCCCACCCCCCAGTTTATGGCCTGGGCCACTGCAGGCATGTGGCTACATTTCCAGAATCAAAACTGAATATCTGTTCATTTGCTTATTGGCTCAACACACTTATCACTGTGACTCCCTTTACAGTTTGATATTCCTCTTTACATTACTTTTCTTCCCCCATGCTCTCCTTTGATAAACGACTCTGTCCTTTGCTACAGGACAAATGTGGCCCCACAGCCCAGATGGCGTCATCTGCTCTATGGAGTTGTGAACAATGAAGTTTCATATGTAGCACTCTGCCTTGCTCAGCATTAGAACCCAAATGCAAACTACAAACATGTACCTTTAAAGTTTATACTTATCTCCTTAACATAGATCAGTCAAGAATTTTAATATAGCAGGATGTCTAAGGGACATGTACCTAGAGAAACATCATGTTCAACATCAGTGGTGCTCAATGTATGGCCCATGGGCCAGATCCAGCCCATAGAGGCCTTCAGAGGTCTGAATATTTGGTGGTGGAAGAACTGTAATAGCATTAATTGCTGCCCCAGAGCTGCTCTCCCACAGCCATGGCAATGAATACTGCCACTGCTTCCCGAACACCAAATTTCTAAGCCTATGGGGAGTGCCATAGACTAGATGTCATAGCTTCACATGCCAAAACTACACTGGTGCACAGGGCCAGTCCAATGAATGAGGCAGTCCACAGCTGGTTCCAGCATGGGAAATCAGGTCCACATATCAACCCCATGACACTCATCTGGCCCACTGGGTCAGATATTTAAAGTAGTAGTGCTCAACCTCACTGGTAGGCCTGAAGCAAATATAAAGGATAATTTGGAAAATAAAAATATAAATACGTTAGATGCTAAGGTTCTTAACCAGTCATTTTTCTAACAGGTTCATGCTGAAATCAGTGGCAATTTACCTGATTAAGGGCCTTACAAGTTGACCAATAACATCATCATCATCATCATCATCATAATAATACTACTTAGGAATGTCTAAGAGCTGTACAAGCATTTGATTCATTATTTATGATCTTTAGGACCCCGGGTGTGAGATAAGTAACTAGGCTTCATTAGCAATTTTGAACTCTATTATGGAGTTTATCAATATGCAAGGCAAAAATCGAAGCATCTCAAATTAGAACAGACTCTTCAGATTAGAGTGCAACAGAAATGAATGGTGCATGCTCTATGTAGAAATCAAATAACCTAAACAAAGCCTGGTGGCTTGAAGAGCAGCAGTTAGCTACAAAGCCAGTAATACTACAGCCATTAGCATTGCCCCTTTGATCCGAAACAGCCCCAACCTGGAGGATCCATTCCTGCAGAATAGTAGTGGGTCGTTCCTCTTCCAGGACATTTCTAACCTCTGAGTTTGCAAACAAAATTTTATAACTGTGACAATACTGTTAACTGTAGTGGTTCTGTAAAGTAGAGTATTATAGTACCATAGGGGGCTTTTAAGAGTCTTAGAGAGTAAAGCTCTATTAAATCATTAGCGGCTTAAAATAAAATACAGTGAAAGGCTGATAATCTGTAGTTAATCAATTCACCTACTTTATCATCAGTAAAAAATTTACAGATATGCAAAAAGAAGCTGCCAAAAATTAAATATAAACATTCTGTAGTGTAGGTCTTATTATTTTTCAATATATGGTATTGTACATTTGTTAGTACATTCTCAATTACTTAACATAATGAAAGTGAACCACAGTCCTTAAATAAAAATACATATTTTGCTTTGGTCTTTAGCTTACTTCACAATGTGCCTCCTAATCAATAGTGAGGTTTAAATAAATAAAATTCTTCTGAAGTCAAGTTTCTTTTCTAGCAATTCATTTTAAGTAGGAGTGACTATGGCCCACCACATTTGAAGCCCAGATACTGCATCCTTTCTCAGCTTACATAGACTGAATGTGGAGCAAAGTAGCATCTTAGGGACTAAATGTATTAAGCAGTATTTATATTGCATTTCAGATCCAGTTGAACTGAGATGACAAAAATATAGTGTGAAAATGTGCATAGTATTTCCTGAAGAATTAAATGAGGGGTGAAAGGTCCACCCAAGCCAAACAGACAGTCTGGCCAGCATGATCAACATGCACCACTTTCTGTAGTCTGTTGCACAGAAGGAAGTGATGTGAGCATCACATTCAACCACCTTTGACTCCCCAGCCTCAACGACCTCGTACACATTAATAGTTGGGTTTTCAGGCAGTAGCCTTTGGCACAAGCCCAGAGAAAGATCTGTGGAGTTGTGAAGAGAGGTCTTAACTGTTCTGCCTCTGCACCCCTACTGTAGATCGAGTGCTGATCCAAAAAACAAAAAGGCATCAGATGCCAAACAAGGTAGCAGTCACCTTAGAAGGTACACAATTTAGAATAAAACTGTAATTCACCCTGTGAGAAACTTGTTTTCATGTATATTTTCTTAGGACTTCTTTTGGGCTAGGGACAGCAATTACACATAAACTGCTAAGTGACTGGAGACCAGTTCAAATCTGTAACACAACAGAAGTTCAATGCATATAAGCCACGTCAAAATGACCAAAACTAGTTTAAGATAAACCTGGATGGGTCAGTATCAGACTTAATTGATTTGGATTAAATTGGTTTATTGAACTTCTGTCCCAGATCCCTTCAGATTCAAGTTAACTCACAGTCCCCCAGGATCCCAGGATGCTTTGCACCTCCCAGCAAGCCCCCCACCCCCGCCTCACAGGGTGAGCAGGCTAGCCTTGGCCCACGCTGTCTGCTCCAGTTGAGCAGAGACACATGCTCTAGTACCACCCCCACCCCCACCCCCCAGTTTATGGCCTGGGCCACTGCAGGCATGTGGCTACATTTCCAGAATCAAAACTGAATATCTGTTCATTTGCTTATTGGCTCAATCTACACAGCTTAGCATAACCTGCAAAGTTTAAATCGATTCAGCCTTCAGCTTTTTGACTGTACTTAGCCTTGAGAAACAGCTGAGGGTCCAAAAAAACAAACAATTTGTTACTACGATTATTCTGGAAATAAACGCTGCACTTTCATGTCCCAAGCATATGAATTTTCCTGTTGATATACTTATTCTCTCAGTGCTGTTTTCAGTCACCATTTCCAGTTCATTTCATTTCAGTCAAATAACTAATTCCACCTTTTTCTAGCAAAATAATAAAGTGCTATAAAAAGGAACCAGTAGGAAATGTCATGTGTTAAATGCCACTTGTTACCAGCTATAGCTTTGCTTAGGAATTCCATGAACAATTTAGGATTGACAAAATATACTGAGCTTCTGCTAGAGTCTGTATAACCTGTCAACTTTGCCAGTTAATCACTAATTAATAGATTTGAAAAACCAAAATCATCTGTGTCATTTCCAGACAATGAGATTGCAAATGGTGCATGGTACGTCCTAGTCATTTGGGCAAGGGGGAAAGCTTTTTTTGTTATTATGAGGTTAGTTAAATCTCAAGACAATGAGCCTTACATCAAAATAGGAACACTTTCTGCTCTATACTTAGCAAGATTTCTAGCATGTATAACAAACGTTACCACTGAAGAAACAAAAATCCCTCAAAAAGGTTGACAAGGAGTCCAAGTCTATGCAACCCTTTCTCCATTCTCTTCTTCATGGCTCAAGGTCTGAAAATGGCTTTCACCTATTCACCCATCCTCCCAAATATCTTGTCCTATATCAAAATATAAACAAATTAGTTTTAGTCCACTGTAATCCTTATTCTGTTCTTGTTCACTGGCTCTTCCTACTGCTAACTTTAACTGTCACAGTAGCTGTGTCAGTGTCAGGCTTTTTCAACTTTTTGTTCAGTTGTTTTTCTCACTAACCCTACTGGTGATGTCTACCTTAAGTTATCACTCAACCTATGAGCCACCTCTGCTTTGGTGTAAAATTTGATCTTTTGGGTAAAATAAATGACTTCTGATGTATATTAATATTCCTTTTTTCTCATATTAGGAGCAGCTAGTTAGAGAATTGATTAAGAGAAGCCTCTAAAAATATTAGTGATATCTAGATAGCATTATGGGATGCTAACTATTACTAAACTTGAAAACTACTTTGAACTATCTGAATTTAAATGAACTATAAAATGTGATTGACAGAAGTAACTGAAACAATTTCAGTTTCAGGGTAATGTAGATGTTTCAAACTTTTCCTTTGATCTAAATTGGAGTTTATTTTTAAAAAAAGATAGTTTCCTGTGAAACTGAACAGTCTGGAAAAAGTGTAATTTGGATTATTACCCACCCCAAGAGTTTCAAAATGTGTTTGAAATTTCACCTGATAGATATTTAATCTTTTTATTAAATGGTCATGCATATTATGCACTATAACTAATGATATGCCAAAATATGACATAATAGTTGATACATCATGTAATGTCTATTACTTTTTAAAAAAAAATCATTAAATGAAACAATTTAATATATATTAACATATCTCTTCGTTTGAAACCTCTCTTGATTGTTCTGTAATCACAGTTTGACTCCTAATGATTTTAAAAATTTAAAAAGTAATACAATAATTTAGCTATCACATTACAGTATGTCATATGTAGACGCAGACATAAGTGGAGTGCCATACAAGACAAAACTGACATCAAGAAATATTGTAAAAATAATACAAAAATAAAATAAAATAAAATAAAAAGAAATGATTTTTGTTGGAAAGCTTAATTTAAAAAAATTCTCTGTAATTTTTACTGAAAATTTGTTTTATCAAAACATTTTAAATGAACAACTGTCCTGCTGATGGTTTTCCAACCAGATCTACTGACAGCATCATGAAAGCCTGTTGTCTTTTGTAGTTCCCTTTTACAGAGCTGGTTATTCTATGAGAATAGGCCTCTCTACAATATTTTGGTATTTGTTTTTTCCTTTTCTCAACTACAGATGCACATAAAAAAATGAAGTTAGGCTGTCCTCACCCAGCCCTAAAATAGGATTTGCATATTACAAATGAAAGTTAATCAGATTTCTGTCACAACCAGTTCACTCATTTGTAGTTTAGGAAATAGTTCATCAAATATCTGAATGTGGCCAACTCTCTGTCCCTGGTGACTGACACGTGACAGTCTAAACCAGTGTAAACTGGCTTTTACATAACTTTAACAAAGTAAAATAAAATCAAGGGGGGAGGAAAAAGATTGTAAAACTACGTTAGCGTAAATTATAGGGTAAGTTGCAGACAGATAACAAGTGCACCTTGCATAGTGAGAAGGTGCTGTGGTTCCCATTTGGGTTCTTTAGAGGCAGGTCCTGTCAGACCAACCTTCTATGACCAGGTCACAAAAGCTTTGGATGCAGGTGTTGCAGTGGACAGAGTCTTCCTGGACTTTAGGAAGGCCTTCAACACTGTCTCTCACCCCATCCTCATTAAAAAATTAGGCATCTGTGGTGTCAATGCCTACACAGTTAGATGGGTTGCAAATTGGCTGGAGGGCCACACCCAGAGAATGGTGGTGGACAGGTCATTTTACGACTCGGTCCTCGGGCCTGCACTGTTCAATATCTTCATTGGCTATTTGGACGAGGGAGTGAAAAATCACCTTGTTCAAGTTCGCAGATGACACTAAGATGTGGGGGCAACTGAGCACGCTAGAAGAGAGGGACAGGTTACAACTAGATCTCAACAGGTTACAGAAGTGTGCAGATGTGAGGCGGATGGGTCTCAACATGGACAAGTGCAAGGTGTTGCACCTGGGGAGGAAGAACCAGCAGCATACCTACAGGCTTGGGAACTCCCTTCTCATCAGCACAGAGGTAGAGAAGGATCTTGGTGTCATTATCGATTCCAAGATGAACATGGGCTGCCTATGTAGGGATGCGGTCAGGAAGGCTAACTGCACTTTCTCATGCATCCATAGATGCATCATGAGCAGGTCCAAGGAGGTGATCCTCCCCCTCTATGTGACATTGGTCAGGCCGCAGTTGGAGTACTGCATCCAGTTCTGGGTGCCGCACTTCAGGAGGGATGTGGACAGCATCGAGAGGGTCCAGAGGAGGGCCACCCCCATGATTAGGGGGCAGCAGGGCAGGCCCTACAAGGAGAGGCTACGGGACCTGAACCTATTCAGCCTCCACAAAAGAAGGCTAAGAGGGGATCTGGTGATCACCTATAAGCTTGCCAAGGGGGACCAGCAGGCAATGGGAGAGGTCCTGTTCCCCCGAGCAGTACCGGGAGTAACAAGGAACAACGACCTTAAGTTGACTGAGAGTAGATTCAGGCTAGACATCAGAAGGCACTACTTCACTGTCAGGGCGGCTTAGGAGCTGGAACCAACCTCCAAGGGAAGTGGTGCTTGCCTCTACCCTGGGGGTCTTCAAAAGGAGGCTAGACAGCCACCTAACTGGGGTCATTTGACCCCAGCATCCTTTCCTGGCCATGGCAGGGGGTTGGACTAGATGATCTTCTGACCCTACCAACTATGCAACTATACAACTATCCATAATAGTTATTCTTCTGAATGCCCTGTACAAAGATAAAACAGTCCACTTACTTCAACTTTAGTATCACAGAACCTCTTTTGTAATGTCAATGTCAAAGAGACAACATGGAACTGATTCTACAATACACTTTCTAGCATTTCATCTATTACAGTTTTAAAAGATCTTACGACGATTTTGTGAACATTCAAATATGTTATTAGTTAATCATTATCACTTTAAAACTTCCCTACCATTTATTAAAAATATCTTTCTAAATTCCAAGTCATTCTTCCTGATTGTGGCAGGACACTGTTGGTGCCTGCCACTTTAAGGGCAGTCAGGCAGCTACCAGGTGCCTCTTGGTGGCAGCCATTTAAAGAACTCAGTGTATAAAGGCTGCAGTTTGCTGCTGCCAGGCCAGGCAGAAACACTGCCTAGCTGAGTTGCAGCAGGAACAACCCTGGAGGTAAGGGTAAGAGCTTATGAGGATGGATAGGAGGCTCTTGGTCCTGGGTATGACCTAAAACTATACCCTGCTGGAAGTGGTGGCCTGGTGAGGCTCCCAGTGGTGTGGGAGCCCCCAGGAAATACCAGGCTAGTTACCACCCTGGTGAATGGTGGGTTGGGGTGCCTAATAACCCCAGCTCTCACATCCCTACTGGGTAAGAATGAGCAAGGGGGGCCTAGGCTCACCACAGAGTATTAAGGCAGGGCCCAGGTTGGTGGAGAGACCTGTATCAGTGCCCAGACTCTGTGGTGGAGGTCTGAGGCTGCATATAGGAGCCAGCATGAAGCTCCAGGGGGGTGGGGCCCCGAGCCTTGGGGAGCTGTTAAGGAAGCTCCCAAGGCCAGGGATAAGGAGATTACCCAGGGAGGGTTTAGAGACAGGGGTTGGAGCCCAGAGAGTGTGCAAGGGGTTGGAGCCCCAAAAGTGTATGTGCGGGCTTGGAGCCCAGTGTGTAGGCCCGGGGCCTGGTGTATGTTGCTGTATGTGCATATACAGAGTAAACCCAGTGTGAGGGTGCTGGAACCAGGAGCTCCAGTGGGGAATGAGAATCCCAGTGAGACTCCGAAGCTCAGTCCCCAGTGTTAGCTAGGTGGAAGGAACACCTGCAAGGCTTCGGCTGCAGTGTAGGGGAGGAATGGAGCTGCAGATAGCACCCCCTGGCATTGGGGCAGGAAAATGGGCAGCCTCCTGCCAGTCTAATATCTTAATCACTTTCCAACAAGTCATGGCAGGCAAGAGAGGCAGGCAGTTAGCCCAGAAACAGATGGGCTGGCCAACATTTGACCGGTCCTGGGAAGGCCCACTTGTTACACTGATTATGACCCCTTGGATAATTTTTTTTCTTTCCTTTGCATTTACATCCTTCATATATGAATAGACAGTTGCCATGATCCACTTAAAGCATCACTTTACCAAGTTTCAAGTTTTATAGAATATTTAAATCTGACTTTTATCTTCAACTCCTAAAGCTCGTCATATATGTTGTTGCTTGCATCTTCAACTCCCTTCTGAATGAACTGAATGCATCTTTCTAGGTGTAGTCTCTTCTGAGTCAAAAAGAGGCAGATCCCTATTCCATACTGCAGAAAAAAAAAACTGTACAAAGCAAATACTGTTCAAGTCTGCAGCACTACACAATACTTTGGAGAAGAGAGGTTAGAGCCTAAGACACTGAAGTAAGAGTACAGTTTGAAGATTTGAGGTAGCAAATGACTTGGATGCTATTCAGTACAGGTATGGCTGTATCCAAATCCAACAAGTAGAACTATTAAATACTGTCATTTTAAAGCCTGCTTTTAGTAAGAAAAAGGAGATTTAGGACAAAACTATAAAATATAATAAAATCAATAAAAATGGTCAGCCATCGTTAGTAATACAGAAACATTAAAATGGGCTTTTCAGCAGTGCTTGTCACAGGCAATATAACATTGTCATTGTCATTTCTATGTGGACAGTAATAGGGATTCTTTTGGAAATAATTAGATGTCCAAGATAGACATTTTTATATAAGTAACACTGCTATTAAAAAAAATAAGTAAACCCTATAGACCGTAATAATAGAAAATGTCAGCATGCATTACTCTAATACTTTTACATCACTATGGGGGTCATTTTTGAAATTTAGAATATTGGATTGTTTCACTTATGCATGGAAAAGATGCATACAGCTGAGATAAGACTAGCAGGACATAAGCAGAGATTCAGTTTTAGTGGTTAATATTGTTTTTGCTACATTTTTATTTCCCCTTTCCTCTTCCATCATTTTACTTCATTACCAATACATGCAAGAATTTATTATTTTCTTTTTCATAATTTAACAAAGGAATCTTATATTATAATTATCATCAATATTTACAGATAACCATCATAACATAAATGCTGAAGCAATTGTTATGTCACTAGAAACATTTAATTGCTGTATAATTAGTGTAAGGCTGTTCAGATTTTCTCTTAAGTACCAGTTTGAGGGTTTGCTTGATGTCCAAGCAAAATAAACATTCACAATAGGATCTTTTTCATATCATCAACCTTCAGACTTGATATATCCTTGAAAGGCTATTCTGTTGCCAGTTCCTAGACTCAGCTTTTCTTCTGCCTTTAATCGTAGGCTAGTAGGGCTGGGAGGGACCTCTGGAGGTCACCTAGTTGAAGCCCCTATGCAAGATCATCCTTATTCAAGCTATCCCATACAAGTCTTTGTCTAATTTCTTATTAAACCAACAGAGAATTCTGACAATTAACTGATTCCAAAGTTATAAATACTTGATCTCTGATGGGGACACAGAATTACAATACCAGCAGGTAATCAAGAGCAACCTCTTCCACAGAATCTAAAGGAAGATAAACAATCCAAACAAAGAAAAGTAAAATAGTGGCTACATTTTAAGAGAACTATTCACAGATGTAACATTTTTACAGGAACCACATCTGTATCACATGACATCTAAAAGTATTCTTATACTGGCAGCAGTATGTCCCAACCAGGGAGACACCCCCTGCTCCAGTTAAAGCCTTTTCCAAGTGTTCCCATGTGTACACTCCAGATTTGGAAATACAGCAGTGAGGCTACTCAGAGGTCATTCCCCAGTGACTGGTCTCAAGCATCTGGAACCAAGGTTTTGAGAGTTGTCACTTCAGATGATCCCAGGACAGCCTCACTGACATATTTCTACATTTGGAGCATGCAAATACAAGCAGGTAGATAGCGTGCACTCAGAGGCATCTCAACTGGGGGACACTGCTGCCACAGTGAAGATAAAAAGAGATTCAATGGGAATTGCAATAGGTAATGTTCATTCTGCCAAACCACACTTATCTGCATCCTAACTGTTCCAGCAAAGCCAAAAATTCAAACTGCAGGTATCTTTAAATACTAAATATCAACCAACAGAGAAATTATACTGAAGCAAAATGACCCTCAGCAAAAATATCCATGATTTTTTTTTCATAAACTGTCCAGGTGTCAGCTTTTAATTCAATGAGTGTTATATCCACAGGGAACTTTAACTTTGTGATAGACCTACTAATTGACAGGTTTTAGTGAGATCCATCCCACACACAACTACCTAGACTGACTCTGGAGGCCCTTTTATCTGATTAAGTCAGTAAGAAATATGGAAAATAGTGAACACAACAGCTAAGGATTTCTCATTTTTATCTCCAGTTCACTTTGCTTTTTCACAACTAGATTTTTTTAACACCCCTCCCCCTTATTTTAATACATATAACACAGTGGTCAGTATTGGAAAAAAATTAAATTAAAATCTCTGACCATGGTGTCATCATTGGGGATGCAACAGAAAAATATGGTAAATATAATATTTAAGGTAGTTTAATTCATCATAAAAATCAAGGTCCACAGTATACATTTTTTTTTAAAAAAAGGCGAGACACTTAGAAAATGCCTATATAGTTCTTTACGACAACACAAAAAGTCTTATAATACTTTATGTGACTGGGAGAAAAGGAGAAGAATGGAATAAGGCCAAGCTAGCAGAACAGTTGAAATAAAATGTGTATCTGAGCATAAAGCCAGGAAAAAAGTGTGGGAGAGGGAAGCAGGAGACCCAGAAAGGGTTTGAACCTGCACCTCTCTAACCACCCAACCCCAGGTTTGTTATTACCCAGGCCTTTCTCCAATCCTCCTTTTGAAGCTGAGCACTGCCCCTTGCATTTAAGTCATTGGTACTTCTGGCCCACTTCTGGGTCCACCATGGAGCACATGGGGGACCCGCCCCTGCCCCCTGGCTCAGCAACTGGTGCCTCCTGGGTCGGGGAGGAGGGGCCCCCGGCGCCCCCTGCAGAAAGTCACTGAGCCGGGGGAACATGGAGGGGGTCTCTGTGCTCTTGTGGGACACTCCATCTGGCCCACCATCTCAGCATTCATGAGCCACACCTGGTACTTCAAGGTACATAGAAAAACATATAAAGCTGTGTCTATGGCCAAATTGTTGATTCTCTGAATCAGAATCGAATCTTCAGATTCAGCAAAATCAAAATCAGGACAGTAATCCAAATCAGCTAATTGAATTACTGTCCCCCAAATCGGGCTCAATCTAAATCCAAATTGAATACTGTCCACTTCACACACCCCTAATGTCAACCACTGACCATTTGGACTCTCTTACACAATAATGGTTATTCTTAGAGGTGCACAGATATATCAGTCCAATATCAGATCAGTAAAGAAAATTTGCTGCATCAGAAGTCAACCTGAAGGGACCGATAGTTTGGCCAATAAATGCCCTTGCTGTACACAGAACAGTACACTGGCAGCGAGTAGCAGAGCCAGCAGCTTGGAGAACTGCATATAGCTGGTCAGTCCAGTGTGGTGAAAGGGGTGGGGAGAGGGAGAAGGCATGGGTGAGGAGCAGATCAATACCCCCTGTGATGAGGGAGGGAGGGGCAGGCGCTGCCCAGGCGGGGCAGGGCAGGACCGGAGCCATGGCTCATGGGGGGGAGCTCCTGCTGCTGCTTGCATC